>NC_135238.1:104161569-104461569 GCF_051348905.1 Ranitomeya variabilis | reverse complement strand
TTATCTTGCCTCAGAGAAAATCCACAAAGGATAGGTCAGCCTTCCACAAATATTGACTGTGAGTGGAGAGGGAAATGACATACGCAGAATGAAACCAGGATGTAGCAAAGGAGGCCAGTCTAGCTAGATAGATAGAACAGGACAGAATACTGTGCGGTCAGTATTAAAAACTAGAAAAATCCACCACAGAGTTTACAAAAATCTCCACACCTGACTAAAGGTGTGGAGGGTAAATCTGCTTCCCAGAGCTTCCAGCTTAACTGAATAAATCCATACTGACAAGCTGGGCTAGAAAAAACATAGAAAGTGCAGAAAGATGAAGTCCACAACAAGTGGACTGCAAAAGAACAAAGCAAGGACTTATCTTTGCTGAACTGGTCAGAATATCAGGGAAATCCAAGCAGAGATGTGAATCCAACCAGGAACCACTGACAACTGGCACAGGCTGAAGGATAGAACCAGGCTAAATAGCCGAGCAAGAAAGACAATCAGTGGAAGCAGCTGCTGACTACTAAATCCAAGGAGCAGCAGTACCACTTAAAACCACCGGAGGGAGCCCAAGAGCAGAACTCACAAAAGTGCCACTTACAACCACCGGAGGGAGCACAAGAGCGGAATTCACAACACTCAGGGTTCTGTTTGAAGCACAGAGAGTATCATGAAGACCAAGAAACACAACAGGCAGGTCCATTATACTGTTGTGGAGAAGTTTAAAGCCGGATTTGGATACAAAATGATTTCCAAAACTTTAACCCCTTCACCCCCAAGGGTGGTTTGCACGTTAATGACCGGGCCAATTTTTACAATTCTGACCACTGTCCCTTTATGAGGTTATAACTCTGGAATGCTTCAACGGATCTTGGCGATTCTGACATTGTTTTCTCGTGACATATTGTACTTCATGATAGTGGTAAAATTTCTTCGATATAACTTGCATTTATTTGTGAAAAAACGAATATTTGGCGAAAATTTTGAAAATTTCGCAATTTTCCAACTTTGAATTTTTATGCCCTTAAATCACAGACATATGTCACGCAAAATACTTAATAAGTAACATTTCCCACATGTCTACTTTACATCAGCACAATTTTGGAACCAAAATTTTTTTTTGTGACGGAGTTATAAGGGTTAAAAGTTGACCAGCAATTTCTCATTTTTACAACACCATTTTTTTTTTTTTTAGGGACCACATCTCATTTGAAGTCATTTTGAGGGGTCTATATGATAGAAAATACCCAAGTGTGACACCATTCTAAAAACTGCACCCCTTAAGGTACTCAAAACCACTTTCAAGAAGTTTATTAACCCTTCAGGTGTTTCACAGGAATTTTTGGAATGTTTAAATAAAAATAAACATTTCACTTTTTTTCACACAAAATTTATTTCAGCTCCAATTTGTTTTATTTTACCAAGGGTAACAGGAGAAAATAGACCCCAAAATTTGTTGTACAATTTGTCCTGAGTACGCTGATACCCCATATGTGGGGGTAAACCACTGTTTGGGCGCATGGCAGAGCTCGGAAGGAAAGGAGCGCCATTTGACTTTTCAATGCAAAATTAACTGGAATTGAGATGGGACGCCATGTTGCATTTGGAGAGCCCCTGATGTGCCTAAACATTGAAACCCCCCACAAGTGACACCATTTTGGAAAGCAGACCCCCTAAGGATCTTATCTAGATGTGTGGTGAGCACTTTGACCCAACAAGTGCTTCACAGAAGTTTATAATGCAGAGCCGTAAAAATAAAAAATCATTTTTTCACAAAAATGATCTTTTAGCCCCCAATTTTTTATTTTCCCAAGGGTAAGAGAAGAAATTGGACCCCAAAAATTGTTGTGCAATTTGTCCTGAGTACACTGATACCCCATTTGTGGGGGTAAACCACTGTTTGGGCGCATAGCAGAGCTCGGAAGGGAAGGAGCGCTATTTTACTTTTCAATGCAAAATTGACTGGAATTAAGATGGGATGCCATGTTGCGTTTGGAGAGCCCCTGATGTGCCTAAACATTAAACACCCCCACAAGTGACACCATTTTGGAAAGTAGACCCCCTAAGGAACTTATCTAGATGTGTTTTGATAGCTTTGAACCCCCAAGTGTTTCACTACAGTTTATAACGCAGAGCCGTGAAAATAAAAATTCCTTTTTTTTTTCACAAAAATGATTTTTAGCGCCCAGTTTTGTATTTTCACAAGGGTATCAGGATAAATTGGACCCCAAACATTGTTGTCCAATTTGTCCTGAGTACGCTGATACCCCATATGTGGGGGGGAACCACTGTTTGGGCACATGACAGAGCTCGGAAGGGAAGGAGCGCCATTTGGAATGCAGACTTAAATGGATTGGTCTGCAGGCGTCACGTTGCATTTGCAGAGCCCCTGATGTACCCAAACAGTACAAACCCCCCACAAGTGACCCCATATTGGAAACTAGACCCCCCAAGGAACTTATCTAGATGTGTTGTGAGAACTTTGAACCCCCAAGTGTTTCACTACAGTTTATAACGCAGAGCCGTGAAAATAAAAATTCTTTTTTTTTTTTTTTTCACAAAAATGATTTTTTAGCCCCCAGTTTTGTATTTTCACAAGGGTATCAGGATAAATTGGACCCCAAAAGATGATGTCCAATTTGTCCTGAGTACGCTGATACCCCATATGTTGGGGTAAACCCCTGTTTGGGCACACGGGAGAGCTCTGAAGGGAAGGAGCACTGTTTTCCTTTTTCAACGCAGAATTGGCTGGAATTCAGATCGGATGCCATGTCCCGTTTGGAGAGCCCCTGATGTGCCTAAACAGTGGAAACCCCCCAATTATAACTGAAACCCTAATCAAAACACACCCCTTACCCTAATCCCAACAGTAACCCTAACCACTCCTCTAACCCAGACACACCCAACCCTATTCCCAACCGTAAATGTAATCCAAACCCTAACCCTATCTTTAGCCCCAACCCTAACTGTAGCCCCAACCCTAGCCCTAACCCTATCACTAGCCCTAACACTAGCCGTAACTCTAGCCCTAACCCTAGCCCTAACCCTAGCCC
The DNA here is from genome assembly GCF_051348905.1 of Ranitomeya variabilis. Classification (NCBI taxonomy): domain Eukaryota; kingdom Metazoa; phylum Chordata; class Amphibia; order Anura; family Dendrobatidae; genus Ranitomeya; species Ranitomeya variabilis. The sequence continues at coordinate 104,458,528 of NC_135238.1, read as the reverse complement.
CAACCCTAACCCCAACCCTAGCCCCAACCCTAGCCCCAACCCTAGCCCCAACCCTAGCCCCAACCCTAGCCCCAACCCTAGCCCCAACCCTAACCCTTGCCCTAACTCTAGTCCTAACTCTAGCCCTAACCCTAACCGGAAAATGGAAATAAATACATTTTTTAATTTTTTTATTTTTCCCTAACTAAGGGGGTGATGACGGGGGGTTTGATTTACTTTTATAGCGGGTTATTTAGCGGATTTTTTATGATTGGCAGCTGTCACACACTGAAAGACGCATTTTGAGAGCTGTAATTTTTCCATATTTGAGTCCACAGAGTCATGTGAGATCTTGTTTTTTGTGGGACGAGTTGACGTTTTTATTGGTAACATTTTCGGACACGTGACATTTTTTGATCGCTTTTTATTCCGATTTGTGTGAGGCAGAGTGATCAAAAACCAGCTATTCATGAATTCTTTTGGGGAGGCGTTTATACCATTCCGCGTTTGGTAAAATTGATAAAGCAGTTTTATTCGTCGGGTCAGTACGATTACAGCGATATCTCATTTATATCAATTTTTTTATGTTTTGGCGCTTTTATACGATAAAAACTATTTTATAGAAAAAATAATTATTTTGGTATCGCTTTATTCTATAACTTTTTTATTTTTTTGCTGATGATGCTGTATGGCGGCTCGTTTTTTGCGGGACAAGATGATGTTTTCAGCGGTACCATGGTTATTTATATCAGTCTTTTTGATCGCGTGTTATTCCACTTTTTGTTCGGCGGTATGATAATAAAGCGTTGTTTTTTGCCTCTTTTTTTTCTTACGGTGTTTACTGAAGGGGTTAACTAGTGGGGCAGTTTTATAGGTTGGTTCGTTACGGACGCGGCGATACTAAATATGTGTACTTTTATTGTTTTTTTAATTTTATTTAGCTAAAGAAATGTATTTATGGGAATAATATTTTTTTTTTTCTTTATTTAGGATATTTATTTATTTATTTTTTTACACACGTGGGGAATTTTTTTTAACTTTTTTTCTTTGTCCCAGGGGGGGACATCACAGATCATTGATCTGGCAGTGTGCACAGCAGTCTGCCAGATCTGCGATCTGCTGTGCAGGGCTGCAGGCTTACCAAGTGTCTGCTCTGAGCAGACACTCGGTAAGCCACCTCCCTCCCTGCAGGACCCGGATGCCGCGGCCATCTTGGATCCAAGACCTGCGGCGAGGAGGGAGGTAGGAGACCCTCGGAGCAACGCGATCACATCGCGTTGCTCCGGGGGTCTCAGGGAAGCCCGCAGGGAGCCCCCTCCCTGCGCGATGCTTCCCTATACCGCCGGTACACCGCGATCATGTTTGATCGCGGTGTGCCGGGGGTTAATGTGCCGGGGGCGGTCCGTGACCGCTACTGGCACATAGTGCCGGATGTCAGCTGCGATATGCAGCTGACACCCGGCCGCGATCGGCCGCGCTCCCCCCGTGAGCGCCGCTGATCGGTGATGACGTACTATCCCGTCGGTGGTCATATGGGCCCACCCCACCTCGACAGGATAGTACGTCAGATGTCAGAAAGGGGTTAAACATCCCAAGGAGCACTGTGCAAGCGATCATATTGAAATGGAATAATTATCATACCACTGCAAATCTACCAAGACAAGCAAATCTGACCCTTATGGAAGAGTGGCAAGAAGAAAGCCACTTCTCAAAGATATCCATAAAAAGTGTCGTTTAAAGTTTGCAACAAGCCACCTGGGAGACACACCAAACATGTGGAATAAGGTCTGGTCAGATGAAACCAAAATTGAACTTTTTGGCAACAATGCCAAAAGATATGTTTGGCGTAAAGGCAACACAGCTCACCAACCTGAAAACACTATCCCCACTGTCAATCATGGTGGTGGCAGCATCACGATTTGGGCCTGCTTTTCTTCAGCAGGGAAAGGGAAGATGGATAAAATTGATGGGAAGATGGTTGGAGCCAAATACAGGACCATTCTTGAAGAAAACCAGTTGGAGTTTGCAAAAGACCTGAGACTGGGATGGAGAATTGTCTTCCAACAAGACAATGATCCCAAACCTAAAGCTAAATCTACAATGCTATGGTTCAAAAAAACATATCCAGGTGTTAGAAGGGCCAAGTTAAAGTCCAGACCTCAATCCAATCGAGAATCTGTGGAAAGAGCTGAAAACTGCTGTTCACAAACGATCTCCATCAGACTTCACTGAGCTCGAGCTGTTTGCCAAGGAAAAATGGGCAAGAATTTCAGTCTTTCGATGTACAAAACTGAGAGACATACCCAAAGGGACTTGCAGCTGTAATCGCAGCAAAAGGTGGCGGCACAAAGTATTAAGTTAAAGGGGCCGAATAATATTGCACGCCCCACTTTTCTATTTTCCACAAAAATTTAAAATAACCAATACATTTCATTTAACTTCACAATTGTGTTACACTTGTTGATTCTTCACCAAAAATGTACATTTGGTATCTTTATGTTTGAAGCATGATATGGGGGAAAAGGTTGAAAAGTTCCAGGGAGCCGAAAACTTTTGCAAGGCACTGTACATATATTGCTCAGTTTGGCTGGACGGCCTGGTCTAGGAAGAGTTCTGTTGGTCCCAAACTTCTTCCATTTAAGGATTATGGAGGCCACTGTGCTCTTAGGAACCTTGAGTACTGCAGAAATTCGGTTGTAACCTTGACCAGATCTGTGCCTTGCCACAATTTGTCAATGAGCTCCTTGGCCTTTTCTTTTGTCCTCACGATTCTCATTTGGTCTGACATGCACTGTGAGCTGTTGGGTCTTATATAGACAGTATGACACCGGCATTTCAGGTTGAAGATGGTATCTTCTGCCAGAAGTGGGAGGAGGCATAAAACAATTGTTCACGATCTACAGTTGTGGCCAAAAGTATTGACACCCCTGCAATTCTGTCAGATAATACTCCGTTTCTTACTGAAAATGATTGCAAACACAAATATTTTGGTATTATCTTCATTTAATTTGTCTAAAATGAAAACAAGAATGAAGCAAAAAGGAAAACATTGATCATTTCACACAAAACTCCAAAAATGGGCCAGACAAAAGTATTAGCACCCTCAGCCTAATACTTGGTTGCAAAACCTTTAGCCAAAATAACTGCGACCAACCGCTTTCGGTAACCATCAATGAGTTTCTTACAATGCTCTGCTGGACTTTTAGACCATTCTTCTTTGGCAAACTGCGCCAGGTCCCTGATATTTGAAGGGTGCCTTCTCCAAACTGCCATTTTTAGATCTCTCCACAGGTGTTCTATGGGATTCAGGTCTGGACTCATTGCTGGCCACCTTAGAAGTCTCCAGTGCTTTCTCTCAAACCATTTTCTAGTGCTTTTTGAAGTGTGTTTTGGGTCATTGTCCTGCTGGAAGACCATGAACTCTGAGGGAGACCCAGCTTTCTCACACTGGGCCCTACATTATGCTGCAAAATTTGTTGGTAGTCTTCAGACTTCATTATGCCATGCACACGGTCAAGCAGTCCAGTAACAGAGGCAGCAAAGCAACCCCAAAACATCAGGGAACCTCCACCATGTTTGACTGTAGGGACCGTGTTCTTTTCTTTGAATGCCTCTTTTTTTCTCCTGTAAACTCTATGTTGATGCCTTTGCCCAAAAAGCTCTACTTTTGTCTCATCTGACCAGAGAACATTCTTCCAAAACGTTTTAGGCTTTTTCAGGTAAGTTGTGGCAAACTCCAGCCTGGCTTTTTTATGTCTCAGGGTAAGAAGTGGGGTCTTCCTGGGTCTCCTACCATACAGTCCCTTTTCATTCAGACGCCGACGGATAGTACGGGTTGACACTGTAGTACCCTCGGACTGCAGGGAAGCTTGAACTTGTTTGGATGTTAGTCGAGGTTCTTTATCCAACATCCGCACAATCTTGCGTTGAAATCTCTTGTCAATTTTTCTTTTCCGTCTACATCTAGGGAGGTTAGCCACAGTGCCATGGGCTTTAAACTTCTTGATGATACTGCGCTCGGTAGACACAGGAACATTCAGGTCTTTGGAGATGGACTTGTAGTCTTGAGATTGCTCATGCTTCCACACAATTTGGTTTCTCAAGTCCTCAGATAGTTCTTTGGTCTTCTTTCTTTTCTCCATGCTCAATGTGGTACACACAAGGACACAGGACAGAGGTTGAGTCAACTTTAATCCATGTCAACTGGCTGCAAGTGTGATTTAGTTATTGCCAACACCTGTTAGGTGCCACAGGTAAGTTACACAGGTAAGTTACAGGTGCTGTTAATTACACAAATTAGAGAAGCATCACATGATTTTTCAAACAGTGCCAATACTTTTGTCCACCCCCTTTTTAGGTTTGGTGTGGAATTATATCCAATTTGGCTTTAGGACAATTCTTTTTGTGTTTTTTCATTTAAGACAAATTAAATGAAGATAATGATACCTAAGAATTTGTGTTTGCAATCATTTTCAGGAAGAAAAATCATCTGACAGAATTGCAGGGGTGTCAATACTTTTGGCCACAACTGTACACTGAAAGGTTATCGTGGACAAGTAGCACAAAAGATTATAGTTTTTTTAGTGGTGGATCATCATTTGTAAAGAGGACTCACACTGCCAAGAACAATGACATCCTGACTTAATCTTCTGATAGTTTAGTGCAAATCGTTTACCGCAAGGTATGAAACAAGTTCCCATCTGTGGTTGTTTAGTGCCTCTGATTGGTTTTTGCAAATGGATCTTAGATTCCTTGGTCAACAACTCTATCCTCAACATTGACCATTTCTGGTTGTGATCAATGCTGATAAATCCAGGCACATAAGTATCCTTTGTGCAATACACTCAGTGAGGCATCTGATTGGCTCCTTATTTATTCCTCAACAATGACTGCATATAGTCAGTCATTAAGAACTATCGACAGAGTAAAGAAAAACAAGGAGTCCGGGAAGTCGTGACATGGCACACAGAGCCATGATCTCAACATAGCAGAGATCGGAATCTGTGCATGTGCCGTCTCTGGCGGCCATTTTCCTGAAGCCCAATACTGGGAAATTAATAGGCAGGGTGGGGAGTCCACTTACGCCTCAGCGACGATATTTTCTTGAAGACCAGGGCCCGTTCCCCGCACCTCTGGGACACTCCCTCCTCCCAGCCCGGGGCCCACAGCATTGCCCCTCTCCTGCTGCCGGCTTCCTGCAGCAGCAACCCTGCCTCCTGTCACCCCACACCACAATCGCCAAGCCCCATTCCCCCAATGGGCTAACGTAATGGTAATGGTCTGTACAAAATGGTCCGTAAAATACGGTATATTTGCATTTAAAGTGTCAGAGTGGAGGGTTACTTTGAATAGGTATGTTTTTTCCTGTCTATTACAGGGTTTTATGTCTTAACTAAATAAGCATTTAGAAGCACACTTCTCTGAACTTGCTCCAGTTTTTTTATGTCTTTTTTGTGGTGCCCAAAACTGGACACAGTATTCCAGATGAGGTCTAACCAAAGAGGAGTAGAGGGCAATAATGAGTTTGTGTGATCTAGACTGTATGCTTCTGTTAATACATCCCAGAATTGTATTTGCCTTTTTTTGCTGCTGCATCACACTGTTGACTCATGTTCAGTTTATGATCTATTAGTATACCCAAGTCTTTTTCACATGTTGTGTTGCTTAGCCATATTCCTCCCATTCTGTATATGCTTTTTTCATTTTTATTGCCCAAATGTAGTACTTTGCATTTTTCATTGTTAAAAACCATTCTGTTAGTTGCTGCCAACTGCTCCAGCTTATTTAGATTTTTCTGAATCCTCTCTCTCTTCTCTAGTATTAGCTATTCCTCCTAGCTTGGTGTCATCAGCAAACTTAATCAGTGTACACTCAATTCCATCATCTAAGGCTTGAGTCACACTAGCTTATTGCATCTGATGTGAGCGCATCGGATGCGATATGCTAATAACCCTCAGCTCCTGCTCTGCTGCGAGCAGGAGCTGAGTGTCATGCGTCTGTGCTCCGAGCCTCTCGCAGAGAGCGGATCGGAGCACAGCTGCGGAGGAGGCGGAGAAATTAATTTCTCCATCGCCTCCATTGCCGGGGTCAGCGTTTAACGCACAGTACTCAGATGATATCCGAGTGATGTGCGTTGTCTCACTAGCCCCCATAGGCTTATATGGGTGCAAGTGGGCCGAGTGTCCGTGATAATCGTAGCACGCTGCGATTGTCTCAGACTGAGGAAAACGGCAGACAAAAAAAATTGGCTGCTGGGAGCTGCCCCATAGTTTAACATTGGTCCGAGTGCAATGTGATTTTTTTTTTATCGCATTGCACTCGTCCGTTTTAGTCGCCAGTGTGACCCCGACCTAAATCATTGATAAAGATGTTGAACAATACAGGGCCCAGGACAGAACCCTGTGGTACCCCACTTGAGACATTCTTCCAACTGGATGTGCAACCATTTATGACCACTCTTTGGGTCCGATCACTATGCCAGTTATGTATCCACCTAACAGTTGCCTTGTCCATTCCATACTTGGTCATTTTTTCATTTTTAAGGATGGTGTGAGATACTGTCATATTCTTTGCTGAAGTCAAGATACACTAATGTTACTATAATACTATACTATAATGTTTGTTGAATGGCTGCTGATTAGCTATTGTATCTGTCCTAGTATTGCAGTTCCACTATTGTTCTACGATCCTTGGGAAACAAAGGCACAGGATAATTGAAAGATGTTTATTAATATGTTGACGACCCTTTTGTGCTCTGCAAATTTGAAGGACAAATTATGTATGTTTGAACACCCCAGCAGTGAGAAATGATCTCCTTCCACCTTCCCCCAAACCTGTGAAAAAATGCCTGAATGATAGTTGTGAACTATATATAGATATATATATAATATGAGGCTCTGCCGATGTTTGAGAGATTCTACATTACAGGAGCCATGACATCTTGGCTACAACTAATAAAATACAGAGCTGCTTCAATGACCATCACGGAACCCTCAAAAGGCATTTGGTGAATTCAGGTTGGGACAATCCAGTCACCTGGCCTCATACATCAATGGACTGTCAGCTTCCTAAGTTTGTCAGTATCTCCTCTCGGTGGGTGTCCGCTAAAAACTGGGTGCCATTGGTGGGGGTAGTCGGCCCTGCAGGCCCCAATGTTGCAGCTGCTCTAATCCTGGCAAGCCTGTAATGTGCACCATCTTGTGCATTTTGCCGAGACTGTCCTATATATTACTGTCTGTTTTGGGGTTCAATAAAGTATTGTCGCACTGTTTTACACTCACCCTGCATTGTCTTAGTAGTATTATAGTAAGGAGAGCAGGTGCTCAGTGGGAAGATCCCTGGTCCATACAGTCTCAAGCTAGAGGACTAGAGCACCCACTGATCCCACAGTTGCTCCACAATAGCCTTGTAGGGTAGCCTTCCCTGAGAACTTTTATGCATGCCACTGAAATATGTAGTACCCAGTAATACCCGAGATGTCAATTTGTTGAGAAAACACTAGCATCTCTTTTGGCAGTACAATTATTCAAGTTCTATTGAAAGCTCTACAAAATAAAACATTGTTTTGTTTCCAGGGCACCTCATCTACTTCCCTTCTTTTATCTCTTTGACCTTGAAATAAAAGTTTGTTCTGTTACTACATCACACCCTCTCATCACTGTCTTTCAAGGGTTTTGTGACTGCATAGTAGTTGTAGCCTTTTAGAGCACTCAGCCTTCTCCGTTAGTCTTCTAGGCAATGGATGCAAATGAATGCAAAGGTGGTGTGGATGTGAAACTATTGCTCCAAGTCACACAGGGTGGTCTAGAGCCCAATTTTTATGCTTGATGGAGGGCCCAGCAGTCAACAACTTAGAATGATCTAATAGAATAACGCTTTTAACTACTTCATTGGTACGACTTATTTAGTTGTATCCCTTCTTCTCTTATAAATGGATTGGGTGGCATATCAGAAAGGTGAAATGGCAGAGACACTTGGCCTATGCTAATGTTGTGGAATAAGTATGCATAGCAGAATCTGATAGACCCTACCTCAAGACATTTTTGTGGCAAGAACACTAGATACGATTGGTATGGGTAGTTAAGCAGTGAGCCACCACATGAAAGTGTACAAGTATATACGGTCTCCATTCTAGATGCAAAGATGGCCATGCACAAACAGTAACTTGCCACACTAGTTTATGGGAGATAAAGAAATAGGAAAAGATGAAATGTTAAAATTTTGCTTGTTTTACCCATGCAGCACATTACAAGTCCAATGTATAAGCAGGCATTTTACACAGAAATCTGAAAGACATCTAACAATTCTTTGCACTAACATATGTCAATCTGCATTGCTAATGTTTCCAAAGATTTGGCCAAACAGTTGGTAAACTCACAAAGTTGAAGCAGTTGCTTGGATTCCGCCATTACTTGACAGGGTCCAATATTTCCCACTATGAGTCCGAAAGGAACACTTCTTTGTGTCCTCCTTGATCTCTAATTGGAATGTCTCTTGATCGCTCTCCTCATCTTGGTTTGCAGACAGATCAATCCCTAAAAAGTTAAGTTATGCAATTTGTAATTCAATTTGAACACTGCTTTTGAATCCTACAACATATATTGTATTGAAATATTTAGGGTATGTGCACACGTAGAAAGGTCCACTGCAGATTTTTCCGCAGCGGATTTGATAAATCCGCAGGGCAAAAGCACTGCTTTTTTCCTGCGGATTTATTGCGGATTTACCGCGGTTGTTGTGTGGATTCCACTGCGGTTTTACACCTGCGGTTTTCTATTATGGAGCAGGTGTAAAACCGCTGCGGAATCCGCACAAAGAATTGACATGCTGCGGAATGTAAACCGCTCGTTTCCGTGCGTTTTTTTCCGCAGCATGTGCACTGCGGATTGTGTTTCCCATGGGTTTACATTGTACTGTTATCACATGGGAAACAGCTGTGGATCCGCAGCAAAATCCACAGCGTGTGCACATACCCTAACCCCTTTAGTGACAGAGCCAATTTGGTACTTAATGACCGAGCCAATTTTTACATTTCTGACCACTGTCACTTTATGAGGTTATAACTCTAAAATGCGTTAACGGATCCCGCTGATTCTGACTGTTTTTTCGTGACATATTGTACTTCATGTTAGTGGTAACATTTCTTCCATATTACTTGCGATTATTTATGAAATAAAAGGAAATATGGCAAACATTTTTAAAATTTGGCAATTTTCAAACTATACAATGCACTTTGCACAAGGAGAAGCTGTATGGTTGAGTGATGCGAAAGAAGCAGTTTCTGCAAGCACGCCACAAACAGTCGGCTGAGGTATGCAAAAGCACATTTGGAGAGCCAATTTCTTTTTGGAAGAAGGTCCTGTGGACTGATTGAAACCAAGATTGAGTTGTTTGGTCATACAAAAAGGCGTTATGCATGGCAGCAACAAAACACAGCATTCCAAGAAAAACACTTGCTACCCACAGTAAAATTTGGTGGAGGTTCCATCATGCTTTGGGGCTGTGTTGCCAATGCCGGCATCAGGAATCTTGTTAAAGTTGAGGGATGCATGGATTCCTCTCAGTATCAGCAGATTCTTGATAATAATGTTCATGAATCAGTGACAAAGTTGAAGTTACGCAGGGTATGGATCTTTCAGCAAGACAATGATCCAAAACACCGCTCCAAATCTACTCAGGCATTCATGCAGAGGAACAATTACACTGTTCTGGAATGGCCATCCCAGTCCCCAGACCTGAATATCATTGAACATCTGTGGGATCATTTGAAGAGGGCTGTCCATGCTCGGTGACCATCAAACTTAAAGGGCCACTGTCACCCCCTCCAGCCGTTATAAACTAAAAGAGCCACCTTGTGCAGCAGTAATGCTGCAGTCTAACAAGGTGGCTCTTTTAGTTTTTGATTCATTTATTACCTCAATAAAGCGTTTTAAAAATTGGCCACACATACCAGATATTGTACCAGGAGGCGGTCCGAAGCGTCCTGTATGAATCCCCCAACTGCCGTCACTCTTCTCTTCAGGGCCGATGGTCGCCGCCCCCTTCGCGTTGTTGCTTCTTAACCCCTTCCCGACCTTTGACGCATACGCTGCGTCATGAAAGTCTGTGCCTTCCCGACCTATGACGCAGCGTATGCGTCATGGAGGGATCGCGTCCCTGCAGATCGGGTGAAGGGGTTAACTCCCATTTTACCCGATCTGCAGAGACAGGGGGAGTGGTGCTTCAGCCCAGGGGGGGTGGCTTCACCCCCCCGTGGCTACGATCGCTCTGATTGGCTGTTGAAAGTGAAACTGCCAATCAGAGCGATTTGTAATATTTCACCTAAAAAACTGGTGAAATATTACAATCCAGCCATGGCCGATGCTGCAATAACATCGGCCATGGCTGGAAAACCTAATATGCCCCCCCCCCACACCCACCGATCGCCCCCCCCAGTGGTCCGTTATGGGGTCCGGTCCCCTCCGTCCGCCTGCCGGCTCCCCCGTCCTCCTGCCCGCTCCCTCCTTGTTTGAATAAACCCCCCCTGTGGTCCGATCACCCCCCCTGTGCTCCAATCCACCCCCCCACCACCCCTTCATACTTACCGATCCTCCCGGTGTCCGTACGTCTCCTCGCTGGGCGCCGCCATCTTGGAAAATGGCGGGCGCATGCTCAGTGCGCCCGCCGAATCTGCCAGGCGGCAGATTCCTTACAGGTACATTTTGATCGCTGTGGTAGGTTCTATCACAGTGATCAAAATAAAAAAAATAATAAATCCCCCCCCCCCCCCTTTATCACCCCCATAGGTAGGGACAATAATAAAATAAAGAAAATATTTTTTTTCGTTTTCCACTAGGGTTAGGGTTAGAACTAGGGTTAGGGTTAGAACTAGGGGTAGGGTTAGGGGTAGGGTTAGGGTTACGGGTAGGGTTAGGGTTATGGCATGTGCGGATTTGGCTGCGGATCCGCAGCGGATTGGCCGCGGATCCGCAGCGGATTGGCCGCGGATCCGCAGCGGATTTGGCCGCGGATCCGCAGCGGATTTGGCCGCGGATCCGCAGCGGATTGGCCGCTGCGAATTCGTTAAAGTTTTCCATCAGGTTTACAGTACCATGTACACCTATGGAAAACCAAATCCACTGTGCCCATGGTGCGGAAAATTCCGTGCAGAAACGCTGCGTTGTATTTTCTGCAGCATGTCAATTTTTTGTGCGGATTCCGCAGCGTTTTACACCTGTTCCTCAATAGGAATCCGCAGGTGAAATCCGCACAAAAAAACACTGGAAATCTGCTGTAAATCTGCAGGTAAAACGCAGTGAGATTTTTAAAAAATCGTGCGGAAAAATCTCACACGAATCCGCAACGTGGGCACATAGCCTTAGGGTTAGGGTTGGAATTAGAGTTAGGGTACCGTCTCACAGTGGCACTTTGATCGCTACGACGGTACGATCCGTGACGTTCCAGCGATATCCATACGATATCGCTGTGTCTGACACGCAGCAGCGATCAGGGACCCTGCTGAGAATCGTACGTCGTAGCAGATCGTTTGGAACTTTCTTTCGTCGCTGGATCTCCCGCTGTCATCGCTGGATCGTTGTGACAGCGATCCAGCGATGCGTTCGCTTGTAACCAGGGTAAACATCGGGTTACTAAGCGCAGGGCCGCGATTAGTAACCCGATGTTTACCGTGGTTACCAGCGTAAAAGTAAAAAAAAAAAAAAAAACGTACATACTCACATTTCGGTGTCCTTCAGGTCCCTTGCCGTCTGCTTCCCGCTCTGACTGTCTGCCGGCCGGAAAGTGAGAGCACAGCACAGCAGTGACATCACCGCTGCGCTCTGCTCTCACTGTACGGCGGCACTCAGTCAGAGCGGGAAGCAGACGGCAAGGGACCTGAAGGACACCGAAATGTGAGTATGTACGTTTTTTTTTTTTTTTTACTTTTACGCTGGTAACCACGGTAAACATCGGGTTACTAAGCGCGGCCCTGCGCTTAGTAACCCGATGTTTACCCTGGTTACCCGGGACCTTGGCATCGTTGGTCGCTGGAGAGCGGTCTGTGTGACAGCTCCCCAGCGACCACACAACGACTTTCCAACGATCACGGCCAGGTCGTATCGCTGGTCGTGATCGTTGGTAAATCGTTATGTGAGACGGTACCCTTAGGGTTGGAATTAGGGCTAGGGTTGGAAATAGGGTTAAGATTAGGCTTGTGGTTAGGGTTAAGGATAGGGTTAGGGTTGTGTTGGGGTTACAGTTGTGGGTAGGGTTGGGATTAGGGTTAGGATTAGGGTTAGGGTTGGATTTAGGGTTACGGGTGTGTTGGGGTTAGGGTTGTGGTTAGGGGTGTGTTGGGGTTAGGGTTGTGATTAGGGTTATGGCTACAGTTGGGATTAGGGTTAGGGGTGTGTTGGGGTTAGTGTTGAAGTTAGAATTGAGGGGTTTCCACTGTTTAGGCACATCAGGGGTCTCCAAACGCAACATGGCGCCACCATTGATTCCAGCCAATCTTGCGTTCAAAAAGTCAAATGGTGCGCCCTCCCTTCCAAGCCCCGACGTGCGCCCAAACAGTGGTTTACCCCCACATATGGGATACCAGCGTACTCAGGACAAACTGGGCAACAACTATTGGGGTCCAATTTCTCCTGTTACCCTTGCAAAAATAAAAAATTACTTGCTAGGACATAATTTTTGAGGAAAGAACAATTATTTTTTATTTTCATGGCTCTACGTTATAAACTTATGTGAAGCACTTGGGGGTTGAAAGTGCTCACCACACATCTAGATAAGATCCTTTTGGGGTCTAGTTTCCAAAATGGGGTCACTTATGGGGAGGTTTCTACTGTTTAGGCACATCAGGGGCTCTGCAAATGCAACGCCCGCCCGCAGACCATTCCATCAAAGTCTGCATTTCAAATGTCACTACTTCCCTTCCAAGCCCTGACGTGCGCCCAAACAGTGGTTTACCCCCACATATGGGGTACCAGCATACTCACAAAAAACTGGGCAACAAATATTGGGGTCCAATTTCTCCTGCTACCCTTGTGAAAAAAAAATTGCTTGCTAAAACATCTTTTTTGAGGACAGAAAAATGATTTTTAATTTTCACGGCTCTGCGTTGTAAACTTCTGTGAAGCACTTGGGGGTTGAACGTGCTCACCACACATCTAGATAAGTTCCTTGGGGGGTCTAGTTTCCAAAATGGGGTCACTTGTGGGGGGTTTCTACTGTTTAGGCACATCAGGGGCTCTGCAAACGTAACATGATTCCCGCAGACCATTCCATCAAAGTCTGCATTCCAAATCGTCACTACTTCCCTTCCGAGCCCCGGCATGTGCCCAAACAGTGGTTTACCCCCACATATGGGGTATCAGCGTACTCAGGAGAAACTGCACAACAACTTTTGGGGTCCAATTTCTCCTGTTACCCTTGGGAAAATAAAAAATTGTGGGTTAAAAAATCATTTTTGAGGAAAGAAAAATATTTTTTTATTTTCATGGCTCTGCGTTATAAACTTCTGTGAAGCACTTGGGGGTTCAAAGTGCTCACCACACATCTAGATTAGTTCCTTGGGAGGTCTAGTTTCCAAAATGGGGTCAATTGTAGGGGAGCTCCAATGTTTAGGCACACAGGGGCTCTCCAAACGCGACATGGTGTCCACTAACTATGGAGATAATTTTTCATTCAAAAAGTCAAATGGCGCTCCTTCCCTTCCGAGCCTTACCATGTGCCCAAACAGTAGTTTACCCCCACATATGAGGTATTGGCGTACTCAGGAGAAATTGCCCAACCAATTTTAGGATCCATTTTATCCTGTTGCCCATGTGAAAATGAAAAAATTAAGGCTAAAAGAAATTTTGTGTGAAAAAAAAGTACTTTTTCATTTTTACGGATTAATTTGTGAAGCACCTGGGGGTTTAAAGTGCTCACTATGCTTCTAGATAAGTTCCTTGGGGGGTCTAGTTTCCAAAATGGGGTCACTTGTGGGGGAGCTCCAATGTTTAGGCACACGGGGGCTCTCCAAACGCGACATGGTGTCCGCTAAAGATTTGAGCCAATTTTTCATTCAAAAAGTCAAATGGCGCTCCTTCCCTTCCGAGCCCTGCTGTGCGCCCAAACAGTGGTTTACCCCCACATATGAGGTATCAGCGTACTCAGGACAAATTGGACAACAACATTCGTGGTCCAGTTTCTCCTTTTACCCTTGGGAAAATAAAAAAATTGTTGCGAAAAGATCATTTTTGTGACTAAAAAGTTAAATGTTAATTTTTCCCCTCCATGTTGCTTCTGCTGCTGTGAAACACCTGAAGGGTTAATAAACTTCTTGAATGTGATTTTGAGCACCTTGAGGGGTGCAGTTTTTAGAATGGTGTCACTTTTGGGTATTTTCAGCCATATAGAACCCTCAAACTGACTTCAAATGTGAGGTGGTCCCTAAAAAAAATGGTTTTGTAAATTTTGTTGTAAAAATGAGAAATCACTGGTCAAATTTTAACCCTTATAACTTCCTAGCAAAAAAAAAATTTGTTTCCAAAATTGTGCTGATGTAAAGTAGACATGTGGGAAATGTTATTTATTAACTATTTTGTGTCACATAACTCTCTGGTTTAACAGAATAAAAATTCAAAATGTGAAAATTGCAAAATTTTCAAATTTTTCGCCAAATTTCCGTTTTTTTCACAAATAAACTCAGAAATTATCGACCTAAATTTACCACTATCATGAAGCCCAATATGTCACGAAAAAACAATCTCAGAACCGCAAGGATCCGTTGAAGCGTTCCTGAGTTATTACCTCATAAAGGGACACTGGTCAGAATTGCAAAAAAATGGCAAGGTCATTAAGGCCAAAATAGGCTGGGTCATGAAGGGGTTAAATCCAGCGCCTGCGCTGTGCGTGCCTGCCTGGGGCCTGCGCAGTGTTCTTTGTCAGTCACATCTCAGATGCCGGGTGCCTGACTGCGCTTGTGCGGGCAGTGCGGCCGCCCTGTTACTGAATCCCCGCCCCGCACTGTGTTATTCATTATGCACAGTGCGGGGCTAGCATTCCTGGGCATGCGCACTGCGCTGTTCAGGCGCTCCCCCATCTCGGACGCTCTCCCATCTCTGACGCTCCCCCGCCTTCCCAGGAACCCCAGCCCCGCACTGTGCATAATGAATAACACAGTGCGGGGCGGGGATTCAGTAACAGGGTGCAGTCAGGCACCCGGCATCTGAGAAGTGACTGACAAAGAACACTGCGCAGGCCCCAGGCAGGCATGCACAGCGCAGGCGCCGGATTTAAGAAGCAACAACGCGAAGGGGGCGGATACCATCGGCCCTGAAGAGAAGAGTGACGGCAGTTGGGGGATTCATACAGGACGATTTGGACCGCCTCCTGGTACAATATCTGATATGTGTGGCCAATTTTTAAAACGCTTTATTGAGGTAATAAATGAATAAAAAACTAAAAGAGCCACCTTGTTAGACTGCAGCATTACTGCTGCACAAGGTGGCTCTTTTAGTTTATAACGGCTGGAGGAGGTGACAGTGGCCCTTTAACTGAACTGGAATTGTTTTGTAAAGAGGAATGGTCAAAAATACCTTCATCCAGGATCTCATTAAAAGCTACAGGAAGCGACTAGAGGCTGTTATTTTTGCAAAAGGAGGATCTACTAAATATTAATGTCACTTTTCTGGTGAGGTGCCCATACTTATGCACCTGTCAAATTTTGTTTGAATGCAGATTGCACATTTTCTGTTAGTACAATAAACCTCATTTCAAGGCAGAAACATTACTGTGTCCAACAGTTATTAGATATATGAAACTGAAATAGCTGTTGCAAAAAAAGCAATTTTTATAAAACATTAAGCTTAAAATTAATAGGGGTGCCCAAACTTTTTCATATAACTGTATGTCACACAAAATAGTTAAATAAATAACATTTCTCACATATCTACTTTACATCAGCACAATTTTGGAAACAATTTTTTTTTTGTTAGGAAGTTATAAGGGTTAAAAGTTGACCAGCGATTTCTCATTTTTACAACAAAATTTACAAAACCATTTTTTTTTTTAGGAACCATCTCACATTTAAAGTCACTTTGAGGGGTGTACATGACAGAAGATACCCAAACTTGACACTATTCTAAAAATTACACCCCTCAAGGTGCTCAAAACCACATTCAAGAAGTTTATTAACCCTTGACGTGTTTCACACTGAAACAATGTGGAAGGAAAAAATGAACATTTAACTTTTTTTTGCAAACATTTTACTTCAGAACCAATTTTTTTATTTTCACAAGGGTAAAAAGAGAAAACGAACCACAAAATTTGTTGTGCAATTTCTCCTGAATACGCCGATACCCCATATGTGGAGGTAAACCGCTGTTTGGGCGCACGGCAGAGCTTGGAAGAGAAGGAGCACCGTTTGACTTTTTCAATGCAGAATTGGCTGGAATTGAGATCGGACGCCATGTCGCGTTTGGAGGGCCCCTGATGTGCCTAAACAGTAGAAACCCCCACAAGTGACCCCATTTTGGAAACTAGACCCTTTAAGGAACTTGTCTAGATGTGTGGTGAGTACTTTAAGCCCCCAGGTGCTTCACAGAAGTTTATAACGCAGAGCCGTGAAAATAAAAAAAACTTTTTTTTCTACAAAAATGATCTCCCCCAAATTTTTATTTTCACAAGGGTAACAGGAGAAATTAGACCCCAAAAGTTGTTGTGCAATTTGTCCTGAGTATGATGATACCACACATGTGGGGGTAAACCACAGTTTGGGCGCATGGCATAGCTTGGAAGAGAAGGCGTTCCGTTTGACTTTTTCAATGCAGAATTGGCTGGAATTGAGATCGGACGCCATGTCGCGTTTGGAGAGCCCCTGATGTAACCAAACAGTGGAAACCCCCAATAAGTGACCCCATTTTGGAAACTAAACCCATTAAGGAACTTATCTAGATGTGTGGTGAGCACTTTGAACTCCCAAGTGCTTCACAGAAATTTATAACGTAGAGCCGTGAAAATAAAAATCCTTTTTTTTCCCCCTAAAAACTGATGATTTTTTAGCTCGCAATTTTTTATTTTCTCAAGGGTAACAGGAGAAATTGGACCCCCAAATTTGTTGTCCAGTTTGTCCTGAGAACGCTGATACCCCATATGTGAGGGGAGACCATTGTTTGGGCACACCGAGGCTTGGAAGGGAAGTAGTGACGTTTTAAAATGCAGACCTTGATGGAATGGTCTGCGGGCGTCATGTTGCATTTGCAGAGCTCAGATGTACCTAAACAGTAGAAACCCCCCACAAGTGACCCTATTTTGGAAACTAGACCCCCCAAGGAACTTAGATATGTGGTGAGCATTTTGAACACCCAAGTGCTTCACAGAAGTTTGACGCAGAGCCATTAAAATAAAAAATCATTTTTTCCCCACAAAATGATTTTTTAGCCCCCAATTTTTTGTTATTTTCGCAAGGGTAACAGGAGAAACCAGACCCGAAAAGTTGTTGTCCAATCAGTCCTGACTACGCTGATACCCCACATGTGGGGGTAAACCACTGTTTGGGCACACGACAGAGCTCAGAAGGGAGGGAGCACCAATTGACTTTTTGAACGCAAAATTGTCTGTCGCGTTTGGAGACCCCCTGATGTACCTAAACAATGGAAACCCCCCAATACTAACTCCAGCCATAACCCCAACACACCCCTAACGCTATTCCCAACCCAATCCATAACCCTAATCAAAACCCTAACCCCCAAACACCCCTAACCCTATGGCATAACCCTAATCACAACCCTAGTGCCAAAACACCCCTAACCCTAATCCCAACCCTAATCAAATCCCTAAGCCCAACACACCCCTAATCATAATCTCAACCCTAACCTCAAACCTAACCCTAACCCCAACCTTAACCCTAATCCCAAACCTAACCCTAATCCCAAACGTAACCCTAATGCCAACCTTAACCCTAATACCAACCCTAACCCCAACCCTAATCCCAACTCTAACCCTAACTTTAGCCCCAACCCTAACCCTAACTTTAGCCCCAACCCTAGCCCTAACCTTAATTGGAAAATAGAAATGCATACTCTTTTTTATTTTATCATTTTTTTTCCTAAATAAGGGGGTGATAAAGGGGGGGGGGTTATTTACTATTTTTTTATGTTGATCACTGTGATAGGATCTCACAGTGACCCAAAAAAAAAAAGGGGAAAAATCTTCCTCTACCCCGGCCGACACATCACGGCGGGCACACTGCGCATGTGGCCGCCATTTTCTTCCCGGAAGAAGAAGCCGGCGGCCAGGAGGGGACTCAGGAGGACCCAGGGACACTGGTAAGTATGATAGGGTCCCAGAATCCCATTTCTCTGTCCTCTGATGTGCGATCACATCAGAGGACAGAGAATGACCCGCAGCTTTTTTTTGTGTTTGCCGGTAAACGGTTAATTACCGGCGATCGCAAAACAGGGGTCAGTAAAAACCAACCCCGATCATGTTCTTTGGGGTCTCGGCTATTCTCGGCAGCCGAGACCCCAAAGATCTGCCGGGTGCCGGCCGGCGCACTGCGCATGCGCCCGCCATTTTTTCCCTGGAAAAAGATGGCGGCGCCCATCGGGAGCCACGAGGAGCATCGGGGGAGATGGGGGAGTATTGGGGGGCTATTGGGGACCCCATTTCTCTGTCCTCTGATGTGCGATCACATCGGAGGACAGAGAAATTAAATGGGAAATTGCGCTGGGTTTTTTTGCGGACGCCGGTAAACAGTTAATTACCGGTGGTCGCAACCCGGGGGTCGGTAAAAATCCCACGAATCATGCTACCCTCGGCAACCGAGACCCCAGAGAAAATCCGACGCTGGGGAGCGCTATATACTTTTTTCACAGCGCCGTTAATTAATGGCGCTGTGGTTCAAGTACCCTTAACTGTCGAAGTTAAAAGGCGTATCGGCGGTCGTTAAGGGGTTAAGTCAACTAGAAAAAAAAGGGTATTCCAGCATCCGCCTGGTGTTGAAATTAATACATGATTTTTAATAAGAACATTTAAAATTGAAAAATTATAATAGGATAAAATGCAGGGGAAGGAGGAGGGGGAAGTGGGGGAGGGGATATTAGGACATCTGTCTACGCAGTTCGAGCTCAGGCCTCTTGGTCCCTCCTCCCCCCCCTCCATTTTATTTTACCATTATGACTTTCATTTTAAACGTTATTATTAAAAGTCATGTTTTAATCTCAACAAGCTGAGGATGCCAGAATCCCCTATTTTCTGTTTGACTTTGCTGCCCAGCTTGAGTCCATGAACGTCACCTTACTATGGAGGCTGTATTCACACACACATGGTGAGTTGAGAATATCCCTTCCCTATTCCCCCCTTTTTTTTTTTTAATCTCATTGCAATAATAACACCGTTTTTAAGAATCTGTTATCTACGGGAAAGCAGCCATCCGAAAACCAGACCCCATGGTAAAAGGTTGAGTGCACTAATTTCTTTATTTCTCACTGGCATATTCATCTGTATAAAAAAAATAACTTGTTATGCAAATGGTAACCTTTATTTTACGTCACAAAAAAAGATGTCATGTTCTTTTGTTTTCCTGGTTTGTTAAAAATACTTTAAATGAAGAATTCATAAAAAAAAAAAGAAAGAGCAGCTGGTGCTTATCCTGCTCTACAAGATAAATACAGGCCAGGGCGGAAAACATTGATAAGACACTCCAGCACGGCGTGGGTCCAGACAACACATGATGGGTAAGGCTGGGCTCATACTGCGTTATGGCAGTCCATTAGACGGATTGCGTTACACCGCGGCATAATGCGGTGTAACACAGTCCGTTAACGCTGCCATTACCCCCTATCATCGGGCGCATTGCCAACGCATGCCATAATCAGCATGCGCTAGCGATGTGCCGTCATTCAGTGACGGAGCCTCAGACGTGGGCTGCAGTATGCAGTATAGCATAATGGCGCCTATGCTATAACATTAACGCAGCCCGTCAACGCTATGCGTTGAACGGGCTGCTTAATGCAGTATGAACCTGGCCTAGGATATGGAAGGGTTTGATATACACAGGGCACTCTGCTCTAGGCATTCATTACTCTGATATTTATATTATCTACCAACCTATTACTAGATTCTTTTCCCATGAACAATATCACCATGCACTAAGCACTTTACCATATGATGGATGTGGTATTATCTGGCTGACACGCTGTTTTCTACCCGATTTCCTTGCTGAACATGTAATGTTACTAGTGTTCTACTAACTGTTGTATGTAATTAATGATAGTTATCTATGTAATAAATTTATATCCAACTACTTTCTGGACTTGAATTCCATGTTTTCCTTTGGTTTGCTTATCCTGCTCTACAGCAGACAAAGCTAAAAGGGTCAAACCTCCAGTGATCATACAAATTACACAGAATTTGTCAGCAAGATCGTCCCTCCTAATAAGCCGTCTATATGGGCATGTAGGTCATAGGAAGCTAATTAAAATGATTCCTTGATATTGGATAGAAGACATCTTATTCCACAAAAATAGAATTCGACTTACCGGTAACTCAATTTCTATAAACTATCCACGGCAGCACCACAGGAAGATACTCCTTGCCCAATATGGACAGGAAACACAAAGAAGTCTAATAGCTCACCTCACTTCCTCTCTCCAGAGTTTTTATAAAAGGAGCACAATGGCACGAATAGTTCAAATTCTATTTACACCAAGAAAATCATACAACAAAAACAGTAGGGTGGGATTACCCGTGCTGTTGCGGAGGAATTATAGTAATCAAATTACCAGTAAGTCTAATTCTATTTTTTTCTAGTCACCTTCCATGACAGCACCACAAGAGAAATGCCAAAGAATACATTTTAGGGAGGGACAATGGTCTGGAAAACTTTCCTATCAAAGGCCAAAAGTCAGTATTAGACATTAGATCTAGCCTATAAATGTTTTGAGAAGGCATGGACTGAGGATCGGGTAGCGGCTAAGTTCAGATGTAGAGGATCTAGAGTGGTAGAGCCACACCAGGATATGAAGGTTTCCCTTATTTTGTTACAGATGGAATTTGTTCTTGGCTTTCTGAACTGTATTTACCACTTTGACCGATAGACCCCCTAGCCTTTATGATGATGGACTCAGAAGCCAGACTGCAAGCTTTAAGGCTTGAGAATCTGGGTGATAAATCGGCCCTAAGTGAAAAAGGTTGCTGATAGAGGGAAGAATAAGGTTACCTTCTATTTTCAGAATGGTCAGTGCTCAGAAACCGCTTCTCCGCCAGAGGTGCCACTAGGGTTGTTTTTGTCTCGTCTTCCCTGATTTTCTGTAATGTTCTTGGTAAAATAGGAATTGGAGGGAAGGTAGGAGTTTGAAATCCCAGAGGTAAGTGAAAGCGCCTACCGCTAAACAGGTGTCATTCCCATTTAGGGAGCAATATTTTTCTGCTTTGTATTCTGATGGGTATCAAACAGTCTACCTCTAGGAGACCCCATTTTCCTGCTAGCATTTGAAATATTACCACATTTAGCTATATGCACACGTCAGGATTCTTTGAAGAAATTTCCTGAACCAAACCGGACTTTTTCCAGAGGAAATAAGCATGCATTTTTTTGCGTTTTTGAGCGGATTTTTTGCGATTTTCTCCGGAGCTTCCCCAATTCAATAATATAGCGGCAAAAACGCGAAAAATCCGCAAAATAAATGAACATGCTGCGTTTTTTTCAACGATGCTTTTTTTGAGGAAAAAGACGCAACATGTGCGCAAAAAATAAGGATTGCATTCTAATAATAGGATGCGTTTTATTCACGGTTTTACCGCGTTTTTATAGCGAAAAACTGCTGAAGAAACACTAAAATCCTAAACGTGTGCACACAGCCTTAGGCTGGCGTCACACTAGGCATATGAAAATACGGTCTGTTTTTTTACAGCCGTAATATGCAGTAATTGTCCCAAAACACTGTTCCGTATTCAATGCGAGGATGCAATTTTTACGCACAAATTTATCTGTGTGTCATCCATATGGCTTCCGTACGGCGTTTTTTCCTCGCAGGCTTGCAAAATGGACATATCATGGATCCATCGGCTCAAGTATTCTAAAAAATTAATATATATTATATTTATATATATATATATATATATATATATATATATATATATATATATCACACACACACAGTACAGACCAAAAGTTTGGACACACCTCATTTAAAGATTTTTCTGTATTTTCATGTTATATACTTAGCAAAAAAGTGTGAAACAACTGAAAATATGTCTTATATTCTAGGTTCATCAAAGTAGCCACCTTTTGCTTTGATGACTGCTTTGCACACTCTTGGTATTCTCTTTATGAGCTTCAAGAGGTAGTCACCGGGAATGGTCTTCCAACAATCTTCAAGGAGTTGCCAGAGATGCTTAGCACTTGTTGGCCCTTTTGCCTTTACTCTGCGGTCCATCTTACCCCAAACCATCTCGATTGGGTCCAGGTCTGGTGACTGTGGAGACCAGGTCATCTGGCGTAGTTGTTGCATTGACCTGGTCTCTAATCTGAGCTCCTGTTAACCTGCGATTTCAGAGGCTGGTGACTCGGATAAACATCCTCAGAAGCAGAGGTGACTCTTGGGTCTTCCTTTCCCGGGGCGGTCCTCATGTGAGCCAGTTTCTTTGTAGTGCTTGATGGTTTTTGCCACTGCACTTGGGGACACTTTCAAAGTTTTTGCAATTTTTCAGACTGACTGACCTTCATTTCTTAAAGTTATGATGGCCACTCGTTTTTCTTTACTTAGCTGCTTTTTTTCTTACCATAATACAAATTCTAACAGTCTATTCAGTAGGACTATCAGCTGTGTATCCACCAGACATCTGCACAACACAACTGATCGTCCCAACCCGATTTATAAGGCAAGAAATCCCACTTATTAAACCTGACAGGGCACACCTGTGAAGTTAAAACTATTCCCGGTGACTACTTGATGCTCATCAAGAGAATGCCAAGAGTGTGCAAAGCAGTCTTCAAAGCAAAAGGTGGCTACTTTGAAGTACCTAGAATATAAGGGTGAGTGTCCACGGTCAGTAAACGCTGCGTGTTTGACGCTGCGCAGAGCTGCAGCGTCAAACACGCAGCGTCCAGATGTTCCAGCATAGTGGAGGGGATTTTATGAAATCCCTTCTCCACTATGCGTGGAAACACGCATCCGTCTTCCCTGCGACTCCGGACATGCTGCGCGTCTTTTCAGATCTTTTCAGCGTCCCCGCAAGGCATATCACAGGGCCCTATGCGAGAGAGCGATGATCCCGGATGTGTACAGTTAACACATCCGGCATCATCGCGTCCCAAAAAGGGGGCGGGGCTTAGCGCCGAGCGGCTTCGCCGCTCCGGCGATACCGCCGGCCATCCTGACCGTGGACACATACCCTATGACATATTGTCAGTTGTTTCACACTTTTTTGTTAAGTATATGATTCCACATGTGTTAATTCATAGTTTTGATGCCACCAGTGTGAATGTACAGTTTTCATAGTCCTGAAAATACTGAAAAATCTTAAAATGAGAAGGTGTGTCCAAACTTTTGGCCTGTACTATATAACTATATAAATATATATATATATATATATATATATATATATATATATATATATATAATGTCAGCCTGGGAAGTTTTCGAATATTTTTCCACGCTCGAGTTCACTTGAGTTCATCCAGCAGGGGGCGCATCATTGTGACTCGAGGTAACTACAGTACATTCCCCTGAATTCCATTCATTCACCAAGTTTTACAGGCAGGAGCTCAGCTTCATTAGCAGAGCTCCTGGGTGTAAAATGATTTAACCCCTTCAGATGCATTTACAGCGTGGGACAAGACTGAACGACGGAAGGTATGGAATATTGTTGTTTGTTTTGTTTAACTTTATTTCAGGTGACAAGGGTCTTCAGGTGGATTAAGAGTATAATAAAATATTAAAACACCATGTGTCTTTATTTCATTAAAATACTTTTTAATAATGTGTGTGTGTTTTATTAACCATTTCGTACTATTGGATTAATAATGGATAGGTGTCACAATTGACGCCTCTCCATTATTAACCTGGTTTAATGTCACCTTACAATAGCAAGGTGACATTAACTCTTCATTACCCCATATCCCATCTTACAGATGTGCCTTTTCTGGGGTGGCTGGGGGCAGATGTTTTTAGCCAGGGGGGTCCTATAACCATGGTACCTCCCTAGGCTATTAATATCTGCCCTCTGTCATTGGCTTTCCCACTCTGGCGGAGAAAATTGCGTGGGAGCCCACGCCAATTTTTTCTGTGATTTAACCCTTTAATTTAATAGCTAGAGACCCCAAATTTTACAGAGAGACACTTGTTACATTAGTAAAGAGGGATATGTAATAAAAGAAGGGATATGGGATGGTTTACTGTATGTAAACCATTCAGAAAAGGGAGGAGGGGGGAGGGGGAAGGGTTGAAGCTTGACACGCCGAGACATACATCTGAGAGCCGTTGCAAATGAATGTAACTGGTGGGTGCTGTACCTTGCTGGTGATTTTCAGCTGAAGTAGAAGAAAGGAGAAATGGGAATTTCCAGCACGTCCATCCAGTGTAAGTAAAATAACCAAAATTTATTAGAACATTTTAAAAAACAATTTAAAAAAAAAAAGAGAGGAACCCTCTTTGCCTGACGCGTTTCTGGCGCACCACAGCGCCCTTAGTCATAGGAACTAATACAACATGGATAAACAGGTTTATATATGACAGGGAACCAATCACAGACATAGCAATCAATTTCATTGGAAAAGGCTGCAGCTAGACTCACATAACAGAACTTTAACTTATTTTTCTCCAAATATATTGGAAATACACAAATATCTGTTTTAAATTACCACAAAATCTGTTTGTCAATTCAATATATATAAAAAAGATCATTCTTATAATTCATACCATGTGGATATTTGGTGTCTAAAGTTAGAATCCAAAAAGCTTCCCGCAGAGCTAATTGCTTCCTCCAATCTCCACCTCTAGGTGACTGACTAACCCTTTCAATGCCAAAAAAAGAAAAATCTGATAGATCGCCTTTGTGCACAGAAATAAAATGTTTAGTAGCCCCAGAATAACCTGAATTATTATTTTTAATATTAGCTATATGTTCCGAAATTCTTTTTTTAATTTTCCTTGTGGTATAACCTATATAGCAAATATTGCAGGCTTTGCATTTTATGCAGTATATGACATGATCAGAGTCACAATTGATAAATGATTTTATATTATAAGTGACATTGTGATTCGAAGAAAAAGAAATTCTTTTGTTGTCTGCAAATTTGCAGACATTGCATCTATTACCAGAACATTTAAAGAAACCCTTCACTGATAACCATGATATGGGAGTTTTTTTCGGGCGCACCATACTGGGAGATAAAACATTCCCCAGTGTGCAACCTCTTTTAGCCACTATCCTGCATCCGTTTTGGAGAATTGTGCACAAAGATCTATCTTGATTGACTACAGGAAGATATTTGAGAATGATCTGTCTGATTTTGTTATACTGACTGCTATAAGCAGTAAAGAAAGTGATCTGCGTTTCAGAAGCGGCACTTACATTCTTATTTTCAGAATACAATAAATTAGTACGTGGAATTTTGGAAACTTGTCTGAATGCATGCTTTATGTTAAATTGTTTGTACCCTCTATCAAGCAGTCTATCAGAAATAATACGACTCTCCTTATGGAAATTTTCTTCACTAGAGCAAATTCTTCTTGCTCTGGTGAGCTCCCCCCTAGGAATGGCATGAATAGTGTGACGAGGGTGTGAGCTTGAAGACATCAGGATCGTATTACCAGAGTTGTCTTTTCTGTAGAGTGAGGTGTTAACCCTCTGTGTTGTGTTACTGCCTGTAAGGAGTACATCCAAGAATGAAACTTCATCTGAAGGAATGCCGCTGGTGAAACGCAGGTTGCACTGATTGTCATTCAGATAGGACAGAAAATCAGAAAATTTAGTCACCTCCCCCTGCCAAATTAGCAAAATATCATCCACAAATCTCCCATACCAATTAAGGTATGGGAGAAATGGATTGTCATCTGTAAATATGTAAATTTCTTCCCACCATGCCATAAATAAAATTGCTAAAGATGGAGAGAACTTAGACCCCATAGGAGCACCCATGGTCTGGATGTAATACTCATTATTATTATTATTATTATTATTATTTATTGTTATAGCGCCATTTATTCCATGGCGCTTTACAAGTGAGGAGGGGTATACATAATAAAAACAAGTACAATAATCTTGAACAATACAAGTCATAACTGGTACAGTAGGAGAGAGGACCCTGCCCGCGAAGGCTCACAATCTACAAGGGATGGGTGAGAATACAGTAGGTGAGGGTAGAGCTGGTCATGCAGCGGTTTGGTCGATCGGTGGTTACTGCAGGTTGTAGGCTTGTCAGAAGAGGTGGGTCTTCAGATTCTTTTTGAAGGTTTCGATGGTGGGCGAGAGTCTGATGTGTTGTGGTAGAGGGTTCCAGAGTAGGGGTGATACGCGAGAGAAATCTTGTATACGATTGTGGGAAGAGGAGATAAGAGGGGAGTAGAGAAGGAGATCTTGTGAGGATCGGAGGTTGCGTGTAGGAAAGTACCGGGAGATGAGGTCACAGATGTATGGAGGAGACAGGTTGTGGATGGCTTTGTACGTCATGGTTAGGGTTTTGTACTGGAGTCTCTGGGCAATGGGGAGCCAGTGAAGGGATTGACAGAGGGGAGAGGCCGGAGAATAGCGGGGGGACAGGTGGATTAGTCGGGCAGCAGAGTTTAGAATAGATTGGAGGGGTGCGAGAGTGTTTGAGGGGAGGCCACAGAGCAGGAGGTTGCAGTAGTCAAGGCGAGAGATGATGAGGGCATGGACTAGGGTTTTTGCAGATTCTTGTTTGAGGAATGAACGGATTCGTGCAATATTTTTGAGTTGAAGTCGGCAGGAATTGGAAAGGGCTTGGATATGTGGTTTGAAGGAGAGATCAGCGTCAAGGATAACCCCGAGGCAGCGAGCTTGTGGGACTGGGGAGAGTGGGCAGCCATTTACTGTAATGGATAGGTTCGTTGGGGGGGTCACGTGAGATGGGGGAAAGATG
Source organism: Ranitomeya variabilis (assembly GCF_051348905.1). Lineage (NCBI taxonomy): Eukaryota > Metazoa > Chordata > Amphibia > Anura > Dendrobatidae > Ranitomeya > Ranitomeya variabilis. Next base: position 104,431,479 of record NC_135238.1, on the reverse strand, counting down.
ATGAATTCTGTTTTGTCCATGTTAAGTTTCAGAAATCTAGCGGAGAAGAAGCATGAAATAGTGGACAGACATTGAGGGATTCTGGTTAGTAGGGAGGTGATATCTGGTCCAGAGATGTAGATCTGTGTGTCATCAGCATAGAGGTGATACTGAAAGCCATGAGATTCTATGAGCTGTCCCAGGCCAAAGGTGTAAATGGAGAAGAGCAGGGGCCCAAGGACTGAACCTTGTGGGACTCCGACAGATAGGGGGCGAGGTGAGGAGGTGGTGTGTGAGTGGGAGACGCTGAATGTCTGGTCTGTTAGGTATGATGAGATCCAGGATAGGGCCAAGTCTGTGATGCCAAGGGATGAGAGGGTCTGTAATAATAGGGAATGGTCCACTGTGTCAAAGGCAGCCGACAGGTTCATTTTGGAACATAAAGAAATTGTGCTTTAGTAAATAATGTAAAGACGCAAGAATAAACCATTTCAATGAGTCTGAGTAACTGCTATACTTATTTAGTTGATATTCAATTGCTGTCATAGCCAAAGAGTGGGGAATGCATGAATATAAATTTGTGACATCACAAGTTACAAAAGAATAATTGTGGCACCACTGAAAAGTGTCAAAAACCTTCAAAACTGATGAGGTGTCTTTAAGATACCCTGGAATTCTTGGGATCAAAGGTTGAAGATACTCGTCAATCAAATGACTAAGATTTTCATTTAGGGAACCCATCCCAGAAATTATAGGTCGCAAAGGTGGAGGGAAAACATTTTTATGTGTTTTTGGGAGCCCATGAAAAATGGGAATAATTGGATGTTCCGGAAGTAGCCATTTATAAATTTTGTTGTTAATGACCCCCAATCTCTGTGCATTATTTAGTATATCAGTCATGTCGTATTTGAAAGACAATGTAGGGTCAGATCTTAAGGAAGTGTATGTGCTGGTATCCTGTATAATAAATATTATCAATTTACAGTACAAAGCAGTATCTATGACTACTATACAGCCCCCTTTGTCCGAGTGACGAACTGTCAAATCATGATTATGTTGTAAATCTCTAACAGCCTGAGATTGAATTTTACTCAAGTTACTTCGATAATTAGCATTCCGTGTTTCAGCATGTAGTTTTTTCAAATCCTGTTCTACTAAGGTCTGAAACAGGTCTAAAGCAGGAACTCTTGATTGGAGGGGATAATATGCCGGATTAGATGAAAGCACCTGCACATCTTCGTCCTTTATTTTGTCCTCATCAGAATTTTCCTCCTGAAGGGAGGTTAAAGTAAGTAGCACGCATTGTTCCATAAAGTTAAGGGACGCATTATTTTCCTTGGTGCAATATGATCTTTTACTACCAGGATTAAAGTCATTTTGGTTATCTGAAAAAAAATGTCTTGACCGTAAGAAGACGAGTAAATTTGTTGACATCTTTAATAGTCTCAAATAAGTTGAAATTGCCAGTTGGAACGAAGTTCAGACCTTTGGCCAATACTTCAATTTGTGTAGGGGATAGAATGGTAGGAGTCAGAACTATGACACTATCCAGATGCTGGTTCAATACTGATATCTGCGTTTCCTTTCCCTCCTGGGATATCTTCTCCATTCGTCTCTTGCGGGCTCTCCTACCCCCCCTCCTCCTCCGGCGTTTTTTGACATAGCAGTGTTGTGAGCATGTCTAGCATCTGCACTGGAAAAGGACGTATCTGTTTCACAATCCGAGGGATTATACTCTGATGAAGAGAAAGACACAGATTTTCTACGTGCATATTCACATTGATGCCACTGAGGTTGGTTTCTAAGTATAGGCTTGGGTGTATAATCAGTCCGTTTTTTCCATGAATACACTTTGTCATTTTTATAGTCAAAAGAGTCTCTGTTAAACTTAGATTTTTTCATTTTTATAATGGAGTCCTCCATAGTCTTTAAATGATCAGTCATCTTTTTAGAAAGCATATCAAAATCAGGCTGGTCTGTGTATTTGGAAAGTTCTTTGTTAGTATTATCAATGTCCACCTTAAGTTGGTGAAGTTTTATTTCTTCATATGATATAATCAAACTTATAAGTTTTAGCGAGCATTGTGAAAGAATCATATTCCATTCAGAGAGAAATTTATCAGAAAAAAATATATTAACATAGTAACAGTTAGTAAGGCCGAAAAAAGACATTTGTCCATCCAGTTCAGCCTATATTCCTATATTCCATCATAATAAATCCCCAGATCTACATCCTTCTACAGAACCTAATAATTGTATGATACAATATTGTTCTGCTCCAGGAAGACATCCAGGCCTCTCTTGAACCCCTCGACTGAGTTCGCCATCACCACCTCCTCAGGCAAGCAATTCCAGATTCTCACTGCCCTAACAGTAAAGAATCCTCTTCTATGTTGGTGGAAAAACCTTCTCTCCTCCAGACGCAAAGAATGCCCCCTTGTGCCCGTCACCTTTCTTGGTATAAACAGATCCTCAGCGAGATATTTGTATTGTCCCCTTATATACTTATACATGGTTATTAGATCGCCCCTCAGTCGTCTTTTTTCTAGACTAAATAATCCTAATTTCGCTAATCTATCTGGGTATTGTAGTTCTCCCATCCCCTTTATTAACTTTGTTGCCCTCCTTTGTACTCTCTCTAGTTCCATTATATCCTTCCTGAGCACCGGTGCCCAAAACTGGACACAGTACTCCATGTGCGGTCTAACTAGGGATTTGTACAGAGGCAGTATAATGCTCTCATCATGTGTATCCAGACCTCTTTTAATGCACCCCATGATCCTGTTTGCCTTGGCAGCTGCTGCCTGGCACTGGCTGCTCCAGGTAAGTTTATCATTAACTAGGATCCCCAAGTCCTTCTCCCTGTCAGATTTACCCAGTGGTTTCCCGTTCAGTGTGTAATGGTGATATTGATTCCTTCTTCCCATGTGTATAACCTTACATTTATCATTGTTAAACCTCATCTGCCACCTTTCAGCCCAAGTTTCCAACTTATCCAGATCCATCTGTAGCAGAATACTATCTTCTCTTGTATTAACTGCTTTACATAGTTTGTATCATCTGCAAATATCAATATTTTACTGTGTAAACCTTCTACCAGATCATTAATGAATATGTTGAAGAGAACAGGTCCCAATACCGACCCCTGCGGTACCCCACTGGTCACAGCGACCCAGTTAGAGACTATACCATTTATAACCACCCTCTGCTTTCTATCACTAAGCCAGTTACTAACCCATTTACACACATTTTCCCCCAGACCAAGCATTCTCATTTTGTGTACCAACCTCTTGTGCGGCACGGTATCAAACGCTTTGGAAAAATCGAGATATACCACGTCCAATGACTCACCGTGGTCTAGCCTATAGCTTACCTCTTCATAAAAACTGATTAGATTGGTTTGACAGGAGCGATTTCTCATAAACCCATGCTGATATGGAGTTAAACAGTTATTCTCATTGAGATAATCCAGAATAACATCCTTCAGAAACCCTTCAAATATTTTACCAACAATAGAGGTTAGACTTACTGGCCTATAATTTCCAGGTTCACTTTTAGAGCCCTTTTTGAATATTGGCACCACATTTGCTATGCGCCAGTCCTGCGGAACAGACCCCGTCGCTATAGAGTCCCTTAAAATAAGAAATAATGGTTTATCTATTACATTACTTAGTTCTCTTAGTACTCTTGGGTGTATGCCATCCGGACCCGGAGATTTATCTATTTTAATCTTATTTAGCCGGTTTCGCACCTCTTCTTGGGTTAGATTGGTGACCCTTAATATAGGGTTTTCATTGTTTCTTGGGATTTCACCTAGCATTTCATTTTCCACCGTGAATACCGTGGAGAAGAAGATGTTTAATATGTTAGCCTTTTCCTCGTCATCTACAACCATTCTTTCCTCACTATTTTTTAAGGGGCCTACATTTTCAGTTTTTATTCTTTTACTATTGATATAGTTAAAGAACAGTTTGGGATTAGTTTTACTCTCCTTAGCAATGTGCTTCTCTGTTTCCTTTTTGGCAGCTTTAATTAGTTTTTTAGATAAAGTATTTTTCTCCCTATAGTTTTTTAGAGCTTCAATGGTGCCATCCTGCTTTAGTAGTGCAAATGCTTTCTTTTTACTGTTAATTGCCTGTCTTACTTCTTTGTTTAGCCACATTGGGTTTTTCCTATTTCTAGTCCTTTTATTCCCACAAGGTATAAACCGCTTACAGTGCCTATTTAGGATGTTCTTAAACATTTTCCATTTATTATCTGTATTCTTATTTCTGAGGATATTGTCCCAGTCTACCAGATTAAGGGCATCTCTAAGCTGGTCAAACTTTGCCTTCCTAAAGTTCAGTGTTTTTGTGACTCCCTGACAAGTCCCCCTAGTGAAAGACAGGTGAAACTGTACAATATTGTGGTCGCTATTTCCTAGATGCCCGACCACATGCAGATTTGTTATTCTGTCAGGTCTATTAGATAGTATTAGGTCTAAAAGTGCTGCTCCTCTGGTTGGATTCTGCACCAATTGTGAAAGATAATTTTTATTGGTTATTAGCAGAAACCTGTTGCCTTTATGGGTTTCACAGGTTTCTGTTTCCCAGATAATATCCGGGTAGTTAAAGTCCCCCATAACCAGGACCTCATTATGGGTTGCAGCTTCATCTATCTGCTTTAGAAGTAGACTTTCCATGATTTCTGTTATATTTGGGGGTTTGTAACAGACCCCAATGAGAATTTTGTTACCATTTTTCCCTCCATGAATTTCGACCCATATGGACTCAACATCCTCATTCCCTTCGCTAATATCCTCCCTTAAAGTGGACTTTAGACAAGACTTTACATAGAGACAAACCCCTCCTCCTCTCCGATTTTTACGATCCTTTCTAAACAGACTGTAACCCTGTAAGTTAACTGCCCAGTCTGTTATGACCCCAGTGGACAGGGTCTCAGAGGAACGTGTAAGTCTGCGAAATACAAAAATCCTGCTCATAGGGCTGTGGTAACTGGGTTGACCAAATAGCTACTCCTAACGCCAACACTAGAAGTAGCCGGGGATCATGCCTACGGTGATCGCTAGATGACTCGCGCCAGCCGGAGAATCTAACTACCCCTAGGAGAAGAAAACAAAGACCTCTCTTGCCTCCAGAGAAAGGAACCCCAAAGCAAGATACAAACCCCCCACAAATAATAACGGTGAGGTAAGAGGAAATGACAAACACAGAAATGAACCAGGTTAAGCAAAGAGAGGCCAGCTTACTAATAGCAGAATAAAGCAAGATAACTTATCTGGTCAACAAAAACCCTATAAAAATCCACGCTGGAGATTCAAGAACCCCCGAACCGTCTAACGGTCCGGGGGGAGAACACCAGCCCCCTAGAGCTTCCAGCAAAGGTCAGGATACAGATTGGAACAAGCTGGACAAAAATACAAAACAAAACAAAAGCAAAAAGCAAGGAAGAAGACTTAGCTTGAAATACAGGAACCAGGATCAAAGGACAAGAGCACAACAGATTAGCTCTGATTTCAACGATGCCAGGCATTGAACTGAAGGTCCAAGGCGCTTATATAGCAACGCCCCAGAACTAACGGCCCAGGTGAGGATAAAGAAAAAGACAGACGCTCCAGAGTCAATTCACTAATGACCACTAGAGGGAGCAAAAAGCAAAATCACAACAGTACCCCCCCCTTAGTGAGGGGTCACCGAACCCTCACCACGACCACCAGGGCGATCAGGATGAGCGGCGTGAAAGGCACAAACTAAATCGGCCGCATGAACATCAGAGGCGACCACCCAGGAATTATCTTCCTGACCATAGCCCTTCCACTTGACCAGGTACTGAAGCCTCCGCCTGGAGAGACGAGAATCCAAGATCTTCTCCACCACGTACTCCACCTCGCCCTCAACCAACACCGGAGCAGGAGGCTCAGCAGAGGGAACCACAGGCACAACGTACCGCCGCAACAAGGACCTATGAAATACGGTGTGGATAGCAAACGACACAGGAAGATCCAGGCGAAAGGACACAGGATTAAGAATTTCCAATATCTTGTAAGGACCAATAAAACGAGGTTTAAATTTGGGAGAGGAAACCTTCATAGGAACAAAGCGGGAAGAAAGCCACACCAAATCCCCAACACGTAGTCGGGGACCCACACCGCGGCGGCGGTTGGCAAAGCGCTGAGCCCTCTCCTGTGACAACTTCAAGTTGTCCACCACAAGATTCCAGATCCGCTGCAACCTATCCACCACAGAATCCACCCCAGGGCAGTCAGAAGGTTACACATGACCCGAAGAAAAACGAGGGTGGAAACCAGAGTTGCAGAAAAACGGCGAAACCAAGGTGGCGGAACTAGCCCGATTATTAAGGGCAAACTCAGCTAACGGCAAGAAGGTCACCCAATCGTCCTGATCAGCAGAGACAAAACACCTCAGATAAGCCTCCAAAGTCTGATTAGTTCGCTCCGTCTGTCCATTAGTCTGAGGATGGAAAGCAGACGAAAACGACAAGTCAATGCCCATCCTACTACAAAAGGATCGCCAGAATCTGGAAACGAACTGGGATCCTCTGTCTGACACAATATTCTCAGGGATGCCGTGCAAACGAACCACGTTCTGGAAAAACACAGGAACCAGATCGGAGGAGGAAGGCAGCTTAGGCAACGGAACCAAATGGACCATCTTGGAGAAGCGATCACATATAACCCAGATAACAGACATGCCTTGAGACACCGGAAGATCAGAAATGAAATCCATGGAGATATGTGTCCAAGGTCTCTTAGGGACAGGCAAGGGCAAGAGCAACCCGCTGGCACGAGAACAGCAAGGCTTAGCTCGAGCACAAGTCCCACAGGACTGTACAAATGACCGTACATCCCTAGACAAGGAAGGCCACCAAAAGGATCTGGCCACCAGATCTCTGGTGCCAAAAATTCCTGGGTGACCTGCCAACACCGAGGAATGAACCTCGGAAATGACTCTGCTGGTCCACTTATCAGGCACAAACAGTCTGTCAGGTGGACAAGAATCAGGCCTATCAGTCTGAAATCTCTGCAACACACGTCGCAGATCTGGAGAAATAGCTGACAAGATAATACCATCCTTAAGAATACCAACAGGTTCAGCGACTCCAGGAGCATCAGGCACAAAGCTCCTGGAAAGAGCATCGGCCTTCACATTCTTTGAACCTGGTAAATACGAGACAACAAAGTCAAAACGGGAGAAAAACAATGACCAGCGGGCCTGTCTAGGATTCAGGCGTTTAGCAGACTCGAGATACATCAGATTTTTGTGATCAGTCAAGACCACCACACGATGCTTAGCACCCTCGAACCAATGACGCCACTCCTCAAATGCCCATTTCATGGCCAACAACTCCCGATTGCCCACATCATAATTTCGCTCCGCAGGTGAAAACTTCCTAGAGAAAAAGGCGCAAGGTCTCATAACAGAGCAACCAGGGCCTCTCTGCGACAAAACGGCCCCTGCTCCAATCTCTGAAGCATCCACCTCAACTTGAAAGGGAAGCGAGACATCAGGCTGGCACAAAACAGGCGCCGAAGTAAACCGACGTTTCAACTCCTGGAAGGCCTCCACGGCGGCAGGAGCCCAATTAACCACATCGGAACCCTTCTTGGTCATATCCGTCAGAGGTTTCACAATGCTAGAAAAGTTAGCGATAAAACGACGGTAGAAGTTAGCGAAACCCAAGAACTTCTGAAGACTCTTAACTGACGAGGGCTGAGTCCAATCAAGAATAGCTCGGACCTTGACTGGGTCCATCTCCACAGCAGAAGGGGATAAAATGAACCCCAAAGCAAGATACAAACCCCCCACAAATAATAACGGTGAGGTAAGAGGAAATGACAAACACAGAAATGAACCAGGTTAAGCAAAGAGAGGCCAGCTTACTAATAGCAGAATAAAGCAAGATAACTTATCTGGTCAACAAAAACCCGTTAAAAAATCCACGCTGGAGATTCAAGAACCCCCGAACCGTCTAACGGTCCGGGGGGAGAACACCAGCCCCCTAGAGCTTCCAGCAAAGGTCAGGATACAGATTGGAACAAGCTGGACAAAAATACAAAACAAAACAAAAGCAAAAAGCAAGGAAGAAGACTTAGCTTGAAATACAGGAACCAGGATCAAAGGACAAGAGCACAACAGATTAGCTCTGATTTCAACGATGCCAGGCATTGAACTGAAGGTCCAAGGCGCTTATATAGCAACGCCCCAGAACTAACGGCCCAGGTGAGGATAAAGAAAAAGACAGACGCTCCAGAGTCAATTCACTAATGACCACTAGAGGGAGCAAAAAGCAAAATCACAACACCAGTCATAGCTTTCATCTAACCATGTCTCGGTTATTCCCACTATGTCAAAGTTACCTGTAGATATTTCTGCTTCTAGTTCTTCCATCTTGTTTGTCAGGCTTCTGGCATTTGCGAGCATGCAGTTTAGAGGATTTTGTTTTGTTCCAATCTCCTCGCTGTGGATTGTTTTAGAAATGTTCTTACCTCCCTTCTGAGTATGTTTTCCTGGGTCTTCTTTGTTCGAGTCTAATGTTTTTCTTCCGGTCCCCTCTTCTTCTAGTTTAATGCCCTCCTGATGAGTGTAGCGAGTCTTCTGGCGAATGTGTGTTTCCCAGGTTTGTTGAGGTGTAGTCCGTCTCTGGCGAGGAGTCCATCGTACAAGTAATTCACACCGTGGTCCAGGAATCCGAATGTTATGACCCCAATGGCAGAGGGTCTCTGCAATAAATACCAAGTCTGCAAACACAAAAAACCAGCTCATAGGGCAGTGGTAACTGGGCTGACCGTATATCTAATCCTAGCACCACAAATAGCAGCAGCCGGGGAACGTGCCTACGTTGGTTCTAGACGTCTCGCGCCAGCCGGAGAACTAACTAACCCTAGAAGGGGAAAGATAGACCTTTCTTGCCTCCAGAGAAAAGACCCCAAAAGTTGGATACAAGCCCCCAACAAATAATAACGGTGAGGTAAGAAGAAAAGACAAACGTAAGAATGAACTAGGTATTTAGCAAAGAGAGGCCCACTGACTAATAGCAGAATATAGTAAGATGACTTATACGGTCAGCAAAAACCCTATCAAAAATATCCACGCTGGATATTCAAGAACCCCCGAACCGTCTAACGGCCCGGGGGGAGAATACCAGCCCCCTAGAGCTTCCAGCAAAATCAGGAATCACATTTAGTACAAGCTGGACAAAAAAATAAGAGCAATACAAATAACCAAAAAACAAGGAAGCAGGACTTAGCTTAATTTTGCATGAACCAGGACCAGCAGACAGGAGCAAACAGAAAGGACTGATTACAACGATGCCAGGCACCAGACTAAGAATTCAGGAAGTTCATATAGCAACACCCCTGGACTAACGACCCAGGTGGGTGCCAAACTAGGGAAAGACAATCTCAGAGTCATACCACTAGTGACCACAAGAGGGAGCCAAAAAAGTCTAATTCCAAACACCGAATCCTTGTTGTCTGCACCATATAAGTAGGAGATTTTTTCATACGCAGACCCCTGGGAACCATTTCTTTTTCAACATATTTGATTTGATAGTATTATGGTCCCACCAGGTGCGTATTTCTTGCTGAGAAAACTTCTCTAGTTTCGAATAGAGATCTTTCAGCTCACTGGGTGGTGCAGAGATACCATCTGTGTTGTCAAACACTAAGGCTAATTTAGCCATGCGGGAGTCCAATTTAAATTTTCATGTTTGGGAACCGCAGCAACTAGCACATAAGTGTGGTTTTATTTATACACACTGTGCAGTTTTTCACTTAATCATGGACTCCCGCATGGCTAAATTAGCCTTAGTGTTTGATAACACAGATGGTATCTCTGCACCACCCAGTGAGCTGAAAGATCTCTATTCAAAACTAGAGAAGTTTTCTCAGCAAGAAATACGCACCTGGTGGGACCATAATACTCTTAGAAAATATGTTGAAAAATAAATGGTTCCCAGGGGTCTGCGTATGAAAAAATCTCCTACTTATATTTTTTCTGATAAATTTCTTTCTGAATGGAATATGATTCTTTCACAATGCTCGCTTAAACTTATAAGTTTGATTATCTCATATGAAGAAATAAAACTTCACCAACTTAAGGTGGACATTGATAATACTAACAAAGAACTTTCCAAATACACAGACCAGCCTGATTTTGATATGCTTTCTAAAAAGATGACTGATCATTTAAAGACTATGGAGGACTCCATTATAAAAATGAAAAAATCTAAGTTTAACAGAGACTCTTTTGACTATAAAAATGACAAAGTGTATTCATGGAAAAAACGGACTGATTATACACCCAAGCCTATACTTAGAAACCAACCTCAGTGGCATCAATGTGAATATGCACGTAGAAAATCTGTGTCTTTCTCTTCATCAGAGTATAATCCCTCGGATTGTGAAACAGATACGTCCTTTTCCAGTGCAGATGCTAGACATGCTCACAACACTGTTATGTCAAAAAACGCCGGAGGAGGAGGGGGGGTAGGAGAGCCCGCAAGAGACGAATGGAGAAGATATCCCAGGAGGGAAAGGAAACGCAGATATCAGTATTGAACCAGCATCTGGATAGTGTCATAGTTCTGACTCCTACCATTCTATCCCCTACACAAATTGAAGTATTGGCCAAAGGTCTGAACTTCGTTCCAACTGGCAATTTCAACTTATTTGAGACTATTAAAGATGTCAACAAATTTACTCGTCTTCTTACGGTCAAGACATTTTTTTTCAGATAACCAAAATGACTTTAATCCTGGTAGTAAAAGATCATATTGCACCAAGGAAAATAATGCGTCCCTTAACTTTATGGAACAATGCGTGCTACTTACTTTAACCTCCCTTCAGGAGGAAAATTCTGATGAGGACAAAATAAAGGACGAAGATGTGCAGGTGCTTTCATCTAATCCGGCATATTATCCCCTCCAATCAAGAGTTCCTGCTTTAGACCTGTTTCAGACCTTAGCAGAACAGGATTTGAAAAAACTACATGCTGAAACACGGAATGCTAATTATCGAAGTAACTTGAGTAAAATTCAATCTCAGGCTGTTAGAGATTTACAACATAATCATGATTTGACAGTTCGTCACTCGGACAAAGGGGGCTGTATAGTAGTCATAGATACTGCTTTGTACTGTAAATTGATAATATCTATTATACAGGATACCAGCACATACACTTCCTTAAGATCTGACCCTACATTGTCTTTCAAATACGACATGACTGATATACTAAATAATGCACAGAGATTGGGGGTCATTAACAACAAAATTTATAAATGGCTACTTCCGAAACATCCAATTATTCCCATTTTTCATGGGCTCCCAAAAACACATAAAAATGTTTTCCCTCCACCTTTGCGACCTATAATTTCTGGGATGGGTTCCCTAAATGAAAATCTTAGTCATTTGATTGACGAGTATCTTCAACCTTTGATCCCAAGAATTCCAGGGTATCTTAAAGACACCTCATCAGTTTTGAAGGTTTTTGACACTTTTCAGTGGTGCCACAATTATTCTTTTGTAACTTGTGATGTCACAAATTTATATTCATGCATTCCCCACTCTTTGGCTATGACAGCAATTGAATATCACCTAAATAAGTATAGCAGTTACTCAGACTCATTGAAATGGTTTATTCTTGCGTCTTTACATTATTTACTAAAGCACAATTTCTTTATGTTCCAAAATGAGTATTACATCCAGACCATGGGTGCTCCTATGGGGTCTAAGTTCTCTCCATCTTTAGCAATTTTATTTATGGCATGGTGGGAAGAAATTTACATATTTACAGATGACAATCCATTTCTCCCATACCTTAATTGGTATGGGAGATTTGTGGATGATATTTTGCTAATTTGGCAGGGGGAGGTGACTAAATTTTCTGTCCTATCTGAATGACAATCAGTGCAACCTGCGTTTCACCAGCGGCATTCCTTCAGATGAAGTTTCATTCTTGGATGTACTCCTTACAGGCAGTAACACAACACAGAGGGTTAACACCTCACTCTACAGAAAAGACAACTCTGGTAATAGGATCCTGGTGTCTTCAAGCTCACACCCTCGTCACACTATTCATGCCATTCCTAGGGGGGAGCTCACCAGAGCAAGAAGAATTTGCTCTAGTGAAGAAAATTTCCATAAGGAGAGTCGTATTATTTCTGATAGACTGCTTGATAGAGGGTACAAACAATTTAACATAAAGCATGCATTCAGACAAGTTTCCAAAATTCCACGTACTAATTTATTGTATTCTGAAAATAAGAATGTAAGTGCCGTTTCTGAAACGCAGATCACTTTCTTTACTGCTTATAGCAGTCAGTATAACAAAATCAGACAGATCATTCTCAAATATCTTCCTGTAGTCAATCAAGATAGATCTTTGTGCACAATTCTCCAAAACGGATGCAGGATAGTGGCTAAAAGAGGTTGCACACTGGGGAATGTTTTATCTCCCAGTATGGTGCGCCCGAAAAAAACTCCCATATCATGGTTATCAGTGAAGGGTTTCTTTAAATGTTCTGGTAATAGATGCAATGTCTGCAAATTTGCAGACAACAAAAGAACTTCTTTTTCTTCGAATCACAATGTCACTTATAATATAAAATCATTTATCAATTGTGACTCTGATCATGTCATATACTGCATAAAATGCAAAGCCTGCAATATTTGCTATATAGGTTATACCACAAGGAAAATTAAAAAAAGAATTTCGGAACATATAGCTAATATTAAAAATAATAATTCAGGTTATTCTGGGGCTACTAAACATTTTATTTCTGTGCACAAAGGCGATCTATCAGATTTTTCTTTTTTTGGCATTGAAAGGGTTAGTCAGTCACCTAGAGGTGGAGATTGGAGGAAGCAATTAGCTCTGCGGGAAGCTTTTTGGATTCTAACTTTAGACACCAAATATCCACATGGTATGAATTATAAGAATGATCTTTTTTTATATATATTGAATTGACCAACAGATTTTGTGGTAATTTAAAACAGATATTTGTGTATTTCCAATATATTTGGAGAAAAATAAGTTAAAGTTCTGTTATGTGAGTCTAGCTGCAGCCTTTTCCAATTAAATTGATTGCTATGTCTGTGATTGGTTCCCTGTCATATATAAACCTGTTTATCCATGTTGTATTAGTTCCTATGACTAAGGGCGCTGTGGTGCGCCAGAAACGCGTCAGGCAAAGAGGGTTCCTCTCTTTTTTTAAAATTGTTTTTTTAAAATGTTCTAATAAATTTTGGTTATTTTACTTACACTGGATGGACGTGCTGGAAATTCCCATTTCTCCTTTCTTGTATGTAAACCATGTCTCATATCCTGTTGGGTTTGTGAAGGAGAGAGCAAAAGCTGGCAATTTAATTACCGGCTTTTCTGCTATCTAGCGCTGAATATAAATATATATATATGTGTGTCTCACTGATAGGGGATATATATATATCCTATCTCTATTCTATGTGTACACATTTATTCTACCTATTCTATTCTGTCAGTGTGATTTTACTGTACACTGCACTGAATTGCCGGCTTTTCTATAGAACACCGCTGCGTATTTCTCGCAAGTCACATGGTCCGTGTGTAATCCGTAATTTTCTCGTCCCCATAGACTTTCATTGGCGGATTTTTTGCGCAATCCGCTGACAAATAGACATAGAGAATCATTGGGCCGTGTGCAATGCATATTTTCTGGACGTATTTTCTGCGCTCATACGTCCATAAAACTCGCTAGCGTGACGCCGGCCTAAGGCTCCATTTTCCTGGGTGTATAGTTCTCTGCTGAGAAAGTCTACCTAGACATTGGTGGCACCTTATAGATGTAATGCTGTTGGGGAGAGTAAATGTGCCCTGCCCAAGCAAAAATTCTGTCTGAGAACATTTTTAGGCTTTCGCATCTTATGCTTCCTTGGTGGCAACAATGAGCCACCAAGGTCATATTGTCCAAGTATATTTTTATAGGAGTTCTCAATTTTTTGGGATTCAGCCATCAGCCGAGTGAAGCTCTCACTTGGATAGGCAAGTGGATGGTTCTGTTTAGGGATCTATGAGATCTGTCCCAAAAGGATAACATATGGGCTTGTAGTATTCTTGTGAGGGCTTGAACCCAAGCTACTGCTTGGATACACAAGATCATGGAACCCAGGACTGACATTGCAAATCTCTGAGATGCTTTCCCCTCATCTCATAAAGCTGTTATTTTGGATCATATCTGGATGTTCTGTTAATAACCAGAATATTTGTTCCTGATAATCCAACAGAATCCCTAGCAATCCAACAGAATCCCTAGTAATAACTTCTTTGTGGAAGGGACTAGGTCTGATTCTGATAGTTTATCAGCCATCCCAGTGATGTAAGAATCTGAAGGCACTGATGAGATTCCAAATGGACGGACATTAAACTGATAGTGGAATACTTGATGTCCTTGGGTAACTGCAAACGTTATGCATTTATGATGTGCTGGATGAATGGGAATGTGATAATAAATGTCCCGAAGGTCATTGGCTGCAATCACAAAATGATTGGAATGGTAGATTTTAACGATTCCATCTTGAACCTTCTGTACTTTATATGTACGTTCAGGTGTTTCAATGCTCATGAAGAGCAAAACTCAATTTGGGTCCTCTATAATAATTCCATCGCTATTTGTATACTGCAATAGGCTGCTATCAGACATCTACAGCTTTCTATTGCTGGACACTGGCTGGATGTCTGCTCATATCATATTTATGCAGCTGACTGTGCTAAACTAAGCATACAAAGGCAGACTTCCAAGCGGAGATCACGGTTTGATTTATCATGCTGGATAAAGATGTGCAGCTGTGCCCATTGAGACACGTTTTTTCTGGCACCACATATTGTCATCTTTATGGTGCCAATATTCTTTTAGCTGTACTTTACCAATCATACCGCTTTTTTGTATTCCTGTTTCATTTGTTTGATACGTGTTTAATAAAGATATGTTGTTTAATCATATTAACCCCTCCTTGCCTTCTTTGGGATTCCTTGACATAGACTTTATATCATTATAGTGTTGTGTATTATCACTGCACGATGGAATTATTATAGAGGACCCGAATTGAGTTTTGCTCTTCATGAGCACTTTTTTGGTACATATGTTTGGTCTAAGGGGTTAAATTCCGTTTTGGCCACGGAAATTCTTTTGTAGGTTGTTCAGGTGTTTCAAGTCTATTATTCTGTAAGTTCCATTTGGCATTTTCACCCGAAAAACACAGGAATAATGTCACCTTCCGCAATCCGTTTCCGGCACTGGGGAGATTACCCCTGTGACTAGTAATTTCCGGAGCCATGAAGGCGTTCCAAAAATCCAGTGATAGGAAATTTATCCTCAGAATCTGTGTAGTTTTGGAGAATTACATTTTTATTCAAATCTTTAACAGATTGCAGTACCCATTGATCTGGTGTGATCATTTAACCCCGGGAGAGGAACTTGGATATATGACTCCCTACTATTTTGGTGTCATTGTCTTTACGGACGTTGACCCAAGGAGAGCAACATGTTCCTGACTCAATATCCTTACAGTGCCCAGTTTTCCCTTTTCCCCATATGAAGGGGGCTGACTTTGTGAGGGACAAAAGGATTGCTTTTAGGCCATTTTAGGTTCTGGCAGTGTTTTAGTCTTATCAGATGCTTTCTCCAGTATCTCATCTAATGTATTCTCCTTTGAAGTGAATAGGGCAGCTAAGTTTTGGAGGCTATTTCCCTGCTCCATAATTTTAGCCATCATGCACATCTTCTTGAATTTGATAATATTGCCGCTATTCTTAGGCTATGTGCAGATGTTGCAGATTTAGAGGCAGATCCACAGGGTTTTAGAACGCGCGGAATTGCATCAAATCCGCAGTGTAGTACACAAGCAATGTTAGTCGATGTGAAACTGACATTTGGGGTGCACATGCTGCGGTTAAAAACATGCGGAATCACAGCTTTTTTTCCCCGCAACATGTCAATTCTTTTTGCAGACTTGCAGCGTTTCTGCACCCATTGACTTCCATTGTGTCATGCCAATCCGCAGCAAAACGGCAGGTTTAAAAAAGATCTGCGGATTTGCCTGTGAGAAATGCTGCAGATCGGGAGGGGGGAAGAGTGCGGGTGTTTGTGTGTGTACGTGAGTTAGTGTGTGTGCATGTGTTATTGTGTGTGTAGGCAGGCATCATCAGATGGGACTACTAGTTCCATCCGGCTGTGCCTGCTACAGTGACAGCAAGCCAGATGATGGGACAGTAGTAGTCCCATCATCCGGCTACTGTGTTCAGTGTTAAAAAAAAAGAAAAAACATACATACAGTACATACAACATACAGCTATTACATACACCATACAGCTAGTACATACACCATACAGCTATTCCCCGAAGCCCTCGATCACCTGTAAAAAATATAAACCAACAGTATACTCCCTGATCCGATGTAATCCATTTAATAACGAGTGTCCCACGACGATCCCCCATGAAGAGCTGTCACATCGGCAGATGCGACCGCTCTCCAGGGGCTCCAGAATACAATGACTGAAGGTATCCTTCCGCACTGTATCCCTCTGCCGCCATGAGTACAGTATAGTTCATACTGTCACTTGCGGCACTGCTGCGTGGGAAAATTCTCACACAGCAGTGCCGTGAAGTGAGAGGCCATTTAACCCTCAGTGATAACACTGCAGGAGCCATTGTCTCCTGTCAGTGTCTCTGGAGGCCTATAGAGCTCTCACATCTCCTGATGTGACAGCTCTATAGGGGAGATAGTCGTGGGACACTCGTTACTAATTGGACTGCGTCGGACCAGGGATTATACTGTTGGTTTATTTTTTTATTTTTGGCATGTGACAGATGGCTTCAGGGAATTAGGCGTTGTTGTAAGTATGGTGAATTTAAGAATATTAAAATACTTTTTTCTGGCTGTGTCTTTATTTAACGGTTTCACTACTATACGATTAGTAATGGATCGGTATCTAATTGATGCCTCACCATTTCTAACTGGGCTTAATGTCACTTTACAATCAAAGGTGACATTAACCCCTTATTACCCTATATGCCACGGCTAAAGGCCAGTGGTATGAGAAAGGCTAAGTGCCGGAATTGGCGCATCTTACAGATGCGCCTTTTCTGAGGCGGCTGAGTGCTGGTGTTTGCAGCCAGGGGGAGGCCAATATCCATCGCCCCTCTCTAGGCTATGAATATCAGCCCACAGCTGTCTGCATAGCCTTTTCTGGCTATTAATTATGGGGAGACCCAAAGTCATTTTTTTGGGGGGCCCCCCATTATAATAGCCAGTAAAGGCTAAATATACAGCTGCGGAATGAGATTCATAGTCTGGGAAGCTCCATGGGTATTAACTAGTGATGAGCGAGTGTACTCGTTGCTCGGGTTTTCCCGAGCACGCTCAGGTGACCTCCGAGTATTTGTTAGTGTTTGGAGATTAAGTTTTCATCACAGCAGCAGAATGATTTACAGCTTTTAGCCAGCTTGATTACATGTGGAGATTCCCTAGCAACCAGGCAACACCCACATGTACTCAGCCTGGATAGTAGCTGTAAATCATTCAACTGCGGGGATGAAAACTTAATTTCCGAACACTAACAAATACTCGAATATCACCCCAACGTGCTCGGGAAAACCTTTCCCTCTCTGACGCAGAAAATTGTGCGGGAGCCCATGCCATTTTTTTTTTTTTTTTTTTAATTAAAAAAGATATTGTGTGCAGACTTTGTGTGTGTCTTTATTTGACTATTTATGTACAATTTTATTAGGTTCAGTACTAAACATCGGCCTTGGTATTATCTATTATCAAGCTGTCTGTCTATAGCTGTCTGTGTGTAAACATTCTTTAATGGAGTATGTAAAATAAGAGGTTGGACAAAAATGACACTAAAATTTATTTTTTGTTAAATAATAGATCTTTATTTAGATTACAAAAAAGCAGACAAATCTGCAGGAAAAAACGCATGAAAATCTGCACAAAAAACGCATCAAATCCGCAGCAAAAATGCATCAAATCTGTGCAGATTTTTACCTGCGTTTTCTGCCAAGAGATGCAGAATCTGTGCAGAAAATTCCACAGCCAAATCTGCAACATAAGCCTAAGGGTATGAACACACGTAAGAAAAGAGGTGCAGAATTTTCTGCACAAAATCCGCAGCTCCTGGCAGAATCCACAGCTGCGGATTTGCAGTGGATTTTATGCAGATTTTGTGCAGTTTTTATGCGGAATTCCTGCGGATTTTGTGCGGATTTTCCCACTGCAGATTTTTAACATGGAGGGGAGCAGAAACGCTGCAGATCCGCACAAAAGAAGTAACATGCACTTCTTTGAAATCTGCAGCAATTCCTCACTGATTTTTCCGCACCGTCTGCACATCTTTTTTTTTTCCCCATTAACTAACATTGCACTGTCACAGTGCGGATCTGCAGCGTTTCTGCGCGGTAAAATCTGCTGCGGATCCGCACCGTGTGCACATACCCTAACTAATTCTGCAGAAGCATCAACTAAGAATCTTCTGGACTTTTACAAAAGAGGTATTGATTCCAATAGCTCTTCTCCTGAGGTTCCCATGCTGATCTGTTCTTCCAGCTGGTTCAACCACTGTACATGGACCTTGCTATACACATACAGATACAACATTTGTGCATAAAAAGCGAAAACACACTGAACGAAGCAATAGTATATAACGAAAAACAATGTGTAGGTAGCAATTGAATAAAAAGTTTTTTTAATCCATATATACTTGTTGGTGGACTGTGAATGGCAGACCATTTGGATATTTTATTTATTTTATTCAGACAAAAAATGGTAAAAGGTGGCATTAGAAGCAAAAAAAAGTGCCTGCACCCATATAAAGTGACACTAAGGTACATTGTTTATAAAAAGGACATAACCAATGCATAAATGAAGAATATGCAAACTACACTGCTCAAAAAAAAATAAAGGAAACACTAAAATACCACATTCTAGATATCACTGAATGAAATATTGCAGTTGCAAATTTTTATTCATTGCATAGTGGAATGTGTTCATAACAATAAAACAGTTATCAATGTAAATCAAAATGAATATCCCATGAAGGTCTGGATTTGGAATGATACTCAAAATCAAAGTGGAAAATCAAATTACAGGCTTATCCAACTTCAGAGGAAATGACTCATGACAAGGAAAAGATGCTCAGCATTGTGTGTGGCCTCCACGTAGATGTATGACCTCCCTACAACGCCTGGGCATGCCCCTGATGAGGCGGTGGATGGTCTCCTGAGGGATTTTCTCCCAGACCTGGACTAAAGCATCCGACAGTCTGTGGTGCAACGTGACGTTGGTAGATGGAGTGAGACATAATGTCCCAGATGTGCTCAATCAGATTCAGGTCTGGAGAACGGGCGAGCCAGTCCATAGCTTCAATGCCTTCATCTTGCAGGAACTGCTGACACTCCAGCCACATGACGTCTGGCATTGTCCTGCATTAGGAGGAACCCAGGGCCAACAGCACCAGCATATGGTCTCACAAGGAGTCTGAAGATCTCATCTCGGTACCTAATCGCAGTCAGGCTACCTCTGGTGAGCACATGGAAGGCTGTGCGGCCCTCCAAAGAAATGCCACCCCACACCATTACTGACCCACTTTCAAAATGCTGAAGGATGCTGCAGGCAGCAGATCGCTCTCCACAGCATCTCCAGACTCTGTCACATGTGCTCAGTGTGAACCTGCTTTCATCTGTGAAGAACACAGGGTGCCAGTGGCGAATTTGTCAATCCTGGGGTTCTGTGGCAAATGCCAAGCGTCCTGCACGCTGTTGGACTGTGAGCACAACCGCCATCTGTGGACGTCGAGCCATCAGACCATCCTCATGGAGTCGGTTTGTAACTATTTGTGCAGACACATGTACATTTGTGGCCTGCTGGAGGTCAATTTGCAGGGCTCTGCCAGTGCTCCCCCTTTTCCTCCTTGCACAAAGGTGGCAGTAACTGTCCTGCTGCTGGGTTGTTGCCCTCCTACGATCACCTTCACGTCTCATGGTGTACTGCCCTGTCTCCTGGTTGCGTCTTTAGCCTCTGGACATTACACTGAAAGACACCGCAAACTTTCTTGCAACAGCAGGCAATGATGTGCCATCCTGCATGAGTTGCACTACCTGAGCCACTTGTGTGGGTTGTAGAGTCCGTCTCATGCTACCACGAGTGCGAAAGCACAACCAACATTCAAAAGTGACCAAGACATCAGCTAGAAAGCATTGGTACCGAAATGTGGTCTGTGGTCCCCACCTGCAGAACCACTCCTTTATATTGAGGGTGTCTTGATAATTGCCAATAATTTCCATCTGTTGTCTATTCCATTTGCACAACAGCATGTGAAATTGATGGTCATACAGTGTTGCTTCCTAAGTGGACAGTTTGATTTCACAGAAGTTTGAGTTCCTTGGAGTTACATTCTTTTTGAGCAGTGTATAAAAAATATGCAAAAATGTTAACCACCCAGTCATATACCTGGGTAGGAAACTCTCCTCCTGTGAGAAAAACTATGCCATCGTGGAGAAAGAGTGCTTAGCCATCAAGTGGGCAGTCGACACCCTGAGATATTACCTATTGGGCAGAAGGTTCAGGCCAATATCTAACCATAATCCCCAAAAAAGCCTACGGTAATTGAAAAAGAGCTTATCCATAAAAGTAGCATAAATAACTAACAGAAAAAAATGGACACAGGAGCAATAAAATAAAATAAAGTTCAAATTTTATTTATACATATAGATATAAGCAATACATGGATAACAAGAGATATAAGGTAAAAATACCAAGTAAAAATCAAAGGGGTGGCGACCCCTACATGACATGTCTGAGGAGTTTGGTATATAGGTCTATATTAGTGTTCAGTCAGGGTCCAAAAAAATAAAAAAATACAAGCTACTCAATTGACGTAAAAAAAATTACTGAGAGATGAGAAGATAGAGAGAAGATAGAAATATATACAGTACAGAGCAAAAGTATGGACACACCTCATTTAAAGATTTTTCTGCATTTTCATGACTATGAAAATTGTAAATTCACATTGAAGGCATCAAAACTATGAATTAACACATGTGGAATTATATACTTAACAAAAAAGTGTGAAACAACTGAAAATATGTCTTATAGTCTAGGTTCTTCAAAGTAGCCACCTTTTGCTTTAATGACTGCTTTGCACACTCTTGGCATTCTCTTGATGAGCTTCAAGAGGTAGTCACCGGAAATGGTTTTCACTTCACAGGTGTGCCCTGTCAGGTTTAATAAGTGGGATTTCTTGCCTTATAAATGGGGTTGGGACCATCAAATGTGTTGAGCAGAAGTCTGGTGGATACACAGCTGATAGTCCTACTGAATAGACTGTTAGAATTTGTATTATGGCAAGAAAAAAGCAGCTAAGTAAAGAAAAACAAGTGGCCATCATTACTTTAAGAAATTAAGGTCAGTCTGAAAAATTGGGAAAACTTTGAAAGTGTCCCCAAGTGTAGTTACAAAAACCATCAAGCCCTACAAAGAAACTGGCTCACATGACGACCGCCCCAGGAAAGGAAGACCAAGAGTCACTTCTGCTTCTGCGCATAAGTTTATCCGAGTCACCAGCCTCAGAAATCGCAGGTTAACCGCAGCTCAGATTAGAGACCAGGTCAATGCCACACAGAGTTCTAGCAGCAGACACATCTCTGCAACAACTGTTAAGAGGAGACTTTGTGCAGCAGGCCTTCATGGTAAAATAGCTGCTAGGAAACCACAGCTAACAAGAAGAAGAGACTTGTTTGGGCTAAAGAACCCAATGAATGGACATTAGACCAGTAGAAATCTGTGCTTTGGTCTGACGAGTCCCAATTTGAGTTCTTTGGTTGCAACCACTGTGTCTTTGTGCGACGCAGAAAAGGTGAACGGATGGACTCTACATGCCTGGTTCCCACCGTGAAGCATGGAGGAGGAGGTGTGATGGTGCTTTGCTGGTGACACTGGTGGGGATTTATTCAAAATTGAAGGCATACTGAACCAGCATGGCAGCATGGCTACCACAGCATCTTGCAGAGGCATGCTATTCCATCTGGTTTGCGTTTAGTTGGACCATCATTTATTTTTCAACAGGACAATGACCCCAAACACATCTCCAGGGTGTGTAAGGGCTATTTGACCAAGAAGGAGAGTGATGGGGTGCTACGCCAGATGACCTGGCCTCCACAGTCACCAGACCTGAACCCAATCGAGATGGTTTGGGGTGACCTGGACCGCAGAGTGAAGGCAAAAGGGCCAACAAGTGCTAAGCATCTCTGGGAACTCCTTCAAGATTGTTGGAAGAACATTTCAGATGACTACCTCATGAAGCTCATCAAGAGAATGCCAAGAGCAGTCATCAAAGCAAAAGGTGGCTACTTTGAAGAACCTAGAATATAAGACATATTTTCAGTTGTTTCACACTTTTTTGTTAAGTACATAATTCCACATGTGTTAATTCATAGTTTTGATGCCTTCAGCGTGAACTTACAATTTTCACAGTCATGAAAATACAGAAAAATCTTTAAATGAGGTGTGTCCAAACTTTTGGTCTGTAAAAATATATATATATATATATATATATATATATATATATATATATATATATATATATATATATATATATATATATATATATATATATATATATATATATATATATATAAACACACACACACACATACACATACACACACCTTGTCAAGGTTACTAATTACCAGCCAGATATGAGCAGAAGCTGCTGGGCCAGGCAGGCCTGACTTCTCAGGGAAGCTACAACAGAAGCCAGAGCTGCTGTGTTGACCATCCCTGACAAAGGAGACAGTGTTCTCCGAAACGCGTTGGAATTGGTCCTCATGACGCCTCGTACCCTTGCCGGGTCACGTGACCATCTACGTCACGGAAGGTCCTGTTGGTCATTCTCCTTGCCGCGGACTTCGAGCACAAGCTTCTACACGCTCGTACACTGGCGGGTAGCAGGTTCAGGGGAGCGTGGGTCACCGGCTGGGACCGCGCTCCTGTCAGTATTTTTTCCTCCTATTTTTTTGCTGCTACGCTTCATCGTGAGCAACTCTACAGTGTGGACCCAGCACGGACTCCAGCACATTTCTTCAGAGGTAACCTTTATCGCCTACATTTATAGAAGCTGTCTCAAATAGAACTAGATTGGCGGTTTTTATGCAATAAACTGCTGCTATTTTCATTCCCCTGGAGTTAATGAACTTGGATCTTAAGACTTTCTCGTACGTTATTATGTGGCTTTTTACCATGTTGCCGATAGACTTATCTTAACTGTGTATGGACTTTATAATAAATTTGTAAGTTCTTTTTATAAGGTATTTTTTTGCGCAAACTATGCTATATATGTGTAATAATACTCACCTGCTCCTGGCACGGTGTTCCTGGTTCTCCGGGCACTGACAGCTTCTTCCTGTATTGAGCGTTCACATGGTACCGCTCATTACAGTAATGAATATGGACCCCACTCCACTCCCATAGGGGTGGAGCCGCATATTCATTACTGTAATGAGCGGTACCACATGACCGCTCACTACAGGAAGAAGCTGCCGGCGCCGGAGAACCAGGGACACCGCGCCAGGAACAGGTGAGCATAACACAGTGCGCGATATTCACCTGCTCCCCGTTCCACCACCGCCGGCCACCGCTGTGTCTTCCCCGTCCTCTGCAGTGACAGTCAGGTCAGAGGGCACGGTGAGGCGATTAGTGTGCGCGCCACCCTCTGCCTGAACGTCAGTGTAGAAAACGGGAAAGACACAGCGGTGCCGATGGTGGAACGCGGAGCAGGTGAATATAGCAAGTGTCGGGGGCCTGAGAGGTGAGTATGTGTTTTTTTTTTGGTTAATCGCAGCAACAGCATATGGGGCAAATGTCTGTATGGAGCATCTTATAGGGCCATGTGCAGCATTATATGGGGCAAATATCTGTATGGAGCATTTTATATGGCCATGTGCTGCATCATATGGGGCAAATACCTGTATCGGGCCATGTGCTGCATTATATGGGGCAAATATCTGTAAGGAGCATAGTATGGGGCCATGTGCAGCATTATATGGAGCAAATATCTTTATGGGGCCATGTGCAGCATTATATGGGGGAAAATATCTATGGGCCATGTGCAGCATTATATGGGGCAAATATCTGTATGGGCCAAGTGCAGCATTATATGGGGCAAATATCTGTATGGGCCATGTGCAGCATTATATGGGGCAAATATCTGTATGGAGCATCTTATGGGGCCATGTGCAGCATTATATGAAGCAAATATCTGTATGGAGCATCTTATGGGGCCATAATCAGCATTTGTGGAGCATCATATGGGGCAAATGTCTGTAAGGAGCATCTTATGGGGCCATAATCAACATTTGTGCAGCATTATATGGGACATTTTAATATGGAGCATCTTATGGAACCCATCATAAACTGTATGGAGCATTATATGGGGCTCCTGTTGTGAAATTGGATTTTGGGCTCCCCCGGTGGCCACTGGTGGAATTGAACTGGTGTGCATCATCCCCTCTGTTCACCTGTTCCCATCAGGATGTGGGAGTCGCTATTTAGCCTTGCTCCTCTGTCACTTCCATGCCGGTCAACATTGTAATCAGAAGCCTTTCTGTGCATGTTCCTGCTGCTAGACAACTTCCAGCTAAGTTGGACTTTAGTCCTCGTTTGTTTTTGCATTTTGTTCCAGTTCACAGCTGTAGTTTCGTTTCTGTGTCTGGAAAGCTCTTGTGATCTGAAATTGCCACTCTGATGTTATGAGTTAATACTAGAGTCTTAAAGTAATTTCAGGATGGTATTTTGATAGGGTTTTCAGCTGACCATGAAAGTGCCCTTTCTGTCTTCCTGCTATCTAGTAAGCGGACCTCAATTTTGCTAAACCTATTTTCATACTACGTTTGTCATTTCATCTAAAATCCCCGCCAATATATGTGGGGGCCTCTGTCTGCCTTTCGGGGAAATTTCTCTAGAGGTGAGCCAGGACTATATTTTCCTCTGCCAGGATTAGTTAGTCCTCCGGCCGGCGCTGGGCGTCTAGGGATAAAACGTAGGCAAACGCTACCCGGCTACTGTTAGTTGTGCGGCAGGTTTAGTTCATGGTCAGTTTAGTTTCCATCCTTCCAAGAGCTAGTTCTTATGTTTGCTGGGCTATGTTCTCTTGCCATTGAGAACCATAACAGTTTGACCGGCCCTCAAAAGGGTTAAATTAATTGACAGAGAAAGGAGAGAAAAGAGAAGTCTGCTGAAGATTTTTTTATTTTTTTTTTCTCCCTTCAGTTCTGAGTGTGCTTGTAATTGAATCTCTTGCAAGTCTGCCTATATTGCAGCCTTTCTCTCTCTCTCTCCTTCTAATCCTGGAATGGCTCTGTGTTCACCTGTTTAAAATGGATATTCAGAGTTTAGCTGCAGGTTTGAATAATCTCACCACGAAAGTTCAAAATTTACAAGATTTTGTTATTCATGTTCCTATATCTGAACCTAGAATTCCTTTGCCTGAATTTTTCTCAGGGAATAGATCTTGCTTTCAAAATTTCAAAAATAATTGCAAGTTGTTTTTGTCCCTGAAATCTCGCTCTGCTGGAGATCCTGCTCAGCAGGTCAGGATTGTGATTTCCTTGCTCCGGGGCGACCCTCAGGATTGGGCTTTTGCATTGGCTCCAGGGGATCCTGCGTTGCTCAATGTGGATGCGTTTTTTCTGGCCTTGGGGTTGCTTTATGAGGAACCCCAGTCAGAACTTCAGGCGGAAAAGGCCTTGATGTCCCTATCTCAGGGGCAAGACGAAGCTGAAATATACTGCCAGAAATTTCGTAAATGGGCTGTGCTTACTCAGTGGAATGAGTGCGCCCTGGCGGCGAATTTCAGAGAGGGTCTCTCTGATGCCATTAAGGATGTTATGGTGGGGTTCCCTGTGCCTGCGGGTCTGAATGAGTCCATGACAATGGCTATCCAGATCGATAGGCGTCTGCGGGAGCGCAAACCTGTGCACCATTTGGCGGTGTCTACTGAGAAGACGCCAGAGAATATGCAATGTGATAGAATTCTGTCCAGAAGTGAACGGCAGAATTTTAGACGAAAAAATGGGTTGTGCTTCTATTGCGGTGATTCAACTCACGTTATATCAGCATGCTCTAAGCGTACTAAGAAGCTTGATAAGTCTGTTTCAATTGGCACTTTACAGTCTAAGTTTATTCTATCTGTGACCCTGATTTGTTCTTTATCATCTATTACCGCGGATGCCTATGTCGACTCTGGCACCGCTTTGAGTCTTATGGATTGGTCCTTTGCCAAACGCTGTGGGTATGATTTGGAGCCTCTTGAAACTCCTATACCCCTGAAGGGGATTGACTCCACCCCATTGGCTAGCAATAAACCACAATACTGGACACAAGTAACTATGCGGATTAATCCGGATCACCAGGAGATTATTCGCTTTCTTGTGCTGTATAACCTACATGATGTGTTGGTGCTTGGATTGCCATGGCTGCAATCTCATAACCCAGTCCTTGACTGGAAAGCTATGTCTGTGTTAAGCTGGGGATGTAAGGGGACGCATGGGGACGTACCTGTGGTTTCCATTTCATCATCTATTCCCTCTGAGATTCCTGAATTCTTGACTGAATATCGTGACGTTTTTGAAGAACCTAAGCTTGGTTCATTACCTCCGCACCGGGAGTGCGATTGTGCCATAGATTTGATTCCGGGTAGTAAATACCCTAAGGGTCGTTTGTTTAATCTGTCTGTGCCTGAACATGCTGCTATGCGAGAATATATAAAGGAGTCCTTGGAAAAGGGACATATTCGTCCTTCATCATCTCCCTTAGGAGCCGGTTTTTTCTTTGTGGCTAAGAAAGATGGCTCTTTGAGGCCGTGTATTGATTATCGGCTTTTGAATAAAATCACGGTTAAATATCAATATCCGTTGCCACTGCTGACTGATTTGTTTGCTCGCATAAAGGGGGCCAAGTGGTTCTCTAAGATAGATCTCCGTGGGGCGTATAATTTGGTGCGAATTAAGCAGGGGGATGAGTGGAAAACCGCATTTAATACGCCCGAGGGCCACTTTGAGTATTTGGTGATGCCTTTTGGTCTTTCAAATGCCCCTTCAGTCTTTCAGTCCTTTATGCATGACATTTTCCGTGATTATTTGGATAAATTTATAATTGTGTATCTGGATGATATTTTGATTTTTTCGGATGACTGGGACTCATGTCCAGCAGGTCAGGAGGGTTTTTCAGGTTTTGCGGTCCAATTCCTTGTGTGTGAAGGGTTCTAAGTGCGTTTTTGGGGTTCAAAAGATTTCCTTTTTGGGATATATTTTTTCCCCCTCTTCCATCGAGATGGATCCTGTCAAGGTTCAGGCTATTTGTGATTGGACGCAACCCTCTTCTCTTAAGAGTCTTCAGAAATTTTTGGGCTTTGCTAACTTTTATCGTCGATTTATTGCTGGTTTTTCTGATGTTGTTAAACCATTGACTGATTTGACTAAGAAGGGTGCTGATGTTGCTGATTGGTCCCCTGCTGCTGTGGAGGCCTTTCGGGAGCTTAAGCGCCGCTTTTCTTCCGCCCCTGTGTTGCGTCAGCCTGATGTTGCTCTTCCTTTTCAGGTTGAGGTCGACGCTTCTGAAATCGGAGCTGGGGCGGTTTTGTCGCAGAGAAGTTCCGATTGCTCCGTGATGAGACCTTGTGCTTTTTTCTCGCGTAAATTTTCGCCCGCCGAGCGGAATTATGATGTTGGGAATCGGGAGCTTTTGGCCATGAAGTGGGCTTTTGAGGAGTGGCGTCATTGGCTTGAGGGGGCTAGACATCAGGTGGTGGTATTGACTGACCACAAAAATCTAATTTATCTTGAGTCCGCCAGACGCCTGAATCCTAGACAGGCGCGCTGGTCGTTGTTTTTCTCTCGGTTTAATTTTGTGGTGTCCTACCTGCCGGGTTCTAAGAATGTTAAGGCGGATGCCCTTTCTAGGAGTTTTGAGCCTGACTCCCCTGGTAATTCTGAACCTACAGGTATCCTTAAGGATGGAGTGATATTGTCTGCCGTTTCTCCAGACCTGCGGCGGGCCTTGCAGGAGTTTCAGGCGGATAGACCTGATTGTTGCCCACCTGGTAGACTGTTTGTTCCTGATGATTGGACCAGTAAAGTCATTTCTGAGGTTCATTCTTCTGCGTTGGCAGGTCATCCTGGAATCTTTGGTACTAGGGATTTGGTGGCAAGGTCCTTCTGGTGGCCTTCCCTGTCTCGAGATGTGCGAGGCTTCGTGCAGTCTTGTGACGTTTGTGCTCGGGCCAAGCCTTGTTGTTCTCGGGCTAGTGGATTGTTGTTGCCCTTGCCTATCCCGAAGAGGCCCTGGACGCACATCTCGATGGATTTTATTTCGGATCTTCCTGTTTCTCAGAAGATGTCTGTCATTTGGGTGGTGTGTGATCGTTTCTCTAAGATGGTCCATTTGGTTCCCCTGCCTAAGTTGCCTTCTTCTTCCGAGTTGGTTCCTCTGTTTTTTCAAAATGTGGTCCGTTTGCATGGTATTCCGGAGAATATCGTTTCTGACAGAGGTACCCAATTCGTGTCTAGATTTTGGCGAGCATTCTGTGCTAGGATGGGCATAGATTTGTCTTTCTCGTCTGCTTTCCATCCTCAGACTAATGGCCAGACCGAGCGGACGAATCAGACCTTGGAGACATATTTGAGGTGTTTTGTGTCTGCAGATCAGGATGATTGGGTTGCTTTTTTGCCTTTAGCGGAGTTTGCCCTCAATAATCGGGCCAGCTCTGCCACCTTGGTGTCTCCCTTTTTCTGTAATTCGGGGTTTCATCCTCGATTTTCTTCTGGTCAGGTGGAATCTTCGGATTGTCCTGGAGTGGATGCTGTGGTGGAGAGGTTGCATCAGATTTGGGGGCAGGTAGTGGACAATTTGAAGTTGTCCCAGGAGAAGACTCAGCTTTTTGCCAACCGCCGGCGTCGGGTTGGTCCTCGGCTTTGTGTTGGGGACTTGGTGTGGTTGTCTTCTCGTTTTGTCCCTATGAGGGTTTCTTCTCCCAAGTTTAAGCCTCGGTTCATCGGCCCGTACAGGATATTGGAGATTCTTAACCCTGTGTCCTTCCGTTTGGACCTCCCTGCATCTTTTTCTATTCATAATGTTTTTCATCGGTCATTATTGCGCAGGTATGAGGTACCGGTTGTGCCTTCCGTTGAGCCTCCTGCTCCGGTGTTGGTTGAGGGCGAGTTGGAGTACGTTGTGGAAAAAAGCTTGGACTCCCGTGTTTCCAGACGGAAACTCCAGTATCTGGTCAAATGGAAGGGATACGGTCAGGAGGATAATTCTTGGGTGACTGCCTCTGATGTTCATGCCTCCGATCTGGTCCGTGCCTTTCATAGGGCTCATCCTGATCGCCCTGGTGGTTCTGGTGAGGGTTCGGTGCCCCCTCCTTGAGGGGGGGGTACTGTTGTGAAATTGGATTTTGGGCTCCCCCGGTGGCCACTGGTGGAATTGAACTGGTGTGCATCATCCCCTCTGTTCACCTGTTCCCATCAGGATGTGGGAGTCGCTATTTAGCCTTGCTCCTCTGTCACTTCCATGCCGGTCAACATTGTAATCAGAAGCCTTTCTGTGCATGTTCCTGCTGCTAGACAACTTCCAGCTAAGTTGGACTTTAGTCCTCGTTTGTTTTTGCATTTTGTTCCAGTTCACAGCTGTAGTTTCGTTTCTGTGTCTGGAAAGCTCTTGTGATCTGAAATTGCCACTCTGATGTTATGAGTTAATACTAGAGTCTTAAAGTAATTTCAGGATGGTGTTTTGATAGGGTTTTCAGCTGACCATGAAAGTGCCCTTTCTGTCTTCCTGCTATCTAGTAAGCGGACCTCAATTTTGCTAAACCTATTTTCATACTACGTTTGTCATTTCATCTAAAATCCCCGCCAATATATGTGGGGGCCTCTGTCTGCCTTTCGGGGAAATTTCTCTAGAGGCGAGCCAGGACTATATTTTCCTCTGCCAGGATTAGTTAGTCCTCCGGCCGGCGCTGGGCGTCTAGGGATAAAACGTAGGCAAACGCTACCCGGCTACTGTTAGTTGTGCGGCAGGTTTAGTTCATGGTCAGTTTAGTTTCCATCCTTCCAAGAGCTAGTTCTTATGTTTGCTGGGCTATGTTCTCTTGCCATTGAGAACCATAACAGGCTCCTGATTCAATATGGATATTCAAAAATACTTAACCTTCAGATGTCACAATTAATCTTACTTTTATTTTGTATCTATTTTTATATTTGAAATTTACCAGTAACTGCTGCATTTTCCACCCTAGGCTTATACTTGAGTCATTAAGTTTTCCCAGTTTTTTGTGGCAAAATTAGGGGTTTCGGCTTATACTCGAGTATATACGGTGTGTGTATATATATATATATACACACACACACATATATACATATACACACAGTGGGGCAAAAAAGTATTTAGTCATTCAGCAATAGTGCAAGTTCCACCACTTAAAAAGATGAGAGGCGTCTGTAATTTACATCATGGGTAGACCTCAACTATGGGAGACAAACTGAGAAATAAAAATCCAGAAAATCACATTGTCTGTTTTTTTATCATTTTATTTGCATATTATGGTGGAAAATAAGTATTTGGTCAGAAACAAACAATCAAGATTTCTGGCTCTCACAGACCTGTAACTTCTTCTTTAACAGTCTCCTCTTTCCTCCACTCATTACCTGTAGTAATGGCACCTGTTTAAACTTGTTATCAGTATAAAAAGACACCTGTGCACACCCTCAAACAGTCTGACTCCAAACTCCACTATGGTGAAGACCAAAGAGCTGTCAAAGGACACCAGAAACAAAATTGTAGCCCTGCACCAGGCTGGGAAGCCTGAATCTGCAATAGCCAACCAGCTTGGAGTGAAGAAATCAACAGTGGGAGCAATAATTAGAAAATGGAAGACATTCAAGACCACTGATAATCTCCCTCGATCTGGGGCTCCACGCAAAATCCCACCCCGTGGGGTCAGAATGATCACAAGAACGGTGAGCAAAAATCCCAGAACCACGCGGGGGGACCTAGTGAATGAACTGCAGAGAGCTGGGACCAATGTAACAAGGCCTACCATAAGTAACACACTACGCCACCATGGACTCAGATCCTGCAGTGCCAGACGTGTCCCACTGCTTAAGCCAGTACATGTCCGGGCCCGTCTGAAGTTTGCTAGAGAGCATTTGGATGATCCAGAGGAGTTTTGGGAGAATGTCCTATGGTCTGATGAAACCAAACTGGAACTGTTTGGTAGAAACACAACTTGTCGTGTTTGCAGGAAAATGAATACTGAGTTGCATCCATCCAACACCATACCTACTGTAAAGCATGGTGGTGGAAACATCATGCTTTGGGGCCGTTTCTCTGCAAAGGGGCCAGGATGACTGATCCGGGTACATGAAAGAATGAATGGGGCCATGTATCGTGAGATTTTGAGTGCAAACCTCCTTCCATCAGCAAGGGCATTGAAGATGAAACGTGGCTGGGTCTTTCAACATGACAATGATCCAAAGCACACCGCCAGGGCAACGAAGGAGTGGCTTCGTAAGAAGCATTTCAAGGTCCTGGAGTGGCCTAGCCAGTCTCCAGATCTCAACCCTATAGAAAACCTTTGGAGGGAGTTGAAAGTCCGTGTTGCCAAGTGAAAAGCCAAAAACATCACTGCTCTAGAGGAGATCTGCATGGAGGAATGGGCCAACATACCAACAACAGTGTGTGGCAACCTTGTGAAGACTTACAGAAAACGTTTGACCTCGGTCATTGCCAACAAAAGGATATATTACAAAGTATTGAGATTAAATTTTGTTTCTGACCAAATACTTATTTTCCACCATAATATGCAAATAAAATGATAAAAAAACAGACAATGTGATTTTCTGGATTTTTATTTCTCAGTTTGTCTCCCATAGTTGAGGTCTACCTATGATGTAAATTACAGACGCCTCTCATCTTTTTAAGTGGTGGAACTTGCACTATTGCTGAATGACTAAATACTTTTTTGCCCCACTAATAAATAAATAAATATATATATATATATATATATATATATATATATATATATATATATATATATATATATATATATATATATATATAAAATCACTTGCTGATTTTCTAAGTTTGCCCACTGCCAAAGACATGCAGAGTCTATAATTTTAACCCCTTCAAGACCTTGCCCTTTTCAATTTTTGCATTTTATTTTTTTGCTGCCCTCATTCTCAGAGCCATAACTTTTGTATTTTTCTGTCAATATGGCCATGTGAGGGCTTGTTTTTTGCGGGGCAAGTTGTACTTTTGAACGGCATCATTGGTTTTAGCATGTCATGTACTAGAAAGTGGGAAAAAAATTCCAAGTGCGGTGAAACTGCAAAAAAAGTGCAATCCAACACTTTTTTTTTTGGTTTGGCTTTTTGCTAGGTTCACTAAATGCTAAAACTAACCTGCCATTTTTATTCTCCAGGTCATTATGAGTTCATAATCACCTGGAGAAAGGAAGAGATCAAAGGAAGAGATGGGACCTCCGCCATACTAGTATGGCGGAGGTCGGTAAGAGTTTAAGAGCAAGTTAATTTTAACACGGTGAGAGAATATCAAAAATAAAATCCAGAAAAACCACACTGTACAAATTATATAAATGTATTTGTATTTTGAAGTGAGAAATAAGTATTTGATCCCTCTGGCAAACAAGGCTTAATACTTGGTGGCAAAACCCTTGCTGGCAAGCACAGCAGTCAGACGTTTTTTGTAGTTGATGATGAGGTTTGCGCACATGTAAGGAGGAATTTTGGTCCAGCCCTCTTTGAAGATCATCTCTAAATCATTAAGAATTTAACCCCTTCCCGACCTGTGACACAGCGTATGCGTCATGAAAGTCGGTGCCAATCCGACCTGTGACGCATATGCTGTGTCACAGAATGATCACGTTCCTGCAGGCTGGGTGAAAGGGTTAACTCCAATTTCACCCAACCTACAGGAACAGGGGGAGTGGTACTTCAGCCCAGGGGGGGTGGCTTCGCCCCCCCGTGGCTACGATCGCTCTGATTGGCTGTTGAAAGTGAAACGGCCAATCAGAGCAATCTGTAATATTTCACCTATGAAAATTGGTGAAATATTACAATCCAGCCATGGCCGATGCTGCAATAGCATCGGCCATGGCTGGAGACCCCGATCTGGCCCCCCAGCGACTGACGGCGGCGATCTGCAGCTGCCGTCAGTGTTCCCTACCCCTCTGTCCTGTCCTAAGCGCCTTCCTCTCCCCTCCGACCCTCCTCCATCCTCCCCTCTGCCCCCCCGCTGTCCGATCGCACCCCCCATACTTACCTAGTCCCGGTGTCCCTCCCGGTGTCCTCGGTCTTCTCGCATGGGCGCTGCCATCTTGGAAAATGGCGGGCGCATGCGCAGTGTGCCCGCCGAATCTGCCGGCCAGCAGATTCGTTCCCTGTACATTTTGATCGCTGTGGTAGGTTCTATCACAGCGATCAAAATAAAAAAATAGTAAATAAACTCCCCCCTTTATCACCCCCATAGGTAGGAACAATAATAAAATACAGAAAATATATTTATTTTTGTTTTTCCGTTAGGATTAGGGCTAGGGTTGCACTTAGGGCTAGGGTTGCACTTAGGGCTAGGGTTGCACTTAGGGCTAGGGTTGCACTTAGGGCTAGGGTTGCACTTAGGGCTAGGGTTGCACTTAGGGCTAGGGTTAGAATTAGGCTATGTGCACAAGGTGCGGATTTGGCTGCGGATCCGCAGCAGATTGGTCGCTGCGGCTTCGTAGCAGTTTTCCATCATGTTTACAGTACCACATAAACCTATGAAAAAACAAATCCGCTGTGCACATGGTGCGGAAAATACAGCGCGGAAATGCTGCGTTGTATTTTCCGCAGCATGTCAATTCTTTGTGCAGATTCCGCAGCGTTTTACACCTGCTCCATAATAGGAATCCGCAGGTGAAATCCACACAAAAAACACAGGAAATCCGCGGTAAATCCGCAGGTAAAGCGCAGTGCGTTTTACCTGCAGATTTTTCAAAAACGGTGCGGAAAAATACGCACACAAATACGCAACGTGGGCACATAGCCTTAGGGTTAGGGTTGGAATTAGAGTTAGGGTTGGAATTAGGGTTAAGACTAGGGTTAGGGGTGTGGTTAGGGTTGGGATTAAGGATAGCGGTGTTTTGGGGTTAGTGTTGGAGTTATAATTTAGGGGTTTCCACTGTTTAGGCACATCAGGGGTCTCCAAACACGACATGACGCCACCATTGATTCCAGCCAATCTTGTGTTGAAAAAGTCAAATGGTGCTCTCTCCCTTCCGAGCCCCGACGTGTGCCCAAATAGTGGTTTACCCCCACATATGGGGTACCAGCGTACTCAGGAGAAACTGGACAACAACTATTGGGGTCCAATTTCTCCTGTAACCCTTGGGAAAATAAAAAATTGCGGGCTAAAAAATTATTTTCGAGGAAAGAAAAATGATTTTTTATTTTCACGGCTCTGCGTTATAAACTTCTGTGAAGCACTTGGGGGTTTAAAGTGCTCACCACACATCTAGATAAGTTCCTTTTGGGGTCTAGTTTCCAAAATGCGGTCACTTGTGGGGGGTTTCTACTGTTTGGGCAGATCAGGGGCTCTGCAAAAGCAACGTGATGCCCGCAGAGAATTCCATCGAAGTCTGCATTTCAAAACGTCACTACTTCACTTCCAAACCCCAACGTGTGCCCAAACAGTGGTTTACCCCCACATATGGGGTATCAGCGTACTCAGGAGAAACTGGAAAACAACTTTTTGAGTCAAATTTCTCCTGTTACCCTCGGGAAAATAAAAAATTGCGGGCTAAAATATCATTTTTGAGGAAAGAAAAATTATTTTTTATTTTCACGGCTCTGCGTTATAAACTTCTGTGAAGCACCTGGGCATTTAAAGTGCTCACTATGCATCTAGATAAGTTCCTTGGGGGTCTAGTTTCCAAAATGGGGTGACTTGTGGGGGAGCTCCAATATTTAGGCACACAGGGGCTCTCCAAACGCGACATATTCTAGAATACCCGATGCGTTAGAATCGGGCCACCATCTAGTTATCTGTGGTTAGTTATAGCACCTTACTTCTCTTATTTTCCCCCTCACTCCTCTCATTTTCCCCCTCACTCCTCTCATTTTCCCCCTCACTCCTCTCATTTTCCCCCTAACTCCTCTCATTTTCCCCCTCACTCCTCTCATTTTCTCCCTTACACCTCTCATTTTCCCCCTCACTCCTCTCATTCCCCCCTAACACTTGTCATTTCAACCTCACATCTGTCATTTTCCGATCACTCCACTATTTTCCCTCACTCCTCTCATTTTGCACTCACACCTCTCATTTCACCTCAGTATATACATGTTTGTCATCTCCCTTATATATAGTATACACCTGTATGTCATCTCCTGTATATAGTATATACCTGTATGTCATCTCCCCTGTATATAGTATATACCTGCTGTGTGTCATCTCCCCTGTATATAGTATATACCTGTGTGTCATCTCACCTATATATAGTATATGTCTGTGTGTCATCTCCTCCTGTATATATGACATACAGGTATATACTCTCTTCCTATACATAGCATATACCTGTATGTCATCTCCTCCTGTATATAGTATATACCTGTAGGTAATCTGCTCCTGTATATAGTATATACCTGTGTGTCATCTCCTCCTGTATATAGTATATACCTGTATGTCATCTCCTCCTGTATGTAGTATGTACCTGTATGTCATCTCCTCCTCTATATAGTATATACCTGTGTGTCATCTCTCCTGTATATAGTATATATGTGTGTCATCTCCTCCTGTATATAGTATATATCTGTATGTCATCTCCTCCTGTATTAGACCTCGTTCACACGTTATTTGGTCAGTATTTTTACCTCAGTATTTGTAAGCTAAATTGGCAGCCTGATAAATCCCCAGCCAACAGTAAGCCCACCCCCTGGCAGTATATATTAGCTCACACATACACATAATAGACTGGTCATGTGACTGACAGCTGCCGGATTCCTATATGGTACATTTGTTGCTCTTGTAGTTTGTCTGCTTATTAATCAGATTTTTATTTTTGAAGGATAATACCAGACTTGTGTGTGTTTTAGGGCAAGTTTCGTGTGTCAAGTTGTGTGTGTTGAGTTGCGTGTGGCGACATGCATGTAGCAACTTTTTGTGTGTCGAGTTGCATGTGACAGGTTAGTGTAGCAAGTTGTGTGCAGCAAGTTTTGCGCGTGGCGAGTTTTATGTGTGGTGCCTTTTGAGTATGTGCAAGTTTTGTGTGAGGAAACTTTTGCATGTGTTGCAACTTTTGTGCATGTGGCAATTTTTCCATGAGGTGAGTTTTGCACGTGTGGCGAGTTTTACATGTGGAGAGTTTTGCGCGTGGCGAGTTTTGAGCGGCGACTTTTGTGTTTCGACTTTTATGTGGCGAGGTTGGTGTATGTGTGGTGAAATGTGCGCTGAGGGTGGTATATGTGTTCGAGCACGTGGTAGTGTGTGGCGCATTTTGTGTGTGTGTTCATATCCCCGTGGTGGTGTGGTGTTTATCCCATGTCGGGGCCCCACCTTAGCAACTGTACAGTATATACTCTTTGGCGCCATCGCTCTCATTCTTTAAGTCCCCCTTGTTCACATCTGGCAGCTGTTAATTTGCCTGCAACACTTTTCCTTTCATTTTTTCCCCATTATGTAGATAGGGGCAAAATTGTTTGGTGAATTGGAAAGCGCGGGGTTAAAATTTCACCTCACAACATAGCTTTGACGCTCTCGGGGTCCAGACGTGTGACTGTGCAACATTTTGTGGCTGTAGCTGCGACGGTTCAGATGCCAATCCCGGGCATACACACTCAGATATATAATATTATATATATATATATTTGTAAGAAAATAAGAAAATATACAATATTTTTCATATAGAAATGTTGCCTTAATGCATTTTATTTACTATTTTAAGCTTAATTTCACAAAAAAAAAAAAAACTGCAAGAAAACTGGTGGCGCCTTCCCTTTAAGATAGCTAGGCACATATTCACATATAAACCTACAAAAAACCTGCTAAGTTGCAAGATCAGGAACCAAGTATAGATAAAAGTTCACAACCAAGCAGAAGAGGTAACCAAAACACGTAATTTTATTGAGATAACCTATACATAATAATTAAATACTACATACGGACAAAATTGGTGAAAGTGAGGACGTGCAACTAGTGCCACCAGCAAAACCAGGTGTTGATGAATGGCTGGAGGCAGACACAACACATACAGGCAACCAAGCTCCACACCTACGCTGGGGGATGCCCAAGATTGAGACCCATGGCACACAGTGATGTAGCTAAATAACTGGGACCTCCAAGTAAAAAAGTAAAAGTTAAAATAACTCATAAAGCCATGGAGTAGACCCCTTAACCATAGTGTGAGATCACAAATGTAGTATGAGATGACAAAATCACTACGCCAGGTCAAAGGCAGGGCATAAAGATGTAACTGGGACCGGTACCTCCACATCTAAGGGAAAATGTGTGCATGCTGAGGATGGTAAGAGACATTACCTTGAGACATGGTAGTAACCGGACACCAGCGTGGTGTGGGCAGGAAGGAACCTCGACGTACGTTTCGCCTTACCAGGCTTCGTCAGGAGGCGTGGCTAAATGCTAGATGGGCTGGGGAATATATAGGGGTAGGAAATAAGACACTATCCAATCGGCGCGTACCCAGCATGATGCGGAAGTCCCCGGTCGGCGGGTGCAGCGGCGCACCATGGGGCGTGGGCGGGAGGACAAACGTCATCTCCGCCCATCCCCATGGCAACGCCACAAACACCCGACCCGGCCGGGGCCACCACAGCGCATGCGCGGGACGCGCTCAGGACAGAGAACAAGACCCGCCGCTGAGTGTGATACAGCGAACTGCCCAGGAAGGTAATAAATAAGCTGGGCAAAAAATGGGTGGGAAATGGTGTAAAATCAGCTCGGCGCGCATCCATCATGATGCGGAAGCCCCGAGCAAGCGGATGCAGCAGCGCACCATGGGGTATGGACGGGAGGACGGACGTCATCTCCGCCCATCCCCACGGCAACGCCGCAAACACCCGACATGGCCAGGGGCACCACAGCGCATGCGTGGAGCGCGCTCCGGATAGAAGATGGATAAAGGAGGCCGATACCACAAGTAAGCACAGGAATAGAACGGACTATACGGGCAAACCAAGGAAGGGGATAAAAAGAACAAGGGGACACACAGGCACACCTCAACCGGATGGCAGATAATAGGCCCCCAAGGTGAAGAATATGTCAATTACAAAACAATTGAAGCATAAAAAACAAAGAAATGAAGAATACGTAATGAAACATGCCCCAACAGGCACGGGATTGCAGAGTTCACCTCTTCCATGACGACAAGATTACCATCCTTATCAGACGATTTTATGATCAGCTTGTCATTTCTTGACAATTCAGATAATGCACTCTGTTCACTCAAGGGTAAGTTAGAATCTGAAATGAAAGGTTTAGAGGGAATCTTATGCAGATCTCTTTCAACCAAGCTGAGGAACATATCTATACTATTAGTATCCCCTTGTGGTGGGTTTTTAGTACTTCTATTCCTCAGATTCGTGAAAGGCCCAATTGAACCATCCCTGTCATTCTCATTTAATAGTCCAACCAAGGTTCTATATCTCTCCAATTCATCCTCGTCCAGACCTAGCCGTGAACACTGTTCTCGATCATGACGTACAAAAAAATTCCGATGTATCTGGAACTACTGCACCATGTGAGTATCGGAGCCGCCATTTACTAGTGGTTAGCGGCGATCCATTGTATGCTTATTATCAGGACCATTGATATGGGACATTTAGTTTTATGTCTATGCCATGGAGTTTATTGAGTGGTTGTTTTATTGGGGGTGGGTAAGCCCACTTTATATAGCATAGTGGGTTTGGATTGGCACCATGCAACAAGATAGAACATGTATTGCTCCGAGTATGGTGGCCAAATTCCCTAGACCCAGATATTAGCAGGGCCGCCGTTGGGCGGGGGCACCAGTCTCGTGTGGGTATTTGTATAGGGTGCCAACCTCCGCAAGCAGGCAGGTACACAGACCAGGAATTATCTATTTAGGGTATTTGTAGGGTGCACTTTATGTGTGGTGTTGTATTTGTAATTGTGGTTTGTCCCTTTTTTAATAGGTTTATTAAAAGTTAACATTTTATCCCAGTGGTTTGGGGTTATTTTCATGCTAGCACTCTATTAAGACCCCCTTTTTTGTATACTTCATGATTTGGATTCCACATATTATTCAGGGCATTGAGATGTTCATTTTTAATACTAGTGGTCCAGGGTAGCTCTTTTCAAATTAAACTTATGTACGATTGAGTATGTTTGATTATGCGCGACATAAATAAGCAATTTACATGAACAACTTCTGAACTACAGAGTTCATAATTTTTTGGGCAAATATTATTCAGGACATTGAGATGTTCATTTTGAGTACTAGTGGTCCTGGGTACCTTGATCCAAATAAAAATTATATATGATCAGTTGGTGCACCATAGATGAAAATCAACTAAAGTCGAACTGCAGACTAACTTGATTCCGGTTGCCACATGGAGGAGTGCACACACACCCAAGCACGCCACATGGGGCAGTGCGCGCACACTGTTGTTTCCCTGCTCTTATTCACAAAAAATCGGTATTATCAGACAGCGCCCTCATTTCCAGTGACCAGATCAGCAGCTGGGAGGGGGCAGGGGAAGTCTACATTTGTTCAAACCTCTTCATGGGCTTAGGGTGGGGAAAAACGTTATGCAACAGCAGACAAAGACCTGATTCTCAAAGAATGATAAAAGGCCGGGCAGAGGGTCCGCAGCTGGGCTCCCACAGATACTCTGCCACACGATACACCCAGGGCACGCAGCTCTGCCCTGCTATTTACCTGCCTCCCTCCGGTCATCATATGCGATACCCAGGCAATTGCCAGCCAGGGCACACGGCTCTGCCCTACTAGATCCCACATACAGGCAGCTCTGGCACACAGTACACTCCCGTGCTTCTCAATCACTCACCTTGGCGGGTGGAAACGTTGCGCCCGTTGCCAGCTGTGAGCACAACTTGTGGGCAGCTCCTCTCCAGTACGAACAGCTCATCCCTGCCGACCTTACTGTTCTTCCCCGCTTTCAGCGTGCCGCTTGGTCCGGAGGGGGATAGGTAGCGGCCATCACTAGCCCTGAAAGCAACTTTACCAGCTGAGATGTCCAGAGTGTATTTGGCGTCCGGCCCTGGCTCGCTGAGCAGGCTCCCGTCCATGGACAACAGACGGTGGTCAGGAGTCTGCAGGCTATACCGGTTCTCCTGGAAGAGCAGAGTGATGAGGGAGTCCAGACCCCAAGGAACATCCCGCTCCACCGATAGTTCCTCGCCGCTGGCCCCCAGGCGGGCGTATCGTTTGCGGGTGACGCTATATAAGGTGACCTGGGGATGCATGGCTAGGTGAACTGCCCACTTCTCCGCAGGGGACACGGAGGGGGAAAAGCAGCTGATTCGGTCTTCAGAGCCACCCAAGTACCGGCCGTGAGCCTCGGACTGCAGCACCCAGCGGCCATCGCCCTGAGCGCTCACCAAAAATCGGCACTCGCTGTCGGGAAGCTCGGTCTCACCAGCTACGCGACCATCCTTGTCCGCCGAGAGGTACCGGCCTAGATGGCTCCGCAGCAGCACCGCCTCCTCGCCCACGGGCTCTAGCAGCCACACTTGTTTCTTCTTCAAGCTGGACGCCGACGCATTTATCTTGAAGCCAAACATCTCGGCGGTCAAGTATTTATTGTTACAGTTGATGAGCCCGAGCTGTAGAGGTCCGGAGCTGCTCATGATTGCCGGGATCTGAACCGTTATTCAATGCGGAGGAAATGAGCTTTCTACAGGAGGGCACGCAGCGTCTCTATTACCTCCGAGCAGAGGCGGGGGGAGGACTCCTAAAATCCGTGGAGGGAAAAAGGGATGGGTAGCAGGACAGTACGGAGGGAGGAGACTACAGCACAATGGAAAGCGTTAGAGTGATGGGCAGTCCGGCTCTTTTTGGTGATCCGGCTCATTCGGCTCCGCTCACCATAAAGAGCCGGCCCTTTCGCTCACAAACCGACTCTTTTTTTAAAATAAAAACTAGATGTTTCCAGTAGTGATGGGCAGTACGGCTCTTTTTGGTGATCCGGCTCTCATGGCTCCGCTCACCAAAAAGAGTCGGCTCTTTCGGCTCACAAAACGGCTCTTTTTGGATCCTAAATGGATTCCTATTCAATATCTGTTCAGGCGTCCGAAACTCCGCCCACCTACCTCATAAACTCCGCCCACTTCTTAGAGCCAATTAAATTGAAGTGTGGGCGGGGTTTTGTTCAGGTGGGCGGAGTTACACATGCCGAAGCCTGGGATTTTACGCCCAGTGAGAGCCTTTCAGGAATTTTAGTGGCTCTCACTGGCGTGCCAACTCCCATTATTAACAGCAGGGAGCCGGCTCTTTGTGTCGGCTCGTTCGCGAATGACACATCACTAGTTTCCAGCCAGCTAACGCTCGGCACGCTCATTGCTATCTAATTAACACTGCTGGTGATTAAACTAAAGTAAATAATGACAACATTCAATAGCGCTTACGCAGGTAGTAAATTACCTTAAAATGAAGTTAACCCCTTTCTGACATCTGACGTACTATCCCATCGAGGTGGGGTGGGCCCGTATGACTACCGACGGGATAGTACGTCATATGCGATCGGCCGCGCTCCCGGGGGGAGCGCGGCCGATCGCGGCCGGGTGTCAGCTGCCTATCGCAGCTGACATCCGGCACTATGTGCCAGAAGCGGTCACGGACCGCCCCCGGCACATTAACCCCCGGCACACCGCGATCAAACATGATCGCGGTGTGCCGGCAGTACAGGGAAGCATCGCGCAGGGAGGGGGCTCCCTGCGTGCTTCCCTGAGACCCCCGAAGCAACGCGATGTGATTGCGTTGCTGCAAGGGTCTCTTACCTCCTATTCCTGCAGGCCCCGTATCCAAAATGGCCACGGGGCTCCATCCGGGTCCTGCAGGGATTACTTCCGGGTGCCGTGCAGGCGCTGGTAAGCCTGCACGGCTGTATGTCAGATCGGTGATCTGACAGAGTGCTGTGCAAACTGTCAGATCATCGATCTGTGATGCCCCCCCTGGGACAAAGTAAAAAAGTAAAAAAAAAAAATTCCCACATGTGTAAAAAAAAAAAAAAGAAAAAAAAAATCCTAAATAAAGAAAAAAAATATATATACTATTCCCATAAATACATTTCTATATCTAAATAAAAAAAATCGAACAATAAAAGTACACATATTTAGTATCGCCGCGTCCGTAACGACCCCACCTATAAAACTATATCACTAGTTAACCCCTTCAGTGAACACCGTAAAAAAAAAAAACTCAAAAAAACGAGGCAAAAAACAACGCTTTATTCTCATACCGCCAAACAAAAAGTGGAATAACACGCGATCAAAAAGACGGATATAAATAATTATGGTACCGCTGCAAACGTCATCTTGTCCCGTAAAAAACGAGCTGCCATACAGCATCATTAGCGAAAAAATAAAAAAGTTATAGTCCTCAGAATAAAGCAATGCCAAAATAATTATTTTTTCTATAAAATAGTTTTTATCATATAAAAGCGCCAAAACATAAAAAAAAGATATAAATGAGGTATCGCTGTAATCGTACTGACCCGACGAATAAAACTGCTTTATCATTTTACCAAATGCAGAACATAAACGCCTTCCCTAAAAGAAATTCATGAATAGCTGGTTTTTGGTCATTCTGCCTCACAAAAATCGGAATAAAAAGCGATCAAAAAATCTCCCGTGCCCGAGCATGTTACCAATAAAAACGTCAACTCGTCCCACAAAAAACAAGACCTCACATGACTCTGTGGACTCAAATATGGAAAAATGATAGCTCTCAAAATGTGGTAACGCAAAAAATATTTTTTGAAATAAAAAGCGTCTTTCAGTGTGTGACGGCTGCCAATCATAAAAATCCGCTAAAAAACCCGCTATAAAAATAAATCAAACCCCCCTTCATCACCCGCTTAATTAGGGAAATATTCAAACATTTAAAAAATGTATTTATTTCAATTTTCCTATTAGGGCTAGGGTTAGGGTTAGGGCTAGGGCTAGGGCTAGGGCTAGGGTTAGGGCTAGGGTTAGGGCTAGGGTTAGGGTTGGGGCTAGGGATGGGGCTAGGGTTGGGGCTAGGGTTAGGGTTGGGGCTAGGGTTGGGGCTAGGTTTAAGGCTACAGTTAGGGTTGGGGCTAAAGTTAGGGTTAGGGTTTGGATTACATTTACGGTTGGGAATAGGGTTGGGATTAGTGTTAGGGGTGTGTCTGGGTTAGAGGTGTGGTTAGGGTTACCGTTGGGATTAGGGTTAGGGGTGTGTTTGGATTGGGGTTTCAGTTATAATTGGGGGGTTTCCACTGTTTAGGCACATCAGGGGCTCTCCAAACGCGACATGGCGTCCGATCTCAATTTCAGCCAATTCTGCGTTGAAAAAGTAAAACAGTGCTCCTTCCCTTCCGAGCTCTCACGTGCGCCCAAACAGGGGTTTACCCCAACATATGGGGTATCAGCGTACTCGGAACACATTAGAGAACAACTTTTGGGGTCCAATTTCTCCTTTTCTCCTGTTACCCTTGGGAAAATACAAAACTGTGGGCTAAAAAATAATTTTTGTGGAAAAAAAATATTTTTTATTTGCATGGCTCTGCGTTATAAACTGTAGTGAAACACTTGGGGGTTAAAAGCTCTCACAACACATCTAGATGAGTTCCTTAGGGGGTCTAGTTTCCAAAATGGTGTCACTTGTGGTTTTTTTTTACTGTTTAGGTACATTAGGGGCTCTGCAAAGGCAATGTGACGCCTGCAGACCATTCCATCTAAGTCTGCTCCTTCCCTTCCGAGCCCTCCCATGCGCCCAAACAGTGGTTCCCCCCCCACAAATGGGGTATCAGCGTACTCAGGACAAATTGTACAACAACTTTTGAGGTCCAATTTCTCCTGTTATCCTCGGGAAAATACAAAACTGGGGGCTAAAAAATAATTTTTGTGGGAAAAATTTTTGTTTTATTTTTACGGCTCTGCATTATAAACTTCTGAGAAGCACTTGGTGGGTCAAAGTGCTCACTACACCTCTAGATAAGTTCCTTAGGGGGTCTACTTTCCAAAATGGTGTCACTTGTGGGGGGTTTCAATGTTTAGGCACATCAATGGCTCTCCAAACGCAACATGGCGTCCCATCTCAATTCCTGTCAATTTTGCAGTGAAAAGTCAAACGGCGCTCCTTCCCTTCCGAGCTCTCCCATGCGCCCAAACAGTGGTTTACCCCCACATATGGGGTATCAGCGTA
Source organism: Ranitomeya variabilis (assembly GCF_051348905.1). NCBI lineage: Eukaryota > Metazoa > Chordata > Amphibia > Anura > Dendrobatidae > Ranitomeya > Ranitomeya variabilis. Next base: position 104,387,014 of record NC_135238.1, on the reverse strand, counting down.
CTCAGGACAAATTGTACAACAACTTTTGGGGTCCAATTTCGTCTCTTACCCTTGGGAAAATAAAAAATTGGGGGCGAAAAGATAATTTTTGTGAAAAAATATGATTTTTTAATTTTACGGTTCTGCATTATAAACTTCTGTGAAGCACTTGGTGAGTCAATGTGCTCACCACACCTCTAGATAAGCTCCTTAGGGGGTCTACTTTCCAAAATGGTGTCACTTGTGGGGGCTTTCAATGTTTAGGCACATCAGGGGCTCTCCAAACGCAACATGGCGTCCCATCTCAATTCCAGTCAATTTTGCATTGAAAAGTCAAATGGCGCTCCTTCGCTTCCGAGCTCTGTCATGCGCCCAAACAGTGGTTTACCCCCACATATGGGGTATCGGCATACTCAGGAAAAATTGTACAACATCTTTTGGGGTCCATTTTCTCCTGTTACCCTTGGTAAAATAAAACAAATTGGAGATGAATTAAATTTTGTGCGAAAAAAAGTTAAATGTTCATTTTTATTTAAGCATTCCAAAAATTCCTGTGAAACACCTGAAGGGTTAATAAACTTTTTGAATGTGGATTTGAGCACCTTGAGGGGTGCAGTTTTTAGAATGGTGTCACACTTGGGTATTTTCTATCATATAGACCCCTCAAAATGACTTCAAATGAGATGTGGTCCCTAAAAAAAAATGGTGTTGTAAAAATGAGAAATTGCTTGTCAAATTTTAACCCTTATAACTCCCTAACAAAAAAAAATTTTGGCTCCAAAATTGTGCTGATGTAAAGTAGACATGTGGGAAATGTTACTTATTAAGTATTTTGTGTGACATATCACTGTGATTTAATTGCATAAAAATTCAAAGTTGGAAAATTGCTAAATTTTCAAAATTTTTGCCAAATTTCCGTTTTTTTCACAAATAAATGCAGGTAATATCAAAGAAATTTTACCACTATCATGAAGTACAATATGTCTCAAGAAAACAATGTCAGAATTACCTGGATCCGTTGAAGCGTTCCAGAGTTATTACCTCATAAAGGGACAGTGGTCAGAATTGTAAAAATTGGCCTGGTCATTAACGTGCAAACCACCTTTGGGGGTGAAGGGGTTAATAACAACAGTGTGGTGATATGTTGGGGGTGGGATTATGTGTGGTGATGTGGTGGGGGGGTGCGATTATGTGTGGTAATGTGGTGGGGGCAGGATTATGTGTGGTAATGTGGTGGGGGGCAGGATTATGTGTGGCAATGTGGTGGGGGTGATATGTGTGGTAATGTGGTGGGGGGCGCGATTATGTGTGGTGATGTGGTGGGGGGGCTGGATTATGTGTGGTGATGTGTTGGGGCCGGGATTATGTGTGGTGATGTGTTAGGGGGCGGGATTATGTGTAATGATGTGGTGGGGGGCAGGATTATGTGTGGTAATATGGTGGGGGGGCGGGGTTATGTGTGGTAATGTGGTGGGGGTGGGATTGTGTGGTGATGTGGTGGGGGGCGGGATTATGTGTGGTGATGGGGGGGCGGGATTATGTGTGGTGATGGGGTGGGGGGCAAGATTATGTGTGGTGGGGGGCGGGATTGTGTGTGGTGATGTGGTGGGGAGCAGGATTATGTGTGGTGATGTGATGTGGTGGGAGGCGGAGCTACTGTGCAGGGGGCGGGATTAGCGAGTAATCACGATGCCTCTTATATGTATAGATATGTTTTATGCTGTCATCGTTCCAGGTCTTTGCCTGTAAAGTGGCAGCCTCATTATACACCTGTATAAGTGTCTAGTGAAGCAGTACAGACTACTTTGTAGCATAGCTTTTTCCTCAGAGTGTTAGCTCTTGTGACCAGGGCCCCTGCTACTCGGTTGTAGTCTTAACCTGTATTACTCTCTGATATGTGGCGTTTTTGTACACGTCCTTTCTGAATTAGTAAGCGCTGTGATATGTGTTTGTGCTGTATAAGATTACAATTTGTAAAACTAGATGGGTATTTCCTGAAGGAACTACAGATAGTGCTTTGGAATGGTGCCCGGGTTGCCCCAGCAAGACTTTCACACTTGGGTGCCCCTCAGGCGCTGTTTTGGTAGTTGTAGCCACTCTGGGTCCGATTTGGCGGGCGGCACCACTCCGGGTCCGATTTGGCGGGCGGCGCCACTCCGGGTCCGATTTGGCGGGCGGCGCCACTCTGGCGGGCGGCGCCACTCTGGGTCCGATTTGGCGTTCGGCGCCACTCTGGGTCCGATTTGGTGGGCGGCGCCACTCTGGGTCCGATTTGGCGGGCGGCGCCACTGTGGGTCCGATTTGGCGGGCGGCACCACTCTGGGTCCGATTTGGTGGGCGGCGCCACTCTGGGTCCGATTTGGCGGGCGGCGCCACTCTGGGTCCGATTTGGCGGGCGGCGCCACTCCGGGTCCGATTCGGCGGGCGGCGCCACTCTGGCGGGCGGCGCCACTCCGGGTCCGATTTGGCGGGCGGCGCCACTCCGGGTCCGATTTGGCGGGCAGCGCCACTCCGGGTCCGATTTGGCGGGCGGTGCCACTCTGGGTCCGATTTGGCCGGCGGCGCCACTCTGGGTCCGATTTGGCCGGCGGCGCCACTCTGGGTCCAATTTGGCCGGCGGCGCCACTCTGGGTCCGATTTGGCCGGCGGCGCCACTCTGGGTCCGATTTGGCGGGCGGCGCCACTCTGGGTCCGATTTGGCGGGCTGCGCCACTCCGGGTCTGATTTGGCGGGCGGCGCCACTCTGGCGGGCGGCGCCACTCCGGGTCCGATTTGGCGGGCGGCGCCACTCCGGGTCCAATTTGGCGGGCGGCGCCACTCCGGGGCCGATTTGGCGGGCGGCGCCACTCCGGGTCCGATTTGGGGGGCGGCGCCACTCTGGGTCCGATTTGGCGGGCGGCGCCACTCTGGGTCCGATTTGGCGGGCGGCGCCACTCTTGGTCCGATTTGGCGGACGGCGCCACTCTGGGTCCGATTTGGCGGGCGGCGCCACTCTGGGTCCGATTTGGCGGGCGGCGCCACTCTGGGTCCGATTTGGCGGGCGGCGCCACTCTGGGTCCGATTTGGTGAGCGGGGCAATAATTATAATAAGACTACAGATAGTGCTTTGAAATTGTGCTGTGCTATCACTTTAAGAGCTGATATTATCTGGCAAAACTGTGCTGGTGAGGTCATGTACAGTTCGCAGCCGTTGGCATAGTAACTGGGCCTGACTGCGCATATCAATGAGCTAATCAGCCAGGTGGCAGGTGGCAGGTACATTCAAATTGCCTCAGAAACCCGGCCATTATAATCTATGGGAAAATTTCCCTATTGAAATGCATTACAATGAGGGGAAAAAACATTTTCAAACGCAAATTGCGCCAAAACTACAAATGCGATCGACACGAAAAATACTTAGCACACCTCTTGGGGACGCTGGCTTCGAAATGACACCTCACTGGAGTCTGTGAGTGAAGCGGTTCGGGCCGCATTACGTGCGGACTGAATAATAACTAGATGGGTATTTCCTGAAGGAACTACAGATAGTGCTTTGGAATGGTGCCCGGGCTGCCCCTGCAAGACTTTCACACTTGGGTGCCCCTCAGGCGCAGGTTTGGTAGTTGTAGCCCCTCAGGGCTTGGGGGGCCGGGTCACTCTGGGTCCGATTTGGTGGGCCGGGTCACTCTGGGTCCGATTTGGTGGGCCGGGTCACTTTGGGTCCGATTTGGTGGGCCGGGTCACTCTGGGTCCGATTTGGTGGGCCGGGTCACTCTGGGTCCGATTTGGTGGGCCGGGTCACTCTGGGTCCGATTTGGTGGGCCGGGTCACTCTGGGTCCGATTTGGTGGCCCGGGTCACTCTGGGTCCGATTTGGTGGCCCGGGTCACTCTGGGTCCGATTTGGTGGCCCGGGTCACTCTGGGCCCGATTTTGTGGCCCGGGTCACTCTGGGCCCGATTTGGTGGCCCGGGTCACTCTGGGCCCGATTTGGTGGCCCGGGTCACTCTGGGTCCGATTTGGTGGCCCGGGTCACTCTGGGTCCGATTTGGTGGCCCGGGTCACTCTGGGTCCGATTTGGTGGCCCGGGTCACTCTGGGTCCGATTTGGTGGCCCGGGTCACTCTGGGTCCGATTTGGTGGCCCGGGTCACTCTGGGTCCGATTTGGTGGCCCGGGTCACTCTGGGCCCGATTTGGTGGCCCGGGTCACTCTGGGTCCGATTTGGTGGCCCGGGTCACTCTGGGTCCGATTTGGTGGCCCGGGTCACTCTGGGTCCGATTTGGTGGCCCGGGTCACTCTGGGTCCGATTTGGTGGCCCGGGTCACTCTGGGTCCGATTTGGTGGCCCGGGTCACTCTGGGTCCGATTTGGTGGCCCGGGTCACTCTGGGTCCGATTTGGTGGTCCGGGTCACTCTGGGTCCGATTTGGTGGCCCGGGTCACTCTGGGTCCGATTTGGTGGCCCGGGTCACTCTGGGTCCGATTTGGTGGTCCGGGTCACTCTGGGTCCGATTTGGTGGCCCGGGTCACTCCGGGTCCGATTTGGTGGGCCGGGTCACTCCGGGTCCGATTTGGTGGGCCGGGCCACTCCGGGTCCGATTTGGTGGGCCGGGCCTCTCCGGGTCTGATTTGGCGGGCGGCGCCACTCCGGGTCCGATTTGGCGGGCGGCGCCACTCGGGGTCCGATTTGGCGGGCGGCGCCACTCGGGGTCCGATTTGGCGGGCGGCGCCACTCTGGGTCCGATTTGGCGGGCGGCGCCACTCTGGGTCCGATTTGGTGGGCGGCGCCACTCTGGGTCCGATTTGGCGGGCGGCGCCACTCTGGGTCCGATTTGGCGGGCGGCGCCACTCTGGGTCCGATTTGGCGGGCGGCGCCACTCTGGGTCCGATTTGGCGGGCGGCGCCACTCTGGGTCCGATTTGGCGGGCGGCGCCACTCTGGGTCCGATTTGGCGGGCGGCGCCACTCTCGGTCCGATTTGGCGGGCGGCGCCACTCTCGGTCCGATTTGGCGGGCGGCGCCACTCTCGGTCCGATTTGGTGGGCGGCGCCACTCTGGGTCCGATTTTGCGGGCGGCGCCACTCTGGGTCCGATTTGGCGGGCGGCGCCACTCTGGGTCCGATTTTGCGGGCGGCGCCACTCTGGGTCCGATTTGGCGGGCGGCGCCACTCTGGGTCCGATTTGGCGAGCGGCGCCACTCTGGGTCCGATTTGGCGGGCGGCGCCACACTGGGTCCGATTTGTTGGGCGGCGCCACTCTGGGTCCGATTTGGCGGGCGGCGCCACTCTGGGTCCGATTTGGCGGGCTGCGCCACTCTGGGTCCGATTTGGCGTTCGGCGTCACTCTGGGTCCGATTTGGCGGGCGGCGCCACTCTGGGTCCGATTTGGCGTTCGGCGCCACTCTGGGTCCGATTTGGCGGGCGGCGCCACTCTGGGTCTGATTTGGCGGGCGGCGCCACTCTGGGTCCGATTTGGTGGGCGGCGCCACACTGGGTCCGATTTGGCGGGCGGCGCCACTCTGGGTCCGATTTGGCGGGCGGCGCCACTCTGGGTCCGATTTGGCGGGCGGCTTCACTCTGGGTCCGATTTGGCGGGCGGCGCCACTCTGGGTCCGATTTGGCGGGTGGCGCCACTCTGGGTCCGATTTGGCGGGCGGCGCCACTCTGGGTCCGATTTGGCGGGCGGCGCCACTCTGGGTTCGATTTGGCGGGCGGCGCCACTCTGGGTCCGATTTGGCGGGCGGCGCCACACTGAGTCCGATTTGGCGGGCGGCGCCACTCTGGGTCCGATTTGGCGGGCGGCGCCACTCTGGGTCCGATTTGGCGGGCGGCGCCACTCTGGGTCCGATTTGGCGAGCGGCGCCACTCTGGGTCCGATTTGGCGGGTGGCGCCACTCTGGGTCCGATTTGGCGGGCGGCGCCACTCTGGGTCCGATTTGGCGTTCGGCGCCACTCTGGGTCCGATTTGGCGGGCGGCGCCACTCTGGGTCCGATTTTGCGGGCGGCGCCACTCTGGGTCCGATTTTGCGGGCGGCGCCACTCTGGGTCCGATTTGGCAGGCGGCGCCACTCTGGGTCCGATTTGGTGAGCGGGGCAATAATTATAATAAGACTACAGATAGTGCTTTGAAATTGTGCTGTGCTATCACTTTAAGAGCTGATATTATCTGGCAAAACTGTGCTGGGGTCATGTACAGTTCGCAGGCGTTGGCATAGTAACTGGGCCTGACTGCACATATCAATGAGCTAATCAGCCAGGTGGCAGATGGCAGGTACATTTCAAATTGCCTCAGAAACCCGGCCATTATAACCTATGGGAAAATTTCCCAATTGAAATGCATTACAATGAGGGGAAAAAACATTTTCAAACGCAAATTGCGCCAAAACTACAAATCCGATCGACATGAAAAATACTTAGCACACCTCTTGGGGACGCTGGCTTCGAAATGACACCTCACTGGAGTCTGTGAGTGAAGCGGTTCGGTCCGCATTACGTGCGGACTGAATAATAATAATAACTAGATGGGTATTTCCTGAAGGAACTACAGATAGTGCTTTGGAATGGTGCCCGGGTTGCCCCAGCAAGACTTTCACACTTGGGTGCCCCTCAGGCGCTGGCTTGGTAGTTGTAGCCCCTAAAGGGGTGAGGCCACTATGGGTCCGATTTGGTGGGCGGGGTCACTCTGGGACCAATTTGGTGGGCGGGGTCACTCTGGGACCAATTTGGTGGGCGGGGTCACTCTGGGACCGATTTGGCGGGCGGCGCCACTCTGGGTCCGATTTGGCGGGCGGCGCCACTCTGGGTCCGATTTGGCGGGCGGCGCCACTCTGGGTCCGATTTGGCGGGCGGCGCCACTCTGGGTCCGATTTGGCGGGCGGCGCCACTCTGGGTCCGATTTGGCGGGCGGCGCCACTCTGGGTCCGATTTGGCGGGCGGCGCCACTCTGGGTCCGATTTGGCGGGCGGCGCCACTCTGGGTCCGATTTGGCGGGCGGCGCCACTCTGGGTCCGATTTGGCGGGCGGCGCCACTCTGGGTCCGATTTGGCGGGCCGGGTCACTCTGGGTCCGATTTGGCGGGCCGGGTCACTCTGGGTCCGATTTGGTGGCCCGGGTCACTCTGGGTCCGATTTGGTGGGCCGGGTCACTCTGGGTCCGATTTGGTGGGCCGGGTCACTCTGGGTCCGATTTGGTGGGCCGGGTCACTCTGGGTCCGATTTGGTGGGCCGGGTCACTCTGGGTCCGATTTGGTGGGCCGGGTCACTCTGGGTCCGATTTGGTGGGCCGGGTCACTCTGGGTCCGATTTGGTGGCCCGGGTTACTCTGGGTCCGATTTGGTGGCCCGGGTCACTCTGGGTCCGATTTGGTGGCCCGGGTCACTCTGGGTCCGATTTGGTGGCCCGGGTCACTCTGGGTCCGATTTGGTAGCCCGGGTCACTCTGGGTCCGATTTGGTGGCCCGGGTCACTCTGGGTCCGATTTGGTGGCCCGGGTCACTCTGGGTCCGATTTGGTGGCCCGGGTCACTCTGGGTCCGATTTGGTGGCCCGGGTCACTCTGGGTCCGATTTGGTGGCCCGGGTCACTCTGGGTCCGATTTGGTGGCCCGGGTCACTCTGGGTTTGATTTGGTGGGCCGGGTCACTCTGGGTCCGATTTGGTGGCCCGGGTCACTCTGGGCCCGATTTGGTGGCCCGGGTCACTCTGGGTCCGATTTGGTGGCCCGGGTCACTCTGGGTCCGATTTGGTGGCCCGGGTCACTCTGGGTCCGATTTGGTGGCCCGGGTCACTCTGGGTCCGATTTGGTGGCCCGGGTCACTCTGGGTCCGATTTGGTGGCCCGGGTCACTCTGGGTCCGATTTGGTGGCCCGGGTCACTCTGGGTCCGATTTGGTGGCCCGGGTCACTCTGGGTCCGATTTGGTGGCCCGGGTCACTCTGGGTCCGATTTGGTGGCCCGGGTCACTCTGGGTCCGATTTGGTGGCCCGGGTCACTCTGGGTCCGATTTGGTGGCCCGGGTCACTCTGGGTCCGATTTGGTGGCCCGGGTCACTCTGGGTCCGATTTGGTGGCCCGGGTCACTCTGGGTTTGATTTGGTGGCCCGGGTCACTCTGGGTGCGATTTGGTGGGCCGGGTCACTCTGGGTCCGATTTGGTGGGCCGGGTCACTCTGGGTCCGATTTGGTGGGCCGGGTCACTCTGGGTCCGATTTGGTGGCTCGGGTCACTCTGGGTCCGGATTTGGTGGGCCGGGTCACTCTGGGTCCGATTTGGTGGGCCGGGTCACTCTGGGTCCGATTTGGTGGGCCGGGTCACTCTGGGTCCGATTTGGTGGGCCGGGTCACTCTGGGTCCGATTTGGTGGGCCGGGTCACTCTGACTGACAGCAGGATAAGGGAATGGCTGATAACAGAGAATAGACTGACAGCAGGACAAGGGAATGGCTGATAACAGAGAGAATAGACTGACAGCAGGACGGGGAATGGCTGATAACAGAGAGAATAGACTGACAGCAGGACAGGGGAATGGCTGATAACAGAGAGAATAGACTGACAGCAGGACAGGGGAATGGCTGATAACAGAGAGAATAGACTGACAGCAGGACGGGGAATGGCTGATAACAGAGAGAATAGACTGACAGCAGGACAGGGGAATGGCTGATAACAGAGAGAAATAGACTGACAGCAGTACGGGGAATGGCTGATAACAGAGAGAAATAGATGGGTATTTCCTGAAGGAACTACAGATAGTGCTTTGGAATGGTGCCCGGGTTGCCCCAGCAAGACTTTCACACTTGGGTGCCCCTCAGGCGCTGGTTTGGTAGTTGTAGCCACTCTGGGTCCGATTTGGTGGGCGCTGTATACTGCGGGGCTCTGCGCTGTATACTGCGGGGCTCTGCGCTGTATACTGCGGGGCTCTGCGCTGTATACTGCGGGGCTCTGCGCTGTATACTGCGGGGCTCTGCGCTGTATACTGCGGGGCTCTGCGCTGTATGCTGCGGGGCTCTGCGCTGTGTACTGCGCGGCTCTGCGCTGTGAACTGCACGGCTCTGCGCTTTATACTGCGCGGCTCTGCGCTGTGTACTGCACGGCTCTGCGCTGTGTACTGCGCGGCTCTGCGCTGTGTACTGCACGGCTCTGCGCTTTATACTGCGCGGCTCTGCGCTGTGTACTGCACGGCTCTGCGCTGTGTACTGCGCGGCTCTGCGCTGTGTACTGCGCGGCTCTGCGCTGTGTACTGCGCGGCTCTGCACTGTATACTGCGTGGCTGTGCAATATACTACGTGGACATGCATATTCTAGAATACCCGATGAGTTAGAATCGGGCCTCCATCTAATAATCATAAGACTACAGATAGTGGTTTGGAATTGTGCTGTACTGTCACTTTAAGAGCTGATATTATCTGACAAAACTTGTGAGCTGATGTAGAGTTCATAGGCGTTGGCATAGTAACTGTGTCTGACTGCGCATATCAATGAGCTAATCAGCCAGGTGGCAGTTATTTTTAGAAATTGCCTCAGAAACCAGCCCATTATAAACGTATGGGACAATTTCCCTATTGAAACGCATTGAAAGACTTTTTTCAAACACAAATTGCGCAAAAACTACAAATCCGATCGGCACGAAAAATACTTAGCACACCTCTTGGGGACGCTGGCTTCGAAATGACACCTCACTGGAGTCTGTGAGTTTAGCGGTTCGGGCCGCATTACGTGCGGACTGAATAATAAGAATAAGAAGAAGTTTACCACGGTGGAATAACAGTATAGTGCTTTGTTCCAAAGCACTATAACTAGATGGGTATTTCCTGAAGGAACTACAGATAGTGCTTTGGAATGGTGCCGGGCTGCCCCTGCAAGACTTTCACACTTGGGTGCCCCTCAGGCGGTCCGATTTGGTGGGTTGGGTCAATCTGGGTCTGATTTTGTGGGCGGGGTAAATCTAGGTCCGATTCGGTGGGCGGGGTCACTTTTGGTCCGATTCTGTGGGCGCGGCCACTCTGGGTCCGATTCGGTGGGCGGAGCCACTCTGGGTCCGATTTGGTGGGCGGGGCACCTTAGGGACCAATTTGGTGGGTGGGGTCACTCGGTCCGATTTGGTGGGCTGGGCACCTCAGGGTCTCATTTGGTGGGCTGGGCACCTCAGGGTCCGATTTGGTGGGTGGGGTCACTCTGGGTCCGATTTGGTGGAAGGGGGTCACTCTGGGTCTGATTTGGTGGAAGGGGTCACTCTGGGTTCGATTTGGTGGGCGGAGCCACTCTGGGTCCGATTTGGTGGGCGGGGTCACTCTGGGTCCGATTTGGTGGGCGGGGTCACTCTGGGTCCGATTTGGTGAGCCGGGCCCCTCGGGGTCCGATTTGGTGAGCGGGGTAATCTACTATATAATTGTCTAAGGGCACTTCCGTCTTTCTGTCTCACAACACCGCTACGTCATCATCTCATGAGACCGCAATGCACTCTTGGGACCGGAGCGCGCAACAAGCATCGGGTACCGGCCACTCCAGGTGCAACAAGCATCGTGTACCGGCCGCTCTAGGAGGTGCAACAACCATCAGATACCGGCCGCTCCAGGAGGTGAGTATGTAACTTTTTTATTTTAATTCTTTTTTTTTTTTTTAACAGGGATATGCAGTATACTATGTGACTGGACAATATACTACGTGACTGGGCAGTATAACTACGTGGCTCTGCGCTGTATACTGCGTGGCTCTCCGCTGTATACTGCGTGGCTCTGCGCTGTATACTACGCGGCTCTGCGCTGTATACTACGCGGCTCTGCGCTGTATACTGCGCGGCTCTGCGTTTTCTACTGCGCGGCTCTGCGCTATATACTGCGTGGCTCTTCGCTGTATACTACGCGGCTCTGCGCTGTGTACTGTGCGGCTCTGCGCTGTGTACTGCGCGTGTCCGTGCTGTGTACTGCGTGTGTCTGCGCTGTATACTGCGCGGCTCTGCGCTGTGTACTGCGCGGCTCTGCACTGTGTACTGCACGGCTCTGCGCTGTATACTGCGGGGTTCTGCACTGTATACTGCGGGGCTCTGCGCTGTATACTACGCGGCTCTGCGCTGTATACTGCGCGGCTCTGCGCTGTATACTGCGTGGCTCTACGCTGTGTACTGCGCGGCTCTGCGCTGTATACTGCACAGCTCTGCGCTGTATACTGGGCGGCTCTGCGCTGTGTACTGCGCGGCTCTGCGCTGTATACTGCGCGGCTCTGCGCTGTATACTGCACGGCTCTGCGCTGTGTACTGCGCGGCTCTGCGCTGTATACTGCGCGGCTCTGCGCTGTGTACTGCGCGGCTCTGCGCTATGTACTGTGCGGCTCTGCGCTGTGTACTGCGCGGCTCTGCGCTGTGTACTGCGCGGCTCTGCGCTGTGTACTGCGCGGCTCTGCGCTTTATACTGTGCGGCTCTGCGCTCTGTACTGCGCGGCTCTGCGCTGTGTACTGCGCGGCTCTGCGCTGTATACTGCGCTGCTCTGCGCTGTGTACTGCGCGGCTCTGCGCTGTGTACTGCGCGGCTCTGCGCTGTGTACTGCGCGGCTCTGCGCTGTATACTGCGCGGCTCTGCGCTGTGTACTGCGCGACTCTGCGCTTTGTACTGCGCGGCTCTGCGCTGTGTACTGCGCGGCTCTGCGCTGTGTACTGCGCGGCTCTGCGCTGTGTACTGCGCGGCTCTGCGCTTTATACTGCGCGACTCTGCGCTCTGTACTGCGCGGCTCTGCGCTGTGTACTGCGTGGCTCTGCGCTGTGTACTGCGCGGCTCTGCGCTCTATACTGCGCGGCTCTGCGCTCTGTACTGCGCGGCTCTGCGCTGTGTACTGCGCGGCTCTGCGCTGTGTACTGCGCGGCTCTGCGCTGTGTACTGCACGGCTCTGCGCTGTGTACTGCGCGGCTCTGCACTGTGTACTGCTCGGCTCTGCGCTGTGTACTGCGCGGCTCTCCGCTGTGTACTGCGTGGCTCTGCGCTGTGTACTGCGCTGCTCTGCGCTGTGTACTGCGCGGCTCTGCGCTTCATACTGCGCGGCTTTGCGCTGTGTACTGCGCGGCTCTGCGCTGTGTACTGCGCGGCTCTGCGCTGTGTACTGCATGGCTCTGCGCTTTATACTGCGCGGCTCTGCGCTGTGTACTGCACGGCTCTGCGCTGTGTACTGCGCGGCTCTGCGCGGTATACTGCGCGGCTCTGCGCTTTATACTGTGCGGCTCTGCGCTGTGTACTGCACGGCTCTGCGCTGTGTACTGCGCGGCTCTGCGCTGTGTACTGCTCGGCTCTGCGCTGTGTACTGCTCGGCTCTGCGCTGTGTACTGCGCGGCTCTCCGCTTTATACTGCGCGGCTCTGCGCTGTGTACTGAACGGCTCTGCGCTGTATACTGCGCGGCTCTGCGCTGTATACTGCGCGGCTCTGCGCTGTATACTGCGCAGCTCTGCGCTTTGTACTGCGCGGCTCTGCGCTATATACTGCGTGGCTCTTCGCTGTATACTACGCGGCTCTGCGCTGTGTACTGCGCGGCTCTGCGCTGTGTACTGCGCGTGTCCGTGCTGTGTACTGTGCGGCTCTGCGCTGTGTACAGCGCGGCTCTGCACTGTGTACTGCACGGCTCTGCGCTGTATACTGCGGGGCTCTGCACTGTATACTGCGGGGCTCTGCGCTGTATACTACGCGGCTCAGCACTGTATACTGCGCGGCTCTGCGCTGCATACTGCGTGGCTCTACGCTGCGTACTGCGCGGCTCTGCGCTGTATACTGGGTGGCTCTGCGCTGTGTACTGCGCGGCTCTGTGCTGTGTACTGCGCGGCTCTGCACTGTGTACTGCGCGGCTCTGCGCTGTGTACTGCGCGGCTCTGCGCTGTGTACTGCGCGGCTCTGCGCTCTATACTGCGCGGCTCTGCGCTCTGTACTGCGCGGCTCTGCGCTGTGTACTGCGCGGCTCTGCGCTGTGTACTGCGCGGCTCTGCGCTGTGTACTGCACGGCTCTGCGCTGTGTACTGCGCGGCTCTGCACTGTGTACTGCTCGGCTCTGCGCTGTGTACTGCGCGGCTCTCCGCTGTGTACTGCGTGGCTCTGCGCTGTGTACTGCGCTGCTCTGCGCTGTGTACTGCGCGGCTCTGCGCTTCATACTGCGCGGCTTTGCGCTGTGTACTGCGCGGCTCTGCGCTGTGTACTGCGCGGCTCTGCGCTGTGTACTGCATGGCTCTGCGCTTTATACTGCGCGGCTCTGCGCTGTGTACTGCACGGCTCTGCGCTGTGTACTGCGCGGCTCTGCGCGGTATACTGCGCGGCTCTGCGCTTTATACTGTGCGGCTCTGCGCTCTGTACTGCACGGCTCTGCGCTGTGTACTGCGCGGCTCTGCGCTGTGTACTGCTCGGCTCTGCGCTGTGTACTGCGCGGCTCTCCGCTTTATACTGCGCGGCTCTGCGCTGTGTACTGCGCGGCTCTGCGCTGTGTACTGCGCGGCTCTGCGCTGTGTACTGCGCGGCTCTGCGCTGTGTACTGCGCGGCTTTGCGCTGTGTACTGCATGGCTCTGCGCTGTGTACTGCGCGGCTCTGCGCTGTGTACTGCGCGGCTCTGCGCTGTGTACTGCACGGCTCTGCGCTGTGTACTGCACGGCTCTGCGCTGTATACTGCGCGGCTCTGCGCTGTGTACTGCACAGCTCTGCGCTGTGTACTGCGCGGCTCTGCGCTGTGTACTGCGCGGCTCTGCGCTTTATACTGCGCGGCTCTGCGCTGTGTACTGCGCGGCTCTGCGCTGTGTACTGCGCGGCTCTGCGCTGTGTACTGCACGGCTCTGCGCTTTATACTGCGCGGCTCTGCGCTGTGTACTGCGCGGCTCTGCGCTGTGTACTGCGCGGCTCTGCGCTGTGTACTGCACGGCTCTGCGCTTTATACTGCACGGCTCTGCGCTGTGTACTGCACGGCTCTGCGCTGTGTACTGCGCGGCTCTGCGCTGTGTACTGCACGGCTCTGCGCTTTATACTGCACGGCTCTGCGCTTTATACTGCGCGGCTCTGCGCTTTATACTGCGCGGCTCTGCGCTGTGTACTGCGCGGCTCTGCGCTTTATACTGCGCGGCTCTGCGCTGTGTACTGCGCGGCTCTGCGCTGTGTACTGCGTGGCTCTGCGCTGTGTACTGCGTGGCTCTGCGCTTTGTACTGTGTGGCTGTGCAATATACTACGTGGACATACATATTCTAGAATACCCGATGAGTTAGAATCGGGCCACAGTCTAATAATTATAAGACTACAGATAGTGGTTTGGAATTGTGCTGTACTGTCACTTTAAGAGCTGATATTATCTGACAAAACTTGTGACCTGGTGAGCTGATGTAGACTTCATAGGCGTTGGCATAGTAACTGTGTCTGACTGCGCATATCAATGAGCTAATCAGCCAGGTGGCAGTTATTTTTAGAAATTGCCTCAGAAACCAGCCCATTATAAACGTATAGGAAAATTTCTCTATTGAAACGCATTGAAAGACTTTTTTCAAACACAAATTGCGCAAAAACTACAAATCCGATCGGCACGAAAAATACTTAGCACACCTCTTGGGGACGCTGGCTTCGAAATGACACCTCACTGGAGTCTGTGAGTTTAGCGGTTCGGGCCGCATTACGTGCGGACTGAATAATAAGAATAAGAAGAAGTTTACCACGGTGGAATAACAGTATAGTGCTTTGTTCCAAAGCACTATAACTAGATGGGTATTTCCTGAAGGAACTACAGATAGTGCTTTGGAATGGTGCCCGGGCTGCCCCTGCAAGACTTTCACACTTGGGTGCCCCTCAGGCGGTCCGATTTGGTGGGTTGGGTCAATCTGGGTCTGATTTTGTGGGCGGGGTAAATCTAGGTCTGATTCGGTGGGCGGGGTCACTTTTGGTCCGATTCTGTGGGCGCGGCCACTCTGGGTCCGATTCGGTGGGCGGAGCCACTCTGGGTCCGATTTGGTGGGCGGGGCACCTTAGGGACCAATTTGGTGGGTGGGGTCACTCGGTCCGATTTGGTGGGCTGGGCACCTCAGGGTCTGATTTGGTGGGCTGGGCACCTCAGGGTCCGATTTGGTGGGTGGGGTCACTCTGGGTCCGATTTGGTGGGCGGGGTCACTCTGGGCCCGATTTGGTGGAAGGGGTCACTCTGGGTCCGATTTGGTGGAAGGGGTCACTCTGGGTCTGATTTGGTGGAAGGGGTCACTCTGGGTCCGATTTGGTGGGCGGAGCCGCTCTGGGTCCGATTTGGTGGGCGGGGTCACTCTGGGTCTGATTTAGGGGGCGGGGTCACTCTGGGTCCGATTTGGTGGGCCGGGCCCCTCGGGGTCCGATTTGGTGGGCCGGGCCTCTCGGGTTCCGAATTGGTGAGCGGGGTAATCTACTATCTAATTATCTAAGGGCACTTCCGTCTTTCTGTCTCACAACACCGCTACGTCATCATCTCGTGAGACCGCAATGCACTCTTGGGACCGGAGCGCGCAACAAGCATCGGGTACCGGCCACTCCAGGTGCAACAAGCATCGTGTACCGGCCGCTCTAGGAGGTGCAACAACCATCAGATACCGGCCGCTCCAGGAGGTGAGTATGTAACTTTTTTATTTTAATTCTTTTTTTTTTTAACAGGGATATGCAGTATACTATGTGACTGGACAATATACTACGTGACTGGGCAGTATAACTACGTGGCTCTGCGCTGTATACTGCGTGGCTCTGTGCTGTATACTGCGTGGCTCTGCGCTGTATACTACGCGGCTCTGCGCTGTATACTACGCGGCTCTGCGCTGTATACTGCGTGGCTCTGCGCTGCGTACTGCGCGGCTCTGCGCTGTGTACTGCACGGCTCTGCGCTGTGTACTGCGCGGCTCTGCACTGTGTACTGCGCGTTCTGCGCTGTATACTGCGCGGCTCTGCGCTGTATACTGCGCAGCTCTGCGCAGCTCTGCGCTTTGTACTGCGCGGCTCTGCGCTATATACTGCGTGGCTCTTCGCTGTATACTACGCGGCTCTGCGCTGTGTACTGCGCGGCTCTGCGCTGTGTACTGCGCGTGTCCGTGCTGTGTACTGCGCGTGTCCGCGCTGTATACTGCGGGGCTCTGCACTGTATACTGCGGGGCTCTGCGCTGTATACTACGCGGCTCAGCGCTGTATACTGCGTGGCTCTGCGCTGCATACTGCGTGGCTCTACGCTGCGTACTGCGCGGCTCTGCGCTGTATACTGGGTGGCTCTGCGCTGTGTACTGCGCGGCTCTGTGCTGTGTACTGTGCGGCTCTGCACTGTGTACTGCGCGGCTCTGCGCTGTGTACTGCGCGGCTCTGCGCTGTGTACTGCGCGGCTCTGCGCTTTATACTGTGCGGCTCTGCGCTCTGTACTGGGCGGCTCTGCGCTGTGTACTGCGCAGCTCTGCGCTGTATACTGCGCGGCTCTGCGCTGTGTACTGCGCGGCTCTGCGCTGTGTACTGCACGGCTCTGCGCTGTGTACTGCTCGGCTCTGCGCTGTGTACTGCGCGGCTCTGCGCTGTGTACTGCGCGGCTCTGCGCTGTGTACTGCGCGGCTCTGCGCTGTGTACTGCGCGGCTCTGCACTGTGTACTGCCCGGCTCTGCGCGGTATACTGCGCGGCTCTGCGCTTTATACTGTGCGGCTCTGCGCTCTGTACTGCACGGCTCTGCGCTGTCTACTGCGCGGCTCTGCGCTGTGTACTGCGCGGCTCTGCGCTGTGTACTGCGCGGCTCTGCGCTGTGTACTGCACGGCTCTGCGCTGTGTACTGCACGGCTCTGCGCTGTCTACTGCGCGGCTCTGCGCTGTGTACTGCTCGGCTCTGCGCTGTGTACTGCGCGGCTCTGCGCTGTGTACTGCGCGGCTCTGCACTGTGTACTGCACGGCTCTGCGCGGTATACTGCGCGGCTCTGCGCTTTATACTGTGCGGCTCTGCGCTCTGTACTGCACGGCTCTGCGCTGTCTACTGCGCGGCTCTGCGCTGTGTACTGCTCGGCTCTGCGCGGTATACTGCGCGGCTCTGCGCTTTATACTGCGCGGCTTTGCGCTGTGTACTGCATGGCTCTGCGCTGTGTACTGCGCGGCTCTGCGCTGTGTACTGCACGGCTCTGCGCTGTGTACTGCACGGCTCTGCGCTTTATACTGCGCGGCTCTGCGCTGTGTACTGCACGGCTCTGCGCTGTACACTGGGTGGCTCTGCGCTGTGTACTGCGCGGCTCTGCGCTGTGTACTGCGCGGCTCTGCGCTGTGTACTGCGCGGCTCTGCGCTGTGTACTGCACGGCTCTGCGCTTTATACTGCGCGGCTCTGCGCTGTGTACTGCACGGCTCTGCGCTGTGTACTGCGCGGCTCTGCGCTGTGTACTGCACGGCTCTGCGCTTTAAACTGCGCGGCTCTGCGCTGTGTACTGCACGGCTCTGCGCTGTGTACTGCGCGGCTCTGCGCTGTGTACTGCGCGGCTCTGCGCTTTATACTGCGCGGCTCTGCGCTGTGTACTGCGCGGCTCTGCGCTGTGTACTGCGCGGCTCTGCGCTGTGTACTGCACGGCTCTGCGCTTTATACTGCGCGGCTCTGCGCTGTGTACTGCACGGCTCTGCGCTGTGTACTGCGCGGCTCTGCGCTGTGTACTGCACGGCTCTGCGCTTTATACTGCGCGGCTCTGCGCTGTGTACTGCACGGCTCTGCGCTGTGTACTGCGCGGCTCTGCGCTTTATACTGCGCGGCTCTGCGCTGTGTACTGCGCGGCTCTGCGCTGTGTACTGCACGGCTCTGCACTGTATACTGCGTGGCTGTGCAATATACTACGTGGACATGCATATTCTAGAATACCCGATGAGTTAGAATCGGGCCACAGTCTAATAATCATAAGACTACGGATAGTGGTTTGGAATTGTGCTGTACTGTCACTTTAAGAGCTGATATTATCTGACAAAACTTGTGACCTGGTGAGCTGATGTAGATTTCATAGGAGTTGGCATAGTAACTGTGTCTGACTGCGCATATCAATGAGCTAATCAGCCAGGTGGCAGTTATTTTTAGAAATTGCCGCAGAAACCAGCCCATTATAAACGTATAGGAAAATTTCTCCATTGAAACGCATTGAAAGACTTTTTTCAAACACAAATTGCGCAAAAACTACAAATCCGATCGACACGAAAAATACTTAGCACACCTCTCAGGAACGCTGGCTTCGAAATGACACCTCACTGGAGTCTGTGAGTTTAGCGGTTCGGGCCGCATTACGTGCGGACTGAATAATAAGAATAAGAAGAAGTTTACCACGGTGGAATAACAGTATAGTGCTTTGTTCCAAAGCACTATAACTAGATGGGTATTTCCTGAAGGAACTACAGACAGTGCTTTGGAATGGTGCCTGGGTTGCCCCAGCAAGACTTTCACACTTGGGTGCCCCTCAGGCGCTGGCTTGGTAGTTGTAGCCCCTAAAGGGGTGAGGCCACTATGGGTCCGATTTGGTGGGCGGGGTCACTCTGGGACCAATTTGGTGGGCGGGGTCACTCTGGGACCAATTTGGTGGGCGGGGTCACTCTGGGACCGATTTGGCGGGCGGCACCACTCTGGGTCCGATTTGGCGGGCGGCGCCACTCTGGGTCCGATTTGGCGGGCGGCGCCACTCTGGGTCCGATTTGGCGGGCGGCGCCACTCTGGGTCCGATTTGGCGGGCGGCGCCACTCTGGGTCCGATTTGGCGGGCGGCGCCACTCTGGGTCCGATTTGGCGGGCGGCGCCACTCTGGGTCCGATTTGGCGGGCGGCGCCACTCTGGGTCCGATTTGGCGGGCGGCGCCACTCTGGGTCCGATTTGGCGGGCGGCGCCACTCTGGGTCCGATTTGGCGGGCGGCGCCACTCTGGGTCCGATTTGGCGGGCCGGGTCACTCTGGGTCCGATTTTGTGGCCCGGGTCACTCTGGGTCCGATTTGGTGGGCCGGGTCACTCTGGGTCCGATTTGGTGGGCCGGGTCACTCTGGGTCCGATTTGGTGGGCCGGGTCACTCTGGGTCCGATTTGGTGGGCCGGGTCACTCTGGGTCCGATTTGGTGGGCCGGGTCACTCTGGGTCCGATTTGGTGGGCCGGGTCACTCTGGGTCCGATTTGGTGGGCCGGGTCACTCTGGGTCCGATTTGGTGGGCCGGGTCACTCTGGGTCCGATTTGGTGGGCCGGGTCACTCTGGGTCCGATTTGGTGGCCCGGGTCACTCTGGGTCCGATTTGGTGGCCCGGGTCACTCTGGGTCCGATTTGGTGGCCCGGGTCACTCTGGGTCCGATTTGGTGGCCCGGGTCACTCTGGGTCCGATTTGGTGGCCCGGGTCACTCTGGGTCCGATTTGGTGGCCCGGGTCACTCTGGGTCCGATTTGGTGGCCCGGGTCACTCTGGGTCCGATTTGGTGGCCCGGGTCACTCTGGGTCCGATTTGGTGGCCCGGGTCACTCTGGGTCCGATTTGGTGGCCCGGGTCACTCTGGGTCCGATTTGGTGGCCCGGGTCACTCTGGGTTTGATTTGGTGGCCCGGGTCACTCTGGGTCCGATTTGGTGGCCCGGGTCACTCTGGGCCCGATTTGGTGGCCCGGGTCACTCTGGGTCCGATTTGGTGGCCCGGGTCACTCTGGGTCCGATTTGGTGGCCCGGGTCACTCTGGGTCCGATTTGGTGGCCCGGGTCACTCTGGGTCCGATTTGGTGGCCCGGGTCACTCTGGGTCCGATTTGGTGGCCCGGGTCACTCTGGGTCCGATTTGGTGGCCCGGGTCACTCTGGGTCCGATTTGGTGGCCCGGGTCACTCTGGGTCCGATTTGGTGGCCCGGGTCACTCTGGGTTTGATTTGGTGGCCCGGGTCACTCTGGGCCCGATTTGGTGGCCCGGGTCACTCTGGGCCCGATTTGGTGGCCCGGGTCACTCTGGGTCCGATTTGGTGGCCCGGGTCACTCTGGGTCCGATTTGGTGGCCCGGGTCACTCTGGGTCCGATTTGGTGGCCCGGGTCACTCTGGGTCCGATTTGGTGGCCCGGGTCACTCTGGGTCCGATTTGGTGGCCCGGGTCACTCTGGGTCCGATTTGGTGGCCCGGGTCACTCTGGGTCCGATTTGGTGGCCCGGGTCACTCTGGGTCCGATTTGGTGGCCCGGGTCACTCTGGGTCCGATTTGGTGGCCCGGGTCACTCTGGGTCCGATTTGGTGGCCCGGGTCACTCTGGGTCCGATTTGGTGGCCCGGGTCACTCTGGGTCCGATTTGGTGGCCCGGGTCACTCTGGGTCCGATTTGGTGGCCCGGGTCACTCTGGGTCCGATTTGGTGGCCCGGGTCACTCTGGGTCCGATTTGGTGGGCCGGGTCACTCTGGGTCCGATTTGGTGGGCCGGGTCACTCTGACTGACAGCAGGATAAGGGAATGGCTGATAACAGAGAATAGACTGACAGCAGGACAAGGGAATGGCTGATAACAGAGAGAATAGACTGACAGCAGGACAGGGGAATTGCTGATAACAGAGAGAAATAGACTGACAGCAGGACGGGGAATGGCTGATAACAGAGAGAATAGACTGACAGCAGGACAGGGGAATTGCTGATAACAGAGAGAATAGACTGACAGCAGGACAGGGGAATGGCTGATAACAGAGAGAATAGACTGACAGCAGGACGGGGAATGGCTGATAACAGAGAGAATAGACTGACAGCAGGACAGGGGAATGGCTGATAACAGAGAAAAATAGACTGACAGCAGTACGGGGAATGGCTGATAACAGAGAGAAATAGATGGGTATTTCCTGAAGGAACTACAGATAGTGCTTTGGAATGGTGCCCGGGTTGCCCCAGCAAGACTTTCACACTTGGGTGCCCCTCAGGCGCTGGTTTGGTAGTTGTAGCCACTCTGGGTCCGATTTGGTGGGTGGGGCCCCTCAGGGGCCGATTTGGTGGGCGCTGTATACTGCGGGGCTCTGCGCTGTATACTGCGGGGCTCTGCGCTGTATACTGCGGGGCTCTGCGCTGTATACTGCGGGGCTCTGCGCTGTATACTGCGGGGCTCTGCGCTGTATGCTGCGGGGCTCTGCGCTGTATGCTGCGGGGCTCTGCGCTGTGTACTGCGCGGCTCTGCGCTGTGAACTGCACGGCTCTGCGCTTTATACTGCGCGGCTCTGCGCTGTGTACTGCACGGCTCTGCGCTGTGTACTGCGCGGCTCTGCGCTGTGTACTGCACGGCTCTGCGCTTTATACTGCGCGGCTCTGCGCTGTGTACTGCACGGCTCTGCGCTGTGTACTGCGCGGCTCTGCGCTGTGTACTGCGCGGCTCTGCGCTTTATACTGCGCGGCTCTGCGCTGTGTAGTGCGCGGCTCTGCGCTGTGTACTGCGCGGCTCTGCACTGTATACTGCGTGGCTGTGCAATATACTACGTGGACATGCATATTCTAGAATACCCGATGAGTTAGAATCGGGCCTCCATCTAATAATCATAAGACTACAGATAGTGGTTTGGAATTGTGCTGTACTGTCACTTTAAGAGCTGATATTATCTGACAAAACTTGTGAGCTGATGTAGAGTTCATAGGCGTTGGCATAGTAACTGTGTCTGACTGCGCATATCAATGAGCTAATCAGCCAGGTGGCAGTTATTTTTAGAAATTGCCTCAGAAACCAGCCCATTATAAACGTATGGGACAATTTCCCTATTGAAACGCATTGAAAGACTTTTTTCAAACACAAATTGCGCAAAAACTACAAATCCGATCGGCACGAAAAATACTTAGCACACCTCTTGGGGACGCTGGCTTCGAAATGACACCTCACTGGAGTCTGTGAGTTTAGCGGTTCGGGCCGCATTACGTGCGGACTGAATAATAAGAATAAGAAGAAGTTTACCACGGTGGAATAACAGTATAGTGCTTTGTTCCAAAGCACTATAATAAGAAGAAGTTATCCACGATGGAATAACAGTATAGTGCTTTGTTCCAAAGCACAATAATAATAATAAGAAGTTTACCACGGTGGAATAACAGTATAGTGCTTTGTTCCAAAGCACTATAATAAGAACTAGATGGGTATTTCCTGAAGGAACTACAGATAGTGCTTTGGAATGGTGCCCGGGCTGCCCCTGCAAGACTTTCACACTTGGGTGCCCCTCAAGCGCTGGTTTGGTAGTTGTAGCCCCTCAGGGTTGAGGCCACTCTGGGTCCGATTTGGTGGGCCGCGCCACTCCGGGTCCGATTTGGCGGGCTGCGCCACTCCGGGTCCGATTTGGCGGGCCGCGCCACTTCGGGTCCGATTTGGCGGGCCGCGCCACTCCGGGTCCGATTTGGCGGGCCGCGCCACTCCGGGTCCGATTTGGCGGGCCGCGCCACTGCGGGTCCGATTTGGCGGGCCGCGCCACTCCGGGTCCGATTTGGCGGGCCGCGCCACTCTGGGTCCGATTCGGCGGGCGGCGCCACTCTGGGTCCGATTTGGCGGGCCGCGCCACTCTGGGTCCGATTTGGCGGGCCGCGCCACTCTGGGTCCGATTTGGCGGGCGGTGCCACTCTGGGTCCGATTTGGCGGGCGGCGCCACTCTGGGTCCGATTTGGCGGGTGGCGCCACTCCGGGTCCGATTTGGCGGGCGGCGCCACTCTGGGTCCGACTTGGCGGGCGGCGCCACTCTGGGTCCGATTTGGCGGGCGGCGCCACTCTGGGTCCGATTTGGCTGGCGGCGCCACTCTGGGTCCGATTTGGCGGGCGGCGCCTCTCTGGGTCCGATTTGGCGGGCGGCGCCACTCTGGGTCCGATTTGGCGGGCGGCGCCTCTCTGGGTCCGATTTGGCGGGCGGCGCCACTCCGGGTCCGATTTGCCGGGCGGCGCCACACTGGGTCTGATTTGGCCGGCGGCGCCACTCTGGGTCCGATTTGGCGGGCGGCGCCACTCTGGGTCCGATTTGGCGGGCGGCGCCACTCTGGGTCCGATTTGGCGGGCGGCGCCACTCTGGGTCCGATTTGGCGGGCGGCGCCACTCTGGGTCCAATTTGGCGGGCGGCACCACTCAGGGTCCTATTTGGCGGGCGGCGCCACTCCGGGTCTGATTTGGCGGGCGGCGCCACTCCGGGTCCGATTTGGCGGGCGGCGCCACTCCGGGTCCGATTTGGCGGGCGGCGCCACTCCGGGTTCGATTTGGCGGGCGGCGCCACTCCGGGTCCGATTTGGCTGGCGGCGCCACTCGGGGTCCGATTTGGCGGGCGGCGCCACTCTGGGTCCGATTTGGCGGGCGGTGCCACTCTGGGTCCGATTTGGCGGGCGGCACCACTCAGGGTCCTATTTGGCGGGCGGCGCCACTCCGGGTCTGATTTGGCGGGCGGCGCCACTCCGGGTCCGATTTGGCGGGCGGCGCCACTCCGGGTCCGATTTGGCGGGCGGCGCCACTCCGGGTTCGATTTGGCGGGCGGCGCCACTCCGGGTCCGATTTGGCTGGCGGCGCCACTCGGGGTCCGATTTGGCGGGCGGCGCCACTCCGGGTCCGATTTGGCGGGCGGCGCCACTCCGGGTCAGATTTGGCGAGCGGCCTAGTGCTTTGGAATTGTGCTGTGCTATCACTTTAAGAGCTGATATTATCTGGCAAAACTGTGCTGGTGTGGTCATGTACAGTTCGCAGGCGTTGGCATAGTAACTGGGCCTGACTGCGCATATCAATGAGCTAATCAGCCAGGTGGCAGGTACATTTCAAATTGCCTCAGAAACCCAGCCATTATAACCTATGGGAAAATTTCCCTATTGAAATGCATTACAATGAGGGGAAAAAAAAATTTCAAACGCAAATTGCGCCAAAACTACAAATCCGATCGACACAAAAAATACTTAGCACACCTCTTTGGGACGCTGGCTTCGAAATGACACCTCACTGGAGTCTGTGAGTGAAGCGGTTCGGGCCGCATTACGTGCGGACTGAATAATAATAATAACTAGATGGGTATTTCCTGAAGGAACTACAGATAGTGCTTTGGAATGGTGCCCGGGCTGCCCCTGCAAGACTTTCACACTTGGGTGCCCCTCAGGCGGTCCGATTTGGTGGGTTGGGTCAATCTGGGTCTGATTTTGTGGGCGGGGTAAATCTAGGTCCGATTCGGTGGGCGGGGTCACTTTTGGTCCGATTCTGTGGGCGCGGCCACTCTGGGTCCGATTCGGTGGGCGGAGCCACTCTGGGTCCGATTTGGTGGGCGGGGCACCTTAGGGACCAATTTGGTGGGTGGGGTCACTCGGTCCGATTTGGTGGGCTGGGCACCTCAGGGTCTGATTTGGTGGGCTGGGCACCTCAGGGTCCGATTTGGTGGGTGGGGTCACTCTGGGTCCGATTTGGTGGGCGGGGTCACTCTGGGTCCGATTTGGTGGAAGGGGTCACTCTGGGTCTGATTTGGTGGAAGGGGTCACTCTGGGTCTGATTTGGTGGAAGGGGTCACTCTGGGTCCGATTTGGTGGGCGGAGCCACTCTGGGTCCGATTTGGTGGGCGGGGTCACTCTGGGTCCGATTTGGTGGGCGGGGTCACTCTGGGTCCGATTTGGTGGGCGGGGTCACTCTGGGTCCGATTTGGTGGGCCGGGCCCCTCGGGGTCCGATTTGGTGGGCCGGGCCCCTCGGGTTCCGAATTGGTGAGCGGGGTAATCAACTATATAATTGTCTAAGGGCACTTCCGTCTTTCTGTCTCACAACACCGCTACGTCATCATCTCGTGAGACCGCAATGCACTCTTGGGACCGGAGCGCGCAACAAGCATCGGGTAGCGGCCACTCCAGGTGCAACAAGCATCGTGTACCGGCCGCTCTAGGAGGTGCAACAACCATCAGATACCGGCCGCTCCAGGAGGTGAGTATGTAACTTTTTTATTTTAATTCTTTTTTTTTTTTTTTAACAGGGATATGCAGTATACTATGTGACTGGACAATATACTACGTGACTGGGCAGTATAACTACGTGGCTCTGCGCTGTATACTGCGTGGCTCTGCGCTGTATACTGCGTGGCTCTGCGCTGTATACTACGCGGCTCTGCGCTGTATACTACGCGGCTCTGCGCTGTATACTGCGCGGCTCTGCGCTGTGTACTACGCGGCTCTGCGCTGTATACTGCGCGGCTCTGCGCTGTGTACTGCGCGGCTCTGCGCTGTGTACTGCGCGGCTCTGCGCTGTGTACTGCACGGCTCTGCGCTGTGTACTGTGCGGCTCTGCGCTGTGTACTGCGCGTTCTGCGCTGTATACTGCGCGGCTCTGCGCTGTATACTGCGCGGCTCTGCGCTTTGTACTGTGCGGCTCTGCGCTATATACTGCGTGGCTCTTCGCTGTATACTACGCGGCTCTGCGCTGTGTACTGCGCGGCTCTGCGCTGTGTACTGCGCGTGTCCGTGCTGTGTACTGCGCGTGTCTGCGCTGTATACTGCGCAGCTCTGTGCTGTGTACTGCATGGCTCTGCACTGTGTACTGTACGGCTCTGCGCTGTATACTGCGGGGCTCTGCACTGTGTACTGCGCGGCTCTGTGCTGTATACTGCGCGGCTCTGCTCTTTATACTGTGCGGCTCTGCGCTCTGTACTGCGCGGCTCTGTGCTGTGTACTGCCCGGCTCTGCGCTGTGTACTGCGCGGCTCTGCGCGGTATACTGCGCGGCTCTGCGCTGTGTACTGCACGGCTCTGCGCTTTATACTGCGCGGCTCTGCGCTGTGTACTGCGCGGCTCTGCGCTGTGTACTGTGCGGCTCTGCGCTGTGTACTGCACGGCTCTGCGCTTTGCCCTGCGCCGCTCTGCGCTGTGTACTGCGCGGCTCTGCACTGTGTACTGCGCGGCTCTGCGCGGTATACTGCGCGGCTCTGCTCTTTATACTGTGCGGCTCTGCGCTGTGTACTGCGCGGCTCTGCGCTGTGTACTGTGCGGCTCTGCGCTGTGTACTGCGCGGCTCTGCGCTGTGTACTGCGCGGCTCTGCGCTTTGCACTGCGACGCTCTGCGCTGTGTACTGCGCGGCTCTGCGCTGTATACTGCGCGGCTCTGCGCTTTCCACTGCGCCGCTCTGCGCTGTGTACTGCACGGCTCTGCGCTGTGTACTGCACGGCTCTGCTCTGTGTACTGCGCGGCTCTGCACTGTGTACTGCGCGGCTCTGCGCGGTATACTGCGCGGCTCTGCTCTTTATACTGTGCGGCTCTGCGCTCTGTACTGCGCGGCTCTGCGCTGTGTACTGCCCGGCTCTGCGCTGTGTACTGCGCGGCTCTGCGCTGTGTACTGCGCGGCTCTGCGCGGCTCTGCGCGGCTCTGCGCTGTGTACTGCATGGCTCTGCGCTTTCTACTGCGCGGCTCTGCGCTGTGTACTGCGCGGCTCTGCGCTGTGTACTGCGCGGCTCTGCGCTGTGTACTGCACGGCTCTGCGCTGTGTACTGCGCGGCTCTGCGCTGTGTACTGCGCGGCTCTGCGCTTTGCACTGCGCCGCTCTGCGCTGTGTACTGTGCGGCTCTGCACTGTGTACTGCGCGGCTCTGCTCTTTATACTGTGCGGCTCTGCGCTGTGTACTGCGCGGCTCTGTGCTGTGTACTGCGCGGCTCTGCGCTGTGTACTGCGCGGCTCTGCGCTGTGTACTGCGCGGCTCTGCGCGGTATACTGCGCGGCTCTGCGCTGTGTACTGCATGGCTCTGCGCTTTGTACTGCGCGGCTCTGCGCTGTGTACTGCGCGGCTCTGCGCTGTGTACTGCGCGGCTCTGCGCTGTGTACTGCGCGGCTCTGCGCTTTATACTGCGCAGCTCTGCGCTGTGTACTGCGCGGCTCTGCGCTGTGTACTGCGCGGCTCTGCGCTTTGCACTGCGCCGCTCTGCGCTGTGTACTGCGCGGCTCTGCGCTGTGTACTGCGCCGCTCTGCACTGTGTACTGCGCGGCTCTGCGCTGTGTACTGCGCGGCTCTGCGCTTTGCACTGCGCCGCTCTGCGCTGTGTACTGTGCGGCTCTGCACTGTGTACTGCGCGGCTCTGCTCTTTATACTGTGCGGCTCTGCGCTGTGTACTGCGCGGCTCTGGGCTGTGTACTGCGCGGCTCTGCGCTGTGTACTGCGCGGCTCTGCGCTGTGTACTGCGCGGCTCTGCGCTTTGTACTGCGCGGCTCTGCGCTGTGTACTGCGCGGCTCTGCGCTGTGTACTGCGCGGCTCTGCGCTTTATACTGCGCGGCTCTGCGCTGTGTACTGCGCGGCTCTGCGCTGTGTACTGCGCGGCTCTGCGCTGTGTACTGCGCGGCTCTGCGCGGTATACTGCGCGGCTCTGCGCTGTGTACTGCACGGCTCTGCGCTGTGTACTGCGCGGCTCTGTGCTTTGCAATGCGCCGCTCTGCGCTGTGTACTGCGCGGCTCTGCGCTGTGTACTGCGCGGCTCTGCACTGTGTACTGCGCGGCTCTGCGCGGTATACTGCGCGGCTCTGCGCTGTGTACTGCGCGGCTCTGCGCTGTGTACTGCGCGGCTCTGCGCGGTATACTGCGCGGCTCTGCGCTGTGTACTGCGCGGCTCTGCGCTGTGTACTGCGCGGCTCTGCGCTGTGTACTGCGCGGCTCTGCGCGGTATACTGCGCGGCTCTGCGCTGTGTACTGCACGGCTCTGCGCTTTATACTGCGCGGCTCTGCGCTGTGTACTGAGCGGCTCTGCGCTGTGTTCTGCGCGGCTCTGCGCTGTGTACTGCGCGGCTCTGCGCTGTGTACTGCGCGGCTCTGCGCTTTATACTGCGCGGCTCTGCGCTGTGTACTGCGCGGCTCTGCGCTGTGTACTGCGCGGCTCTGCACTGTATACTGCGTGGCTGTGCAATATACTACGTGGACATGCATATTCTAGAATACCCGATGAGTTAGAATCGGGCCACAGTCTAATAATCATAAGACTACAGATAGTGCTTTGTAATTGTGCTGTACTGTCACTTTAAGAGCTGATATTATCTGACAAAACTTGTGACCTGGTGAGCTGATGTAGACTTTATAGGCGTTGGCATAGTAACTGGGTCTCACTGCGCATATCAATGAGCTAATCAG
Organism: Ranitomeya variabilis; assembly: GCF_051348905.1. Lineage (NCBI taxonomy): Eukaryota > Metazoa > Chordata > Amphibia > Anura > Dendrobatidae > Ranitomeya > Ranitomeya variabilis. Next base: position 104,359,093 of record NC_135238.1, on the reverse strand, counting down.
CCAGGTGGCAGTTATTTTTAGAAATTGCCTCAGAAATCAGGCCCATTATAAACGTATTGGAAAATTTCTCTATTGAAATGCATTGAAACACTTTTTTCAAACACAAATTGCGCAAAAACTACAAATCCGATCGGCACGAAAAATACTTAGCACACCTCTCAGGAACGCTGGCTTCGAAATGACACCTCACTGGAGTCTGTGAGTGAAGCGGTTCGGGCCGCATTACGTGCGGACTGAATAATAATAATAACTAGATGGGTATTTCCTGAAGGAACTACAGATAGTGCTTTGGAATGGTGCCCGGGCTGCCCCTGCAAGACTTTCACACTTGGGTGCCCCTCAGGCGCTGCTTTGGTAGTTGTAGCCCCTCAGGGTTGAGGCTTGGTGGGCCGGGTAACTCTGGGTCCGATTTGGTGGGCCGGGTCACTCTGGGTCCGATTTGGTGGGCAGGGTCACTCTGGGTCCGATTTGGTGGGCCAGGTCACTCTGGGTCCGATTTGGTGGGCCGGGTCACTCTGGGTCCCATTTGGTGGGCCGGGTCACTCTGGGTCCCATTTGGTGGCCCGGGTCACTCTGGGTCCCATTTGGTGGCCCGGGTCACTCTGGGTCCTATTTGGTGGCCCGGGTCACTCTGGGTCCCATTTGGTGGCCCGGGTCACTCTTGGTCCGATTTGGTGGCCCGGGTCACTCTGGGCCCGATTTGGTGGCCCGGGTCACTCTGGGCCCGATTTGGTCAACCCGGGTCACTCTGGGCCCGATTTGGTGGCCCGGGTCACTCTGGGCCCGATTTGGTGGCCCGGGTCACTCTGGGGCCGATTTGGTGGCCCGGGTCACTCTGGGGCCGATTTGGTGGCCCGGGTCACTCTGGGGCCGATTTGGTGGCCCGGGTCACTCTGGGTCCGATTTGGTGGCCCGGGTCACTCTGGGTCCGATTTGGTGGCCCGGGTCACTCTGGGTCCGATTTGGTGGCCCGGGTCACTCTGGGTCCGATTTGGTGGCCCGGGTCACTCTGGGTCCGATTTGGTGGCCCGGGTCACTCTGGGTCCGATTTGGTGGCCCGGGTCACTCTGGGTCCGATTTGGTGGCCCGGGTCACTCTGGGTCCGATTTGGTGGCCCGGGTCACTCTGGGTCCGATTTGGTGGCCCGGGTCACTCTGGGTCCGATTTGGTGGCCCGGGTCACTCTGGGTCCGATTTGATGGCCCGGGTCACTCTGGGTCCGATTTGGTGGCCCGGGTCACTCTGGGTCCGATTTGGTGGCCTGGGTCACTCTGGGTCCGATTTGGTGGCCCGGGTCACTCTGGGTCCGATTTGACGGGCGGCGCCACTCTGGGTCCGATTTGACGGGCGGCGCCACCCTGGGTCCGACTTGGCGGGCGGCGCCACTCTGGGTCCGACTTGGCGCGTGGCGCCACTCTGGGTCCGACTTGGCGGGCGGCGCCACTCTGGGTCCGACTTGGTGGGCGGCGCCACTCTGGGTCCGATTTGGTGGGCCGGGTCACTCTGGGTCCGATTTGGCGGGCCGGGTCACTCTGGGTCCGATTTGGCGGGCCGGGTCACTCTGGGTCCGATTTGGCGGGCCGGGTCACTCTGGGTCCGATTTGGCGGGCCGGGTCACTCTGGGTCCGATTTGGCGGGCCGGGTCACTCTGGGTCCGATTTGGCGGGCCGGGTCACTCTGGGTCCGATTTGGCGGGCGGCGCCACTCTGGGTCCGATTTGGCGGGCGGCGCCACTCTGGGTCCGATTTGGCGGGCGGCGCCACTCTGGGTCCGATTTGGCGGGCGGCGCCACTCTGGGTCCGATTTGGCGGGCGGCGCCACTCTGGGTCCGATTTGGCGGGCGGCGCCACTCTGGGTCCGATTTGGCGGGCGGCGCCACTCTGGGTCCGATTTGGCGGGCGGCGCCACTCTGGGTCCGACTTGACGGGCGGCGCCACTCTGGGTCCGATTTGGCGGGCGGGGGCACTCTGGGTCCGATTTGGCAAGCGGGGGCACTCTCGTCCGATTTGGTGGGCTGGGTCCGATTTGGTGAGCGGGGCAATAATGATAAGACTACAGATAGTGCTTTGTAATTGTGCTGTACTGTCACTTTAAGAGCTGATATTATCTGACAAAACTTGTGACCTGGTGGGCTGGTAGAGTTTATAGGCGTTGGCATAGTAACTGGGTCTCACTGCGCATATCAATGAGGTAATCAGCCAGGTGGCAGTTATTTTTAGAAATTGCCTCAGAAATCAGGCCCATTATAAACGTATTGGAAAATTTCCCTATTGAAATGCATTGAGACACTTTTTTCAAACGCAAATTGCGGCAAAACTACAAATCCGATCGACACGAAAGATACTTAGCACACCTCTCAGGAACGCTGGCTTCGAAATGACACCTCACTGGAGTCTGTGAGTTTATCGGTTCGGGCCGCATTACGTGCGGACTGAATAATAATAATAAGAACTAGATGGGTATTTCCTGAAGGAACTACAGATAGTGCTTTGGAATGGTGCCCGGGCTGCCCCTGCAAGACTTTCACACTTGGGTGCCCCTCAGGTGCTGGTTTGGTAGTTGTAGCCCCTCAGGGTTGAGGCCACTCTGGGTCCGATTTGGTGGGCCGGGTCACTCGGGGTCCGATTTGGGGGGCCGCGCCACTCGGGGTCCGATTTGGGGGGCCGCGCCACTCGGGGTCCGATTTGGCGGGCCGCGCCACTCCGGGTCCGATTTGGCGGGCCGCGCCACTCCGGGTCCGATTTGGCGGGCCGCGCCACTCCGGGTCCGATTTGGCGGGCCGCGCCACTCCGGGTCCGATTTGGCGGGCCGCGCCACTCCGGGTCCGATTTGGCGGGCCGCGCCACTCCGGGTCCGATTTGGCGGGCCGCGCCACTCCGGGTCCGATTTGGCGGGCCGCGCCACTCCGGGTCCGATTCGGCGGGCCGCGCCACTCCGGGTCCGATTCGGCGGGCCGCGCCACTCCGGGTCCGACTTGGCGGGCCGCGCCACTCGGGGTCCGATTTGGGGGGCCGCGCCACTCGGGGTCCGATTTGGCGGGCCACGCCACTCCGGGTCCGATTTGGCGGGCCGCGCCACTCCGGGTCCGATTTGGCGGGCCGCGCCACTCCGGGTCCGATTTGGCGGGCCGCGCCACTCCGGGTCCGATTTGGCGGGCCGCGCCACTCCGGGTCCGATTTGGCGGGCCGCGCCACTCCGGGTCCGATTCGGCGGGCCGCGCCACTCCGGGTCCGATTCGGCGGGCCGCGCCACTCCGGGTCCGACTTGGCGGGCCGCGCCACTCCGGGTCCGACTTGGCGGGCGGCGCCACTCCGGTTCCGATTTGGCGGGCGGCGCCACTCCGGGTCCGATTTGGCGGGCGGCGCCACTCCGGGTCCGATTTGGCGGGCGGCGCCACTCCGGGTCCGATTTGGCTGGCGGCGCCACTCCGGGTCCGATTTGGCGGGCGGCGCCACTCCGGGTCCGATTTGGCGGGCGGCGCCACTCCGGGTCCGATTTGACGGGCGGCGCCACTCTGGGTCCGATTTGGCGGGCGGCGCCACTCTGGGTCCGATTTGGCGGGCGGCGCCACTCTGGGTCCGATTTGGCGGGCGGCGCCACTCTGGGTCCGATTTGGCGGGCGGCGCCACTCTGGGTCCGATTTGGCGGGCGGCGCCACTCTGGGTCCGATTTGGCGGGCGGCGCCACGCTGGGTCCGATTTGGCGGGCGGCGCCACCCTGGGTCCGATTTGGCGGGCGGCGCCACCCTGGGTCCGAGTTGGCGGGCGGCGCCACCCTGGGTCCGAGTTGGCGGGCGGCGCCACCCTGGGTCCGAGTTGGCGGGCGGCGCCACCCTGGGTCCGATTTGGCGGGCGGCGCCACCCTGGGTCCGATTTGGCGGGCGGCGCCACTCTGGGTCCGATTTGGCGGGCGGCGCCACTCTGGGTCCGATTTGGCGGGCGGCGCCACTCTGGGTCCGATTTGGCGGGCGGCGCCACTCTGGGTCCGATTTGGCGGGCGGCGCCACGCTGGGTCCGATTTGGCGGGCGGCGCCACCCTGGGTCCGAGTTGGCGGGCGGCGCCACCCTGGGTCCGAGTTGGCGGGCGGCGCCACCCTGGGTCCGAGTTGGCGGGCGGCGCCACCCTGGGTCCGAGTTGGCGGGCGGCGCCACCCTGGGTCCGATTTGGCGGGCGGCGCCACCCTGGGTCCGATTTGGCGGGCGGCGCCACTCTGGGTCCGATTTGGCGGGCGGCGCCACTCTGGGTCCGATTTGGCGGGCGGCGCCACTCTGGGTTCGATTTGGCGGGCAGCGCCACTCTGGGTCTGATTTGGCGGGCTGGGTCCGATTTGGTGAGCGGGGCAATAATTATAATAAGACTATAGATAGTGCTTTGAAATTGTGCTGTGCTATCACTTTAAGACCTGATATTATCTGCCAAAACTGTCCTGCTAGGGTCATGTACAGTTCGCAGGCGTTGGCATAGTAACTGGGCCTGACTGAGCATATCAATGAGCTAATCAGCCAGGTGGCAGGTACATTTCAAATTGCCTCAGAAACCCGGCCATTATAACCTATGTGAAAATTTCCCTATTGAAAAGCATTACAATGAGGGGAAAAAACATTTTCAAACGCAAATTGCGCCAAAACTACAAATCCGATCGACACGAAAAATACTTAGCACACCTCTTGGGGACGCTGGCTTCGAAATGACACCTCACTGGAGTCTGTGAGTGAAGCGGTTCGGGCCGCATTACGTGCGGACTGAATAATAATAAGAAGAATAAGAAGAAGTTATCCACGGTGGAATAACAGTATAGTGCTTTGTTCCAAAGCACTATAATAAAGGCACGTTACAAGCACTGTGCTAACACACACTGTATACACACTGTACACACACACTGTATACACACTGTACACACACACTGTATACACACTGTACACACACACTGTACACACACACTATACACACACACTGTACACACACACTTTATACAGACTGTACACACACACTGTATACACACACGGATCCCTGCACATAGAAGCACACGTGTTGTCCTGGATCCGTGCTCCATAGAGCTCCATGGTAATTCCAGACGTGTAGCCAGGGCCGGCGTCAGCACCCGGTGCACCCGGGCAAGTGCCGGGGCCCTGGCGAGATGGGGGGGCCCACTCACGCTGTCATAGATACAGCACAAGCATCTTCTCACTCGGTCAGTGCAGCCAGGCAGGCACATAGGGGTTAAGAAAGCAGCCAGCGTGACTGTGGGCGGAGAGCATGTTCTCCTGCTCTGCTCTTCCCCTGGCTGCACTGCTAAACTGCAGATTCTGGAGGAGCTCCTACCGGCGCCTGAGTGAGTGCAATGATATCCCTGTATAATACTGGTGTATTCTGGGGTTCTGGGTGAGCTGGGCGGCCGCAGGTTGCAGCTGAGATGCTGAAGTATACACACTGCACAGTACCACTCCCCCTGTATATATATACTGCACAGTACCATGCCTCCTGTATATATACACTGCACAGCACCTCTCCCCCTGTATATATACACTGCACAGCACCTCTCCCCCTGTGTATATATATACTGCACAGTAGCACTCCTCCTGTATATATACACTGCACAGCACCTCTCCCCCTGTATATACACTGCACAGCACCTCTCCCCCTGTATATATATACTGCACAGTACCACGCCTCCTGTATATATATACTGCACAGCACCTCTCCCCCTGTATATATACACTGCACAGTACCTCTCCCCCTGTATATATATACTGCACAGTACCACTCCTCCTGTATTTATACACTGCACAGCACCTCTCCCCCTGTATATATACACTGCACAGCACCTCTCCCCCTGTATATATACACACTGCACAGCACCTCTCCCCCTGTATATATATACTGCACAGCACTTCTCCCCCTGTATATATATACTGCACAGCACCTCTCCCCCTGTATATATATATATATATACTGCACAGTACCTCTCCCCCTGTATATATATACTGCACAGCACCTCTCCCCCTGTATATATATATATACTGCACAGCACCTCTCCCCCTGTATATATATATATATATATATATATATACTGCACAGCACCTCTCCCCCTGTATATATATATACTGCACAGCACCTCTCCCCCTGTATATATATACACTGCACAGTACCACTCCTCCTGTCCTGTATATATACACTGCACAGTACCACTCCTCCTGTCCTGTATATATACACTGCACAGCACCTCTCCCCCTGTATATATACACTGCACAGCACCTCCCCCTGTATATATATACTGCACAGTACCACTCCTCCTGTCCTATATATATATATATATACTGCACAGTACCACTCCTCCTGTCCTGTATATATACACTGCACAGTACCACTCCTCCTGTCCTGTATATATACACTGCACAGTACCACTCCTCCTGTATATATACACTGCACAGTACCGCTACTCCTGTCCTGTATATATACACTGCACAGTACCACTCCTCCTGTCCTGTATATATACGCTGCACAGTACCGCTCCTCCTGTATATATACACTGCAGAATTTACAATAGCTATCACTCATGTAAGAAGTGAAATCTGGCATTGTACTATACCTATATTTCTCAGTCGTATCTGTGCATCATAAATCATGGTATGTGTTAAAGGAGCCCACTGAGACTCTTTCCTCCGGGGCCCTCAAAAACCTGGAGCCGGCCCTGCGTGTAGCCACGGATCCGTGCTGGTCCCTGTGCCTGTGTGTTTTTCAGACGACACAAAACTGCAACAAGTTGAGTTTTTATGCATCTGGTATAATATGCAGATACACGGATCCTTGGGAAAACGGTGACAACTGGATGCACACGCAAGTCCCATCCATCACCACTGAAAGTCAATGGAGAGGAAAACAGATCCGTGTGCCTCCATTATCGCACAGATTGCAAAATATGCAAGTGTTAACTCAGCGTAACTCTATATGATTGGAGCTGTACCTACAGTAGATCTCACCACAGGTTTTACCTAAAATCACTTTATATTACCCTCAGCAGCAACAACCAACTTTGTCCATCCTCCTCCCTGTATGTTCCTGTCCTGAATCCTCCTCAGTCCTGACTAATACTATGTTACCAATCTGCTGATTCCCTCCTCCTATACATACATATATACATATAGTAGCGTGGCTAAAGGTTGTATAGTCAACGGGAGGTATGTATCACAGAGAAGGTTTGTCGCTGTGATGTAACCCGGAGTGTTTTCTTTAATGCACATAAAGCAATGAGGAATTGTTTGGTATATTTGGGTCCGGGTTACGGGTAGCTATGAGAGATGGGAGGGTCTGGCTACCCATATACCTCACCCCTGGGTAAGGGGCATAACCATGCTTATCTATGTTTGTTTCAGGACCTGTGGTGATGTCAGAACCACATGTCTAATCATGCGACAGGTGCCTGGGTGTGGTTTCAGGCTACATAATGGAGGTGTGTTTGGCACATGCTGGTGAGTGTTTGGAAGTCTGTCAGAGTGAACACACTTCCATGTGTCTTGGCTGGACACTGCAGAGTGGCTTGTGTGTTGGATGGTTCCAAGTGGGGACAGACGTCCTGGAAGCACACAGAGACCATATTTAGGCTGGAGAGCCTACGTGCTGGACATGGCACAGCCTGTATGCCTACAAGTCTGAGGGAGAGCGGAGCTCTACTATGGACACTGAGGACTTATCCGTCTGATATAAGACTGTTTACCTTTGTTTTGCTGACTTAAATGGTTTATGGAGTGAAAAACCTACATGAACACTGAAGAGAATGTGCCTCCTGTTTCCTCCTATGCACCTGAGCGAGTGAATCCCTACAATTGGTGTTTGGAATGCGGGCAAAGATCCAAGGAGAACGTCTTGCAGCGCTGGCTGGTCTTAGCCAGAAGATTGGACGGTCTTGAAAAACCGTGAGCTGACCGGGGTCAGTGAGAACTGCAGTTTGTGGATACCTCTGAGGAGAAGAGGATCCGGGAACCTGTGTGGCCGCCACCAACAGGTAACGGTCTGGAAACCGTGTGATACTGACCAGGGTCAGTGAAAAACTATGTTTGGGCTGTGTGTAAAGCCGGGTGCATAACAGACCGGAGTCTGTGGTGTTCTGACAGGGGTCAGTGAGAGAGAGAGTTTTATTTTTCTTGAGAGAGCTTGCTGTGGCTCGGTGAGGTCACGAAGTTTGCTGTGGCTCGGTGGGGTCACGAAGGTGACAAGCGGCTTGCTGTGGATCGGCGGGTCCACGAAGGTGACAAGCGGCTTGCTGTGGATCGGCGGGTCCACGAAGGTGACAAGCGGCTTGCTGTGGATCGACGGGTCCACGAAGTCTGCGGTTGAGCTGTGCAGCGCAGTTGCAGCAAAGAGAGAAAAGAGAAAAAAAAAAAAGGACATTGCTGGTTTAGAGTGTGCAGACTCTTAAAGGGCCAGAGTCACATTGGTGTGCTCTGCGATCTGGGGCCTGAGAGTACTGTGGGAAGTCCACGGGGTATACCCCAGAGTGGGGTGGTGTTCCTAAAGGGGGTGGGGTCCCAAAAAAAACAGAGCGGTGACCCAAATAATTATGGTTGGCCAAAAAGGGGCCGGGCATCCCAAAAAGGGTGGCGTCCCAAAAGGGGGTAGTTGCCCAAAAGGGGGTGGAGTCCCTAAAGGGGGTGGTGGCCCTAAAGGAGAAAATAGCCCACAAGGGGGTGGTGGCCCTAAAAGGGGTGGAGTCCAAAAAGTGGATGGTGACCCAAAAAGGGGTGGAGCTTTCAAAAGGGGAACAACAATGTTTGTGTTTTGTGTATTCCGAGTGCGGCATAGACTTCCCATTTGATGACAGCCCACAGGTGTGTACTGTTATGTTACACCGTGAAGGAGTATCTGGACTGCTGGACTCAAAGAGTCAGGTGACTCTGACGGGAACTGCTCTCGTTCTCTGTCTAACCGAGAAAAAGGTCAATGTTCACTGCATGCATGGGGTCACTGTTGACTATACTGTGGACAGAGTGGTCATTGATATGTCCAAAAATGTAAAGTGCCAAGATGGCAGTATAACACCAGACTTGTTCTACCCATTTGAGAGGGACCGGGACTTTGTGATCTTTGAAGACATTTGGGAAGTTGACGCAGTGTGGGGTTGTTCAGAGGAGAGACGGAATGGTCATATTGAAGCCCCACTACAGCAGCAGGTTGTGGGGATTCCTGTTAATGGGATGTGTAAAGAGAAAGTAGCGCCACCTAATGTCAATAGTCCAGAGTTATGGATGACTGGAAGAAAGTGTGGGTCTGACACCTGTTTAAGAGGGGACTTGCTGTTCCAGGATGACAGGGTGAGAGGGGGTGACTCCTATCCCGACTGTGACTCGAGCGCAAAGGGAAAAGAGTGCAGTAAGGAGGAGCCCAGTAAAAATTGCAGATCTTCATCTCGTCGCGGGGGACGCAGAAAGGCGGGACAGGTTACACCCTCTAAGAAGAAAAATGATGAGGAAGAGACAGGGTCAGGTGCAGATAACGTTATTGTCCTTGATGAGGAGGTCACTTTATCTCTGACAAAGCCTAGCACTGAGGTAGTTAGTGACGGGCTGGGGTTAGAACAGACCTGTAGTAGACCCACATCTGCAATGCCCGGAAAGAGTGAAGTGGCTCAGTATGAAGGCTCCAGAGTACCTGATGCTGAAGAGATGGAGAACTCTAAAGTTACCAAGAGTCCAGAGGTACCTAAGAATAAACAGACAGAGAGCCCAGGAGAAACCATAGAGGTGGATGCAGAAACAGGTGGAACTCTGAAGAGGCAGAGTGTGAGTCGGCAAGAGACCCCGTCTGAAAGTTTAATTAAAGAACTGGTGGTGCGACATGTGCTAGCCAAAAGAGAGCAGGACCATAACATAGAGCTGCTTAGAGAAACAGTCGAACGAGAAAGGGTCCTGAGGCAAGCAATTTTGATCACAAAGTGGGTGACCTAGAGAAGAAAGTCTCTGAACTCAGAGGTCACCTATCAGCGTGTCAGGCCATGAATAGGGCCATATTGAAAGATATGGATGTGCTCAGATTGGCTCAAGAAAAACATCAGCAGAAGCTTCTCCAGAGAGAGGAGGAACGTCGCTGCCTGGCAGAGGAGTTGCCAATGCCCATTTTGGGGAAGGCTCAAGCGGAAGAAAAGACTGAGGAAGAGTTCGTGCTAAAAGCGGAACAAGATAGTCACCCGGTCGTGACAGACGTCTTGGTGGAAAGGTCAGAGGCAAAAAGGGAGCTGTCTGTCTATGAAGAGAGTGAGACCCAGCTCTTCAAGACCATGATTGATGTACCCGAAGAGGTGCAAGAAGCCTGTACCAGTGAAGGTGTGCATGAGGGCTTCAGAAATGCAGTGGAAGCATGTAGTGTGCACTGGGCACCAGAGACTAAACAGTTGGTCATACTGTCGACTAGGGAAGTCACAGTGAAGCGGGTGGCTGTCCTGAGGGATATGCACCTACACTGCCTCCGTACAAAGCAGAAGATCATTTTGAAGAATGATGAAGCCGTTCGACGTTTGGAGCGTGAAAGGAAAGCTCTTAGTCTGCTGGGCTTAGTAGAGGACACAGTCCAAGTACCCAAAGTTCTGGTGGCGAAAGTCATTGGGAAACTTGGGAGAGTGATGCAGGAGATGGTGGATAAATCCGGTCTGAAGAGACTGAGGATACCGGCTGATGAAGAGGTCCAGGCCATGGGTGAAGATGGGATGGTTCCGTTCCTGGTTGTCGGATCCAGAGAGAGTCTTAGGAATATCCGCATGCTCCTGGAATATCGCATGGCATACCTAAGGGAGGTAGAACAGCTGAGACTTGAGAGACTGCAAGTTAATAAACAGCTGCCAGAGAGGCGAAGAGGTGCTCTAAAGCCTGGAAGTCCTCAAGCTGAAGTTAACAGAGGATATAGACGTAAAGAGAAGAGCTGCTCTCCGAAGAAAGACAATAGGAGAGATCAACGACTGAGAGAGAACCAAAGGTGGTCAGATGGAAGAGCTAGAAATAGTGACTCCTCAGTTAGCTCAGGGTTCAGTGACTTAAGCGGGAGGTCCTGTAGCAGACGAGATGACAAGGGGCCATCGTTATCAAAGGATGTGACGGAAAGGGTTGACGAATACCAACGTAAGGGTTCAGTGCCAGGCCCTGACTTTGACAGACGGTTTGACTGTCAGGGACGACTGAGAGGGGTCTCTAGTCAGTTTAGGATAAGTGCCAAGACCCATGGCTTTAGGCAGAGGGGGGAGGTATGTAGCGTGGCTAAAGGTTGTATAGTCAACGGGAGGTATGTATCACAGAGAAGGTTTGTCGCTGTGATGTAACCCGGAGTGTTTTCTTTAATGCACATAAAGCAATGAGGAATTGTTTGGTATATTTGGGTCTGGGTTACGGGTAGCTATGAGAGATGGGAGGGTCTGGCTACCCATATACCTCACCCCTGGGTAAGGGGCATAACCATGCTTATCTATGTTTGTTTCAGGACCTGTGGTGATGTCAGAACCACATGTCTAATCATGTGACAGGTGCCTGGGTGTGGTTTCAGGCTACATAATGGAGGTGTGTTTGGCACACGCTGGTGAGTGTTTGGAAGTCTGTCAGAGTGAACACACTTCCATGTGTCTTGGCTGGACACTGCAGAGTGGCTTGTGTGTTGGACGGTTCCAAGTGGGGACAGACGTCCTGAAAGCACACAGAGACCATATTTAGGCTGGAGAGCCTACGTGCTGGACATGGCACAGCCTGTATGCCTATAAGTCTGAGGGAGAGCGGCGCTCTACTATGGACACTGAGGACTTATCCGTCTGATATAAGACTGTTTACCTTTGTTTTGCTGACTTAAATGGTTTATGGAGTGAATAAACCTACATGAACACTGAAGAGAATGTGCCTCCTGTTTCCTCCTATGCACCTGAGCGAGTGAATCCCTACAATATATACAGTGCCTACAAGTAGTATTCAACCCCCTGCAGATTTAGCAGGTTTACACATTTGGAATTAACTTGGCATTGTGACATTTGGACTGTAGATCAGCCTGGAAGTGTGAAATGCACTGCAGCAAAAAAGAATGTTATTTCTTTGTTTATTTTTTTTTTTAAATTGTGAAAAGTCTTTTCAGAGGGTCATTTATTATTCAACCCCTCAACCCACCAGAATTCTGTTTGGTTCCCCTAAAGTATTAAGAAGTAGTTCAGGCACAAAGAACAATGAGCTTCACATGTTTGGATTAATTATCTCTTTTTCCAGCCTTTTCTGACTATTTAAGACCCTCCCCAAACTTGTGAACAGCACTCAAACATGGTCAACATAGGAAAGACAAAGGAGCATTCCAAGGCCATCAGAGACAAGATCGTGGAGGGTCACAAGGCTGGCAAGGGGTACAAAACCCTTTCCAAGGAGTTGGGCCTACCTGTCTCCACTGTTGGGAGCATCATCTGGAAGTGGAAGGCTTATGGAACTACTGTTAGCCTTCCACGGCCTGGACAGCCTTTGAAAGTTTCCTCCCGTGCTGAGGCCAGGCTTGTCCGAAGAGTCAAGGCTAACCCAAGGACAACAATAAGGAAGGAGCTCCGGGAAGATCTCATGGCAGTGGGGACATTGGTTTCAGTCAATACCATAAGTAACGTACTCCACCGCAATGGTCTCCGTTCCAGACGAGCCCGTAAGGTACCTTTACTTTCAAAGCGTCATGTCAAGGCTCGTCTACAGTTTGCTCATGATCACTTGGAGGACTCTGAGACTGACTGGTTCAAGGTTCTCTGGTCTGATGAGACCAAGATCGAGATCTTTGGTGCCAACCACACATGTGACGTTTGGAGACTGGATGGCACTGCATACGACCCCAAGAATACCATCCCTACAGTCAAGCATGGTGGTGGCAGCATCATGCTGTGGGGCTGTTTCTCAGCCAAGGGGCCTGGCCATCTGGTCCGCATCCAATGGAAGATGGATAGCACGGCCTACCTGGAGATTTTGGCCAAGAACCTCCGCTCCTCCATCAAGGATCTTAAGATGGGTCGTCATTTCATCTTCCAACAAGACAACGACCCAAAGCACACAGCTAAGAAAACCAAGGCCTGGTTCAAGAGGCAAAAAATCAAGGTGTTGCAGTGGCCTAGTCAGTCTCCTGACCTTAACACAATTGAAAACTTGTGGAAGGAGCTCAAGATTAAAGTCCACATGAGACACCCAAAGAACCTAGATAACTTGGAGAAGATCTGCATGGAGGAGTGGGCCAAGATAACTCCAGAGACCTGTGCCGGCCTGATCAGGTCTTATAAAAGACGATTATTAGCTGTAATTGCAAACAAAGGTTATTCCACAAAATATTAAACCTAGGGGTTGAATAATAATTGACCCACACTTTTATGTTTAAAATTTATAAAAATTTAACTGAGCAACAAAACTTTTTGGTTTGTAAGATTTATGCATCTGTTAATAAATCCTGCTCTTGTTTGAAGTTTGAAGGCTCTAACTTATTTGCATCTTATTAAACCTGCTAAATCTGCAGGGGGTTGAATACTACTTTTAGGCACTGTATATATATATATATATACAGTTAGGTCCATATATATTTGGACAGAGACAACATTTTTCTAATTTTGGTTATAGACATTATGACAATGAATTTTAAACAAAACAATTCAGATGCAGTTGAAGTTCAGACTTTCAGCTTTCATTTGAGGTTATCCACATTAAAATTGGATGAAGGGTTTAGGAGTTTCAACTCCTTAACAGGTGCCACCCTGTTTTTAAAGGGACCAAAAGTAATTGAACAGATTCAATAATTTTTAATGAAATGTTCATTTTTAGTACTTGGTTGAAACCCCTTTGTTTGCAATGGCTGCCTGAAGTCTTGAACTCATGGACATCACCAGACGCTGTGTTTCCTCCTTTTTGATGCTCTGCAAGGCCTTCACTGCGGTGGTTTTCAGTTGCTGTTTGTTTGTGGGCCTTTCTGTCTGAAGTTTAGTCTTTAACAAGTGAAATGCATGCTCAATTGGGTTGAGATCAGGTGACTGACTTGGCCATTCAAGAATATTCCACTTGTTTGCTTTAATAAACTCCTGGGTTGCTTTAGCTTTATGTTTTGGGTCATTGTCAATCTGTAGTATGAAACGACGACCAATCAGTTTGGCTGCATTTGGCTGGCTCTGAGCACACAGTATTGCTCTGTATACCTCAAAATTCATTCGGCTGCTTCTGTCCTGTGTCACATCATCAATAAACACTAGTGACCAAGTGCCACTGGCAGCCATGCATGCCCAAGTCATTACACTGCCTCCGCCATGTTTTACAGATGATGTGGTATGCTTTGGATCATGAGCTGTACCACGCCTTCGCCATACTTTTCTCTTTCCATCATTCTGGTAGAACTGTGCTGGCTTTTTTAGATGTTTTTTAGCAAAGTTCAGTCTAGCCTTTTTATTCCTGATGCTTATGAGTGGCTTGCACCGTGCAGTGAACCCTCTGTATTTACTTTCATGCAGTCTTCTCTTTATGGTAGATTTGGATATTGATACGCCTACCTCCTGGAGAGTGTTGTTCACTTGGTTAGCTGTTGTGAAGGGGTTTCTCTTCACCATGGCGATTATTCTGCTATCATCCACCACTGTTGTCTTCCGTGGGCGCCCAGGTCTTTTTGCATTGATGAGTTCACCAGTGCTTTCTTTCTTTCTCAGGATGTACCAAACTGTAGATTTTGCTACTCCTAATAATGTAGCAATTTCTCAGATAGGTTTTTTCTGTTTTCACAGCTTAAGGATGGCTTGTTTCACCTGCATGGAGAGCTCCTTTGACCGCATGTTTACTTAACAGCAAAACCTTCCAAATGCAAGCACCACACCTCAAATCAACTCCAGTCCTTTTATCTGCTTATTTGAGAATTACATAATGAAGGGATTGCCCACACCTGTCCAGGAAATAGCCTTGGAGTCAATTGTCCAATTACTTTTGGTCCCTTTAAAAACAGGGTGGCACAGGTTAAGGAGCTGAAACTCCTAAACCCTTCATCCAATTTTAATGTGGATACCCTCAAATGAAAGCTGAAAGTCTGAACTTCAACTGCATCTGAATTGTTTTGTTTAAAATTCATTGTGGTAATGCCTATAACCAAAAGTAGAAAAATGTTGTCTTTGTCCAAATATATATGGACCTAACTGTATATATATATATATATATATATATATATATATATATATATATATATATATATATATATATATATATACCATGGATGAGGCCAGTGTATCTTTATTTGGGACTAAGAAAACTCAAATCCTGACTCCAGCACTGAAGGATGGTGTAACACTAATGCTTTCAGTCTGGGGGGCACTTAAGGGTTAACAATGTGAAGCCTTTTTTTTCTTTTCCCATCCACCCTGACCTGTGCTTGTCTGCACTATTTCTCTAGTCCTCACCTGCATTTACTAACAGTCCACCTCTACCTCTCTCCTCACTGCTCCTCCCAGGCACAGTCAGGCTATGGGCACAGGTCAGGATTTCTGGCAAAAATTTTCCTGACAAAAACCGGACATTTCTGCCAGAAATCTGCATGCGATTTTGCCGCGTTTTTACCGCGTTTTTGACGCATTTTTTGTGCGTTTTTTTCCAAATGCATAGAATTGCGGGAAAAACGCGGCAAATCCGCAAAATTAATGAACATGCTGCTTTTTTGACCGCGATGCATTTTTTTCGCGGGAAATAAATGCACCATGTGCACAAACCATGCAGAATGCATTCTAAATGATAGAATGCATAATGAATGCGTTTTTAATGAGTTTTTATAGCGTTTTTATCGCGAAAAATCCTGAACGTGTGCACATAGCCTCACACTCCACTACCCTGAATCTGATAAGCTGCAGGCACCAGCGGCTCACTCACACTGCAGAGCTGACTCCCCTCATTCACAGCATGGAACTGGCTCTTTGTATCAGCTCCTTCACGAACAACACATTTAGACTCACTGCAGAGTGCAGATGTTTCCTGTGAGGGTGGCTCACACTCTTCCTCTACATAGATCCATAAAGCCAGGATGACTAGTGTTGAGCGATACCTTCCGATATTCGAAAATATCGGTATCGGATTGGATCGGCCGATATCCAAAAAATATCGGATATCGCCGATACCGGAAACCAATGCAAGTCAATGGGACACAAATATCGGAATTAAAATAAACCCTTTCTTTCCTTGTAGGTTAATTCTACATGAAGGATAACAACTAAGAATAATGTAGAATGTATTGGGGGAGGTGGAGGAGACATTAAAGGCATAGAGGTTTAGCCCAATCAAATGGAATAGCAGGAATTAATTATTTTTTTTAAGACGTTCGGAGTTACAAAGATATTGACTATGTTAAGCTTTTTTATATTTTGTCAGATATTTATGTTTCACTACTTCCATGCTCTTCACCTTTTTTACTTCTTCCACACTTTCTTCTTCATCATCCTCAGCAGCAGCATCTTTTTCATCAACTTCTTCACCTTATTCATCTTCTTCTTCACCTTCTTCCTATTATTCTTTTTTTTTACATTCTTCATATTCTTCTTATTCAACTATTCTTCTTCTTCATATTCTACTTCTTCATCTTCTTCATATTCATCTTCTTTATCATATTCTTATTTGTGACAGGCATTCCTGTAGTTGTTATCTATAAAAGTTTGAAGATTACACCTTCCGTTCTGCCTGTCCCAAAAGATTTACAACAGGATTTGTCCGCGTTCAGTTTGGGCACCACGAGGAGGAACGGACTCACCCCCATACACTGCTTAGTCTTCTTCTGCTTATAATTTAGATAATATCTTTTGCTCTGATTTTTAGTCTTATGCTTAATGTTCTTCTGCTTTTTGTTCTGCAGCTTCTTGTTCTTCTGCTTCTTGGTCTTCTTCGGGGTGGTCTCCAGGGTTGTCGTCTCCAGGGTCGTCGTCTTCTTCAGGATGGTCTTCAGGGTCGTCGTCTTTAGGGTCGTCGTCAGGAAGATCCAGAGTGATTACCAAAAAACGTTTCAAAAAGCTTGAACTTGGAAATGTAGCAGAAGGTACAAGAAGGCTGAGGAACTGCTGAGAACCAGCTGACGGTACTGGAACCCGGATGGGTAGCCGAAGGTACAACAGCCAATAGAACTACCAAGGACCAGCTGACGGTACTGGAACCCGGTTACTAAGCAGGAGGTACCCGTGCCAGAAAGCACTACCAAGGACCACCAGACGTTGGTCGAACTCGGATACCGAGAAGGAGGCACATAAGCCAAAGGCTCTGCCTGGAACCAGCTGATGGTACTGGAACCAGGATGGGTAGCAGAAGGTACAAGAGCAAAAGACACTGCCGAGAACCAGCTGGTGGTATTGGAACACAGATGGGTAGTCAAAGGTACAAGAGCCAATACCGAGGACCAGCTGATGGTACTGGAACCCGGTTACTAAGCAGGAGGTACCCGTGCCAGAAAGCACCACCAAGGACCACCAGACATTGGTGGAGCTTGGATACCGAGAAGGAGGCACCTAAGCCAAAGGCTCCGCCTGGAACCAGCTGATGGTACTGGAACCAGGATGGGTAGCAGAAGGTACAAGAGCAAAAGACACTGCCGAGAACCAGCTGATGGTACTGGAACTGGGATGGGTAGCCGAAGGTACAAGAGCCAATGGAACTACCGAGGACCAGCTGACGGTACTGGAACTCGGTTACTGAGCAGGAGGTACCCGTGACAGAAAGCACTACTATGGATCACAAGACATTGGTGGAACTCAGATACCGAGAAGGAGGCACCTAAGCCAAAGGCTCTGCCTGGAAACAGCTTACGGTACTGGAACCAGGATGGGTAGCAGAAGGTACAAGAGCCAAAGACACTGCCGAGAACCAGCTGACGGTACTGGAACACGGATGGGTAGCAGAAGGTACAAGAGCCAATGGAACTACTGAGGACCAGCTGACGGTACTGGAACCTGGTTACTAAGCAGGAGGTACTCGTGCCAGAAAGCACTACCAAGGACCACCAGACGTTGGTGGAACTCGAATACCAAGAAGGAGGCACCTAAGCCAAAGGCTCTGCCTGGAACCAGCTGACGGTACTGGAACCCAGGGGGACCTATTCAAGATTGACTTCTAAAGAACCAGCTAATGGTGCTGGAACTCAGATAGTCAGCAGAAGGTCTACATGAACAAAAAATTACAAGGTCGCGAGCCGGCCAGAGTTACCGAAAACCCACAGTCCTACAGGGGGAGCTTGTCCTATTTGGCACTACGGAACCAGCCTTGATTGCCAGTTCCCGCAGCCCACATAGGAAGCACCTAAACTGCAGGCACCATAGAGTCGGCTAACCCGACTGCAACCCGACAGGACAACGTATTGGAGGCAAAGTGACCTCGACACTACCCAGAAACAGCTGGTATGCTGGAACCAGGCTGGGCAGGAGGGAGTACCCGTGCCAAAGACACTGCCAAGAACCAACTGGCGGTGCTGGAACCCGGATGGGTAGCAGAAGGTACAAGAGCCAATGGAACTACCGAGGACCAGCTGACGGTACTGGAACCTGGTTACTAAGCAGGAGGTACCCGTGCCAGAAAGCTCTACCAAGGACCACCAGATGTTGGTCGAACTCGGATACTGAGAAGGAGGCAGCTAAGCCAAAGGCTCTGCCTGGAACCAGCTGACGGTACTGGAACCCAGGGGGACCTATTCAAGATTGACTTCCAAAGAACCAGCTAATGGTGGTGGAACTCAGATAGGCAGCAGAAGGTCCACATGAAAAAAAAATTGCTAGGCCCCAAGCCGGCCGGAGTTACCGTAAACCCACAGTTCTACAGGGGGAGCTTGTCCTATTGGCACTACGGAACCAGCCTTGATTGCCAGTTCCCGCAGCCCACATAGGAAGCACCTAAACTGCAGGCACCATAGAGTTGGCTAACCCGACCGCAACCCGACAGGACAACGTATTGGAGGCAAAGTGACCTTGACACTACCCGGAAACAGCTGGCGTGCTGGAACCAGGCTGGGCAGGAGGGAGTACCCGTGCCAAAGACACTTCTGAGCAGCAACTGGCAGTATTTGAGCCCAGGGTCAATGCTAGAAACAGAGTGGAGAAATTGGTGCACACACAGTAGGGGAGCAGCTGGCGTTACTGAACCCCAATAACAGGATCAACTGTTGACTGTGCAGACGGCACTTCCAAGCAGCAACTGGCGATGTTGGAACCCAGGGTCAATGCTAGAAACAGTGGAGAAATTGGTGCACACACAGCAGGGGAGCAGCTGGCGTTACTGAACCCCAATAACAGAGGAGCAACTGTTGACTATGCAGACGGCACTTCTGAGCAGCAACTGGCGGTGTTTGAGCCCAGGGAATCCAGAAGAAGCAGAGTGTAGGCTGAGGCCTAATTTGAGGCAGTTTAATATCTGTTGTAGTGTGAGTGTGGACGGAGCAGGAGAAATTGCCGGATACACTGCTGGGGATCAGCTGACATTACTGAAACCCAGTAACACTGGGTCATGTGTTGACTGTGCAGACGGCACTTCTGAGCAGCAACTGGTGGTGTTGGAGCCCAGGGATTACAGTTCAGGTGGTAGAAACATGAACACAACAGGAGACCTGGATACTGTTGCCAACCAATTATTTAATCTGGAAGAGGAGTAGCAAAATCCTGCGAGATCCAGGCCTTGTTCATTTTCAGAAAAGTAAGCTGGTCAACGTTATCGGAGGATAGTCACATGCGACGGTCTGTTAGTACACCACCTGCGGCACTAAAGACGCGTTCCGATAATAGACTAGCAGCAGGGCAAGCCAGCACCTCCAATGCATACTGGCTATCCAGCTTAGAGACCCACAACTTGAAGGGGGAAGAGCCGTCTGGGAGTAAACTGAGAGGGCAAGACTTGTAGTTTGTCACCATCTGACGGAAACGTTGCCTCCTGCTGACTGGAGATGTCTGTGATAGTTTAGACATTTGTCGCGGGCACACAAAACTTTGCCACATTTGGGCCATACTGGTCTTGCCTTGTGCTGAGGCATTGCCTCTGCTCACTCTTTGTGCAGAGCTTCCTCCACTGCCTCGACGCACTGAGCTGCTTTGCAAATCACTAGCAGCACGGTTGTACTGGAGAAGATGATGGAATGCACCAGTGTGACTTGGTACTCCCGCATTTTACGCTCCCGGTTCAACGGTGTTATGAGGCTTTGTAAGTTGTCCCGGTAGCGAGGATCTAGGAGGGTGTACACCCAATAATCAGCCGTGTTGAGAATGTGGTCGATGCGGCGGTCGTTTCTCAGGCACTTGCAGCATGAAATCAACCATGTGCTGCAGACTGCCAACTGGCCAAGAAACGCTGTCCCCTGCTTGAGGCGTCATCTCTGCCTGCCCTTCATCACCCCACCCTCGCTCTACATACTGACTACTAGAGCATTGTGTAACTCCCTCCTCTGGACAGATGTCTTCCTCCTCCATTGACTCCTCCTCATCCTCCCCACAAAGTGTCCACTGCCTAGGCCTTTGTGAGGAACCATGTTGCGCAGACTGTCCAGAAGCAGATGGCGTTTGAGTCCTCATCCTCCACCTCTTCCACAACCTCCTCCCTTAGTGCTTGCAGTGTTTTTTCAAGCAGGCAGATAAGGGGGATAGTCATGCTGACTAGTGCATTATCTGCACTCGCCATCCGCGTGGAATCATTGAAGGCACGCAAAACGTGGCAGATGTCCTTCATAGAGGCCCACTCAGTGGTGGTGAAGTGTGAACGGCGCGCAGTGCGACTTGTTTGCGCCTGATGCTGCTGGTACTTCATTACTGCTGCCTGCTGCTCACACAACTGCTCCAACATACAGTATGTAACGTTGAATTCTACCTGGTTGGTAGGTCACATATGATGCGATGTTCCGGAAGGCGGAATCGGTGCTGCAGAGCTGCAATGCACGATCTTGCCATGCTGGAAAGCTGCAAGTGAGCGCACTCTAGGCGGACCTTGTGCAGCAGTGCATCAAGATCCGGATAGTCCCTCAAAAACTCTGCACAACCAAGTTGAGCACATGTGCCAGACATGGGATGTGAGTGAGGTTGCCTATGCCCAGAGCTGCCACCAGATTTCGGCCATTGTCACACACTACCATGCCTGGCTGCAGATTCGCTGGCACAAACCACACGTTGCTCTCCTGCTTGATGGCATTCCAGAGCTCCTGTGCTGTGTGGCTTTGATTCCCCAAAGAAATTAATTTCAATACGGCCTGTTGATGTTTGGCCATGGCTGTGTTCATATCGGTCGTAACAGGTAAGCGTTCACGGGTCCATGTGGAGGTAGACTGTGACGGCTCCTGCAGCGGTGATTCAGAGGAACTGGAGTATGAGGAGGAGTCAATGTGTACAGACTGGATTCCTGCAATCCTTGGAGTTGGCAGAACACGTACAGCGCCACAAGGAAAGGGAAAATCCTCCACTAAACGAAAAATATCCCCACTGCACCAATCTGATGATAAGAAAAAGAAGCCCGGAACGTTGGAGGTAATTAATTTATCCCACCATAGATTGACTGAAGCCCAGAGGGAAGTGTTATCTCTTGGTTTTACATTTGTGCCTAATAATCCATTCAATTATTTTTCAGCTGTGAAAGATGTATACCTCTTTTCCCGTAAACTTATTTTAAAAAAGTTACACAATAAAAAGGAAAATGAGGAACATGGACTGACATCTGAAATCGATAAGGAGACGTTGGCCGTCCTGGAGGATTTATTAAAAGAGCAAGAACCTGATTCCAAAGGTACGTTCCCTAGATCTATCCTACCCAAATCGACCACGTTCCCTCCTTTGTCCTTATGTTCTCAGGTAGAGATTTTTACCAAGTTAGTATTGGAAGATTTTAACAAAAACTCAGAGTTTGTAACTAAAGACAATGTGACGAGGCTTCAACGACGAGCCTTGCAAGAACTTGGTAACCTGGACGACATTGTTATTAAGGCAGCAGACAAGGGAGGGAACGTTGTCATTTGGCCCACGGTCAAATATGAAAAAGAGGCGCTGAGACAGCTGAATTGTAGGGACACCTACACTCGGCTGCCTCATAGCCCTATGGATACATACAAACGTGAGTTGGATGGAATTTTATGGAATGCATTGGATCAGGGAACCATCAACAAAAAGGTGTTTGATGGTTTAACGGTGGAATTTCCTAAAACACCCACATTGTACCTACCACCTAAGGTACAGAAAGACATGATAAATCCTCCCGGGAGACCTATAGTCTCCGGGATCGGTGGTCTGTGTGATCCAGTTTGTAGGTACATTGATTTTTATCTAAAATCTATGGTGGAGATATTACCCTCTTACGTTCGGGACACCACCGATATGCTAACCAAAATAGAGGGGATGGTTTTGGAGCAGGACATGTGGCTAGTAACAGCTGATGTCGAGTCATTGTACACCTGTATTGCGCACGATGACGGGATTGAGGCAGTCCGCTTCTTCCTGAGGAACAGCAACTGGGATGACCAGATCTATGACCTTGTTGTGACCTTGTTGAGGTTTGTTTTGACCCACAATGTATTCCTGTTTAAAGATAGGTACTACCTTCAAGAACGCGGGACTGCCATGGGGGCAGCTTGTGCCCCCGCCTATGCCAACCTGTTTCTCGGTCTATGGGAGAGATCCATATTCCATCAGGATGGGGTCTCTGCCGTGGACCGGGTGCAGTGTTGGCATAGGTATATTGATGACATCTTCTTTATATGGCAGGGTAGCATGGGTATCATGGAATTTGTGGATCAACTAAATTGTAATCCTCATAACATTAGGTTGACATACAGGGCACATAAACAGAGAATTGATTTTTTGGATATCTGTATTGAGGCGGATGAGATGGGGACGCTGCATACAGATATATTTAGGAAGGCTACTTCAGTCAATTCCCTGTTGCATGCGTCCTCATCTCATACCACACATACCATTAAAGCCATCCCAGTTGGTCAGTTCCTCAGGACGAAGCGGATTTGCTCCACTGAACAAAAATTTGAGGTTCAGTCTAACGATCTTAAAAACAGATTTAAAGCTCGTGGCTATAGCAATCGCTGTATAAAGCAAGGGTATATTAGAGCCAAGAAAACGGAGAGACACCAGCTACTTTATAAAAAGGAGAAGAAAGTTACATCTGATAATAATGTTAGATTTATTTCTACATACAACTGCCAGTGGAAACGTATGCAGGATATAGTCAACAAACACTGGTCAGTTCTTCTCACTGACCCTGTCTTGGCATCTAATATCCCTCAGAGACCCAGTTTTACAGCAAAACGGGGCAAAAGTATTAGAGACCTATTAGTGAAACGCCACTATGTGGCAAAAACAACTAATCCCCTAAATCCAACCAACAGAGGTCCCACGTGGGGGTGTTATCCCTGCGGCGATTGCTTGGCATGTAAAGAAAAGAACCTTGTCAGAGGTACTCAATTTACGTCGTCGTGTGGAACTAAGAGGTTTCAGATTCGACATCATATACGCTGTACTAGTACTTTTGTTGTATATCTGGCCACATGTCCTTGCTCCAAAATATATGTTGGGCTCACGTCACGCCAGCTGCGTGTACGTGTGAGAGAGCACGTAAGAGATATCGTAAATGCACGTAAAGCTGAAGACGTGGGTGCCTTGAAAACCATCCCGAAGTATTTTTATAGGTTTCACGGATGTGATCCCACTGGTCTACGGATCATTGGGATTGATCAAGTTCACGGTGGTAGTAGAGGTGGAAACATAAAACGTTTACTTGCACAGGTTGAATGCAAGTGGATAGTGACCCTGGATTCCATGTCACCTGCAGGACTAAATGAGACAATTAGTTTTGTCCCTTTTCTGTGAGGGACCTTGTTCCCCCATGTCCTTGTCCGTTGATAGACTTGAGTTAATCTGTTATTACATTTTAACATCGTTATTTTATTTGTTGTTTTTTTTTGTGTACTTTGACTTTTTTCTATCTTCTACATCCCTAGAATTAATTGTTTATCAGAACGTGGTTTTGTGTGGCCATCATTCAGCGGTGCATAATGAATATTGAAGCAGGATAGAGGCACCAATAAAACCGCATCATTAAACATCACTGGAAGATTGTTCACGAACTGGATATTTGTTTGTTCTTATTTGCATTATTGTATATTTATGCTTGTCTAAATTTTTATATTGCACTTTTTGTATAATATATATTTATTA
Source organism: Ranitomeya variabilis (assembly GCF_051348905.1). NCBI lineage: Eukaryota > Metazoa > Chordata > Amphibia > Anura > Dendrobatidae > Ranitomeya > Ranitomeya variabilis. The sequence goes on along the minus strand of NC_135238.1, from coordinate 104,334,946 downwards.
CATATATGAAGAATTGTCATTGGCACTTTTTAGTACACAATATTTATTATTATTGTATTGCAGCACTAAATACTGTAATATGCACTGATGCGGCGCTAATATGTGTGCTTTTTCCTGTTTCTCTCTATATAATGGCAGTTGCGATGTGTGCGTGCCGTAAGCTGCTCTTATTTATTTGATTATTATTTTCTTTGGCATTTTTTATGTATTTATTATTGCGGTCTTGCACTTACACATTGCGGATGTCACTTTGTTCTGTTGTAGTTGTTCTGTTGTTCTTTGGTCTTCTATTCATTCTGAGCCCGCTTGCTGGTGTGCGCACGCGCTCCACGCTTGGTAGGGAGTTCCTGCATCTCCGGCTTCTGTGATCTGAGAGCGCATGTCTGTGACGTCAGTAGGGGATTTCTCCTTGACGTGCGCTCCCAGTGAATGCTGGGGATTTAGGACTTCCTCCTGTTTAGGCTGTGGTGCGCCTGCGCACTTACAACGCCGGCTTATGGGCACCATTATAAAAACACCATGTTTCTGTTAAACCACCTTATTCCCTCTTTGAGAAAGCAACGCGAAACGCGCGTTAGGGGGTACTCGGAGTCACAGGCAACAACTATTTTTACCATGGGTAAGGAATTTTGCAATGCACTTGTGTTATAGCTGCACTACAACTGGCGCTTTTTATGTACGTGGCATGTATGTCCACTTGGACACCGGTATAATTAAACTAATTACCTAGACCACATCTTTTTGTGCTAGTATGGGTGCTTACTTATGTTTATACTCATACCATGGTATTTTTTACTTCCATTGCCTGTAACTCGGATGTTTTTTGTACTAGGGTCTCCTTTTCTTCCTTGATTGTAATTTTTGTAAAAAAAAACTTTGGACTACTATGTCTTTTTACAAGTTATGGTAATAAAATAATTATTTTAATTTTCGTATAGAACTCCTTTTTTTGTTTGGTATCAATCCTTGGAGTTGGCAGAACACGTACAGCGCCACTCTCAAAATCTGTCCCTGGCTCCACAACATTTACCCAATGGGCAGTGAGGGAAAGGTATCGTCCCTGTCCATGGTGACTGGTCCACGCATCGGTGATCAGGTGGACTTTGCTACTGACGGCGTTTAGTAGCGCATGTTTAATTTTTCCTCCACATGCTTTTGCAGGGCAGGCACGGCTTGCCTGGTGAAATAAAAGCGTCTGGGCTCGTTGTATTGTGGGACTGCCAATGCCATGAAGTTACGGAAGGTGTCAGTCTCCATCAGCCTGAATGATAGCATTTCAAGGGACAGTAGTTTTGCCATGCCAGCATTAGAGCCTGTGCTCGGGGGTGGTTTGCCGAGTATGGCCGCCTTTTCTCCCATGCCTGTGCTACCTATGGCTGTAGACTGGCCTGGGAGTGTGAGGATGACAGGGAACGTGGTGCTGTGGGTGGAATTACACTGTGTCTCTGTCCAACAGTGCCAGAGGTTCTTCCATGGCGATCCTGTGAAGAAGCCGAACCAGCTGTGTGTGAGCTGGAGGAAGAGGCTACAACACGAGCTGAAGAGATGGTAGGTGCCGCTGTAGGTTGGCCTAGGTCTTCAGTGTGTTTTTGTAACTCCACCACGTGCTTGGTCCGCACATGTTTCCACATATTTGTGGTATCGAGGTTGCTGACACTTTTCCCTCTTTTGACTTTCTGATTGCACAGCTTGCATTTGACAAAGCAAATGTCATCTGCAACTGTGTCAAAAAAGGACCAGGCACTGCAAGTCTTGGGAGTGTTCGTTTTGGGTTTTGGAAGAGGCATGCTCCTAATGGGTGCTGAAGTGGAGGCTACAGGCAACACAGTCTTCCCCCTCCCTCTCCCTCCTTTTTGGGCCGTTCGGGGAATCTCTTCCTCAGAGCTGCTCCCACCACCTTCCTGTACCTCACGCCATGATGGGTCAAGGACCTCATCATCTACACTACCCTCTTCCAATAACTGCTTCTCCTGGGTAGTCTCGGCAGCACAATTGTCATGTCGAACGCTGTTCAGGCCAGGTCGTTTGACAGACAGCGGTAATTCTGCTTTTGCCCACTATGCGCTCATTGGCGTCGGCTAGGTTTTATCTAGATAGTCCGGGGTTAATTTACCTGCTGCTCGGATTGGAAGCTGGGCCATGCCCACTGCCTTTAAATAGTTCTCCTGAACATTGGGCGTCACCGATTATAGCTTCTGTCTTTTGCGTGGTTATCTCGGTCTGGAGTGGTGAGCTAGTAGTTGGAGTATTGTTGCTGGTGGTGTATTTTCCCTTTGTCTTATTTGCTCCTTCCTATATTTGTATTTGTTTTGCCCTTTGCATTTATAGTGTATTCCTGAGTGACTGCGGCGTGGTGCTTATTTTTCCTTTATCCCTGTCTGTGCTAACTGTGGGTATTGGAGGGTGGACTCTTCACTGGGTGGAGGATGGTGGTTTCAGCCTAGGGTTGAAACAGGAGATAGGGCGAGGTCGGAGGCTCAGACATGCACACCATTAGTGTAAACTCTGAGAGAAGGGTCAGTCAGGATTTCCCTTGTCTGAGGGAAATCGCAGTGGCCCGGGTTATTAGCTCTTTCCTGCCTAGGTCTCCCGTGACATTATAATCGGCCAACATTATTTCCATGGATCCCATGATTTCCATAACCCGCCAGTTGGAGGCGCTGTCCCTACAGGTCACTGAGTTAAGGGGGGCAGTGCAGCAACAGGGACTAGCAGTGTCTAATGTGCAAGCCGGAGTTACAGGTAAAGTTGCTGAGCCTAAGTTTCCTTTGCCTGAAAAATTTACTGGGGAGCGCAGTAAATTTGTTTCTTTTCGTGAAGCTTGCAATCTGTATTTCCGAATGCGCCTGATCTCCTCCGGTAATGAGGCTCAGCGTGTGGGCCTGGTGTTGTCATTATTAAGCGGGGATCCCCAAGCATGGGCGTTTTCTTTACCAGCTGATTCTGCTGCATTTGACTCTGTGGAGAGTTTTTTTTCCTTTCTTGGAAACATTTACGATGAGCCTGACAGAATGGCTCTAGCAGAATCTAAGATACGCACTATTCGCCAGGGGGAGCGAGTTGCAGAGGATTACTGTTCTGAATTTCACCGCTGGGCGATTGACACACAGTGGAATGAGCCTGCGCTGCGGAGTCACTTCATTCATGGAGTTTCTAATAGGGTTAAAAAAGCCCTCCTGAGGTACGAGACTCCTGCTTCACTAGATTCCGCTATGAGTCTTGTTGTCCGCATTGATCGCCGTTTGCGTCAGGGGGATCATGAGACGCCGCCTGTGGGTGAAGATTTAGGTTCACGTGAGGTTGCTGCAGGTGAGCCCACGGAACCTATGCAAATCGCAGGGGTATCACATGTTAAGAATCAAACCCCTGTACTCAGGAAGCAGGGAGCCTGTTTTTTCTGCGGTAAAACTGGTCATTTTATTAATATCTGTCCTCTGCTGTTAAAGAAAAGCAATGGCGGAAAAATTTCTAAGCTCAGAGGGTGTGGAGGAGTCCAATCTGAGCTTATGTATATCCTCCATGATGGTTTCTCAGTGCATGCTCCCTGCCAAAGTTGTTGTCGCTGGCAGAGAGTTGCCAATCACTGTTTTTGTGGATAGTGGTTCTGCCACAAATCTCATTGATGAGGAGTGTGCGCGCACTGCTGGTTTTAGGATTGAAAAACTGCCTCATCCTATCCGCGTGGTCACCATCAATTTTGCTCCTCTCCCACAGGGGGAGATTACTGAGTTTGTGGCTGAGGTTAAACTCCACATTGGGGTTCTTCATTTCGAGCAGGTTACATGTAAGGTGCTCAAGAGTCTTCAGGCACAATTGGTTCTGGGTTTTCCATGGTTGTCTACACACAACCCGGTTATTGACTGGAAAACTCAGGACATAATTCAGTGGAGTGATCTGTCAGGAGAATTGCTTGGCCACATGTGTTTCAGCCGTGACTCCAAGCGTTCCTGACTCACTTCTGGATTTTGCGGATGTGTTCTCTGTGAAGGGTTGTTCAGAGTTGCCACCACATCACCCCTATGACTGTTCTATCAGGTTTAAACCAGGGGCCAAGTTGCCTAAAGCAAGGATGTTTAACATCTCCGGTCCGGAGAGACAAGCGCTAAAGGATAACATTGCTGAAAGTTTGAGCAAAGGGCACATCAGGCCTTCGTCCTCACCAGTGGCAGCAGGGTTCTTCTTCATTAAGAAGAAAGATGGTGGACTTCGGCCGTGTCTGGATTTCAGGGAGTTAAACCAGATTACGGTTCGTGATCCATACCCTATGCCACTGATACCGGATTTGTTCAACCAGGTGGCAGGTGCTAAGTGGTTTACCAAGCTTGACCTCAGGGGGGCGTACAACCTCATAAGAGTTCGTCAAGGTGATGAGTGGAAGACGGCTTTTAATACCCCTGAGGGTCATTTTGAAAATTTGGTGATGCCATTTGGGTTGACAAACGCACCTGCAGTGTTTCAACATTTCATAAATGATGTGTTCTCACATGTTTTGGGGAAATTCGTTATTGTGTACCTAGATGACATCCTCATATATTCTTGCGACCGTGATACTCATTTAGATCATGTCAGGCAGGTGTTACAGCTTCTCAGAGACAATAAGCTATATGCAAAACTGGAGAAATGTGTATTTTCGGTACAGGAGTTGCCTTTCTTGGGTTATATTGTGTCTGCTTCTGGTTTTAAAATGGACGCCGCTAAGGTGCAAGCGGTGTTGCATTGGGAACGGCCTAATAACCTAAAAGCACTTCAGCGGTTCCTTGGGTTTTCTAACTACTATAGGAAGTTTATCAAGGATTTTTCTATCATTGCTAAACCGCTAACTGACATGACTAAAAAGGGTACCAATTTCTCCCTTTGGCCTGAGGCTGCTGTGTGCGCATTTGAATCTCTTAAAAACAGGTTTGTTTTGGCTCCCATTCTGGTGCAGCCAGATGTATCGAAACCTTTTGTTGTAGAAGTCGATGCGTCTGAGGTTGGTGTGGGGGCGGTGTTGTCACAAGGCTCATCCTTGAGTTGTTTGCGTCCCTGCACCTATTTTTCCAAGAAACTGTCGCCCGCCGAACGTAACTACGATATCGGCAACAGAGAGTTGTTGGCTATCAAATTGGCCTTTGAGGAATGGCGACACTTCTTGGAGGGGTCGGTTCATCAGGTTACGGTTATTACCGACCATAAGAATTTGCTTTATTTGGAGTCTGCCAAGCGTAGGTCCCCCAGGCAGGCTCGCTGGGCATTGTTTTTTACGCGGTTTAACTTTGTTGTCACTTACAGACCTGGTTCTTGTCAGGATCACACTCAGTCGGAGAAGCCTTTGGAAGTGGGGAATCACCAGAAATAATACACAAGACACGTCTTGTATAGTGTATCACTGGGAAGTCTCTGAAGCACGCCTGCCTTCAAGGTGCTATCCCTTCTTTATATAGTTGTATCAGTAGGTTCAGTGGTTATACAAGTTTTGCATGTTTAAACAAAGAGACAAAACAGAAAAGAAAGAAAAAAAACAGTTTTGTGGGCGGCAGTTTCACAACAAACAGTACAAAGGCAATTCCACAGACAAGAAAAACAGGATTTCATACTATAGCTAAAATGTCCTTTAATGGACAGGTCAATATTTATCACAAATTCTTTTTTGGTTCATTGAGGTAACCATTTTTGTTCTGCTCTTCACAATCCCCCCTTTGACATATTCCATTCAAAACCTTGTCATATAGACGATCATTTTAGTCATTCTTTTTGTGATATTACAACAAAAAAAAAAAACTTTATATTCTCGCATCCATTACACAAAATTTATTTGTGCATACCGAGATACCCTTGAGTACAACCTTGAATAATACATATATAATTACAATAACTATAACTGTATGTATTAGGCTTTGCATAATCCCGGTAACCCACCCACCGATTCCTCTGAACCAATTGGCCGGGTTAAGAAAAGAAAAGGTATCTGACCACCAGCTATCCTTATTTTGGTCATTGTCTTTGTCATACTGATCCCTGAGTCGTTGTACGTCTTCTAATTTAAATCTCATACTCATAGTACTATTTGGGTCTATATAATGACAGCAGGTGGGTCCGATGATTTGACACATACCCCCTTGTGAGGCAGTTAGGTAATCCAATACCAGGGTATGTTGGTTAGTGACTATTATAAGCTGATTCTGTACAGCTATACTAGTATTTAATATGTCCAATATATCCCAAATCTGATCATCTAGATAATCCGTGGCTCTAACTAATTTATCCCACATCTGTGTTAACATAGGATAAATAAAAATGGTACTAGCAATTTTGTTGGGAATTCCCATATGCGGCCTCCCCGAGGGACGTGGTGAGTTATCTGCAGCTCTTTTATACAATGTGTGCTTGGGCACGGCTTGCATATTCACTTGTTTATTTGAAATTATGAAAGTAGCCGGGGTTAGGCGTCCTAATGTACAAGTACCCTTTATACCTACGGGAAGCCATTTATATGCTCCTTCTCCGCATATCCAAAATGTACCCTCAGGCAGATCCCACAAAGCTGAGTGCTGCAATACCAATCTGTGAGCCAAATCCACAAAACTAGATACATTCTGAAGCATACACCAAGAGGGTTTTTGTCCCAAGGGGCTACAGTACCCGGCTGCGGGATTCCCACATACATGCATTTCGTTGACATACTCATTGGATTCATTACAAACCAGGTTCCCCGGCTTACTTGTACAACTGTTTGCATCACCTTGGGGGAACAACTCGGAATGTTCCCATTTTCTATTATGTATGTATCTTTCCAATACTGTAAGTTTGAAAGCATCAGAGGAAGGGGTGGTTGTACTGAAACTGAGCTGTAGATTTTCAGTGGGGACCTGTCCTAAATCAGTTAATCCAGTCTTATTCCTAGGTACCCATTTTCCTCCCTTGAATGCTAAATATTGTAAGTTGCCTATTTTTCCTGTAAGATTGCCCTGCCACCAAGGAAATTCTACCCATCCCACAACTGGTATGGCGATTGTAGTATTCCATAGTCTAGTATTGCCAGGTTGGTTGTTGGCCAGGTTGTCTGAACAATTAGGCCAAGCGAATATTTCTTCAGCTGACACGGGAACTGCTAGAAAAGGTATACTTGTGGCTGATACTGGTGAATGGGTACAGATCCAACAATCTGCCAGATGTTGCGTATTATTTAACAAGTCATGCAGTAATTTTCTATGATGTTGTACGAATCTATTGTTCAAAGGGGCTAGAGAATTCAGTCTTTCCCATGCCTCCGTTGAGGTTAACATTATTAACATCAATATCATGAGTCTTATACTGCTTTTTTGCAATGGCTTGCATGTATCCATGATGCCTTTCCTTCAAGCTTGACTGCTGTCGGAGTTGTTAACAGGACTTGGAAAGGTCCGTCAAACCTCGGTTCCAGAGTCTTTCTGGTGTGTCTTTTCACGTAGACTTGATCACCAGGTTCCAACTTGTGGCCTCCTTCGAGATTTTCTGGATCTGGAAGGGAAGCAAAAACTTGCGAATGCACTTTAGTTAAACGTTTTTGTAATTCTTGTACATAAGCAGTTAAAGTCTCAGTATTCAACATCAGTTGTTGTGGAAAATAACAACCCAAATTTGCTGCTCTACCAAAAAGAATCTCATGTGGTGACAGCTTAGCCTTCCCCCTTGGGGCGTTTCGGATGGAATACAGGGCAAGTGGTAGACACTCGGTCCAAGGCTTTCCTGTTTCTGCCATGGCCTTCTGGATTTTTAATTTTATTGTTCCATTTAATCTTTCCACTTTACCTGAACTCTGTGGGTGATACGGAGTGTGAAACTGGTTTTCTACTCCCAACATTTTCATAACATTCTGGAATATTTCTCCACTAAAATGGGTACCCCTATCTGACTCGATCACCTCAGGCATGCCGTAACGGGGTATCAGTTCATGTGCTATTTTAATGGCAGTAGTTTTTGCTGAGGCTTTACGAACTGGATAAGCCTCTGGCCACCCTGAGAACATGTCCACACACACAAGCACATATTCGTATCCATTGTACCTAGGAAGCTGGATGTAGTCGATCTGGAGTCTTTGAAAGGGATACAGTGGTCTTACATGATGCTTGGTTGGGGTTTTAATGGTCTGACCTGGATTGTGTGCCAGGCATATAGCGCATGCAGCACACATGTTCCGAGCGAAATTACCAAAGCCTGGAGCCAACCACCTTTCTTTTACCTTGAGCGTCATACCGTTTGCCGATACATGCGTAGGTAGGTGGAGGTCACTCGCCACTGCGGGGTACCAGGCTCTGGGTAAACACAACAAAGTTCCTTTTTTCCATAATCCTTGCTGATCTTCTGCCCCTTTTTTCTGCCACTGCCCTCGTTCTTCGTCGTCTACCTGTTTCTGAGCTTCCTTCAATCTCTCCTCATCATCTTCAGAGCTATCTAGTGTGTGGGCATGATGTAAGGGTTTACGTGCTGCCTGTTTTGCTGCTTTGTCGGCTTTATTGTTACCCCTGGCTTCCTCGGTGTCGAGTCTCACATGTGCAGCTACCTTTATCACCGCTATTTCTTTAGTTTCTTGTGCTGCCTCCAGAATCTGTCTAATGAGGGAGGCATGTTTAACAGGTTGGCCTGAAGCAGTCATATAACCTCTGGCTCTCCATATTACGCCAAAATCGAAAATAATGCCATGTGCATATCTAGAATCAGTGTATATGTTTGCTGTCTGATCTTTGGCTATTTTTAGAGCTTCAACTAATGCCGTAAGTTCTGCTTCTTGTGCAGACTGATTAGCAGGGAGAGGTTCTGCTTTCAGCACTTCATGCTGAGTTACTACCGCATAACCTGTATGAAATTGTCCATTCATATCTGCATATCTACTGCCATCTATGAAAAGTTCAAATGTAGCATTACAGAGTGGCTTGTCACGTACATTACATAAGCCCTGAGTCTCTTGTTCCATTAATTGTACACAATCATGCATTGACTTTGATGGGTCAAAGGAGTTGGAGAGTGCAGTTTCCTCAGGTATGGTACCCCCCTCAGACTCTAAAGGGAGCAAAGACGCGAGATTAAGAGTCTGAATCCTGGCAAAGGAAATGTTGGGCGGCAGTAGTAGGGAACATTGGAGACGGAGGTGTCTGGCCATTGAAATATGTTTAGGTTGGACCTGGTTAAGAATGCCATGTACATCATGAGTGGTCTGAACTAGAAGTGGGTGATCAAGAACAATCTCAGAAGCTTTATCTAATAACAGTGAAATTGCGGCTACTACTCTTACACAAGAAGGTGCGGCTCTAGCTACAGGGTCCAGATGAGCTGATATGTATGCCACCGGTCTCTGTTTGTTTCCATGTTTTTGTGTGAGCACCCCTGTAGCATGTGAGGATATCTCAGCTGCCATCAATTGAAAAGGTTTAGTGTAGTCTGGGAGTCCCAAAGCCGGAGCTGATACCAGTGCTGTTTTCAAAGAGGAAAATGACTGTTTAGCCTCTTCACTGAGTGAATATGGTGTGTTGGCAATACAGTCATATAAACTCCCTACATGAGTTGACTTGCATGTATGATCCACTGTCTACAGTGTGAAACAATACCTAGGAAAGCACGCAGTGTTTGTGATTCCTGGGTTCAAGCATGTTACGTATGGCTTCCGTACGTTGAGGTGTGAGGTGTCTGATGCCCTGTGATATGCAGTGACCTAAAAACACGACTGTTTGTTGACAAGCCTGGAGTTTCTGTCTATTTACTTTACAGCCTTCTTGCGCTAGGAAAATTAAGAAATTAACAGTTGAGGTAACTGCCGTCTGCTCATCAGGGCAACAAATAAGTAAGTCATCTACATACTGTAGAATGACTACTCCTGGTTCTGGGGTGAAATTTTTCAGCACGGTCTGCATTGCTTCAGAGTACAAAGTTGGTGAGTGTACCATACCTTGTGGCAATCTTGTCCATGCTAATTGTTTACCCTTGAATGTAAAGGCAAACAAATGCCAACAGTTCTTATGTAGTGGCACAGAAAAAAATGCGTTTGATAAGTCAATTACCGTAAAATATGCAGCAGTGCTGGGAATTTGAGACAGTAAGGTATGAGGATTCGGTACCACAGGGGTGACCGGTGCCAAAACCTTATTGATTTCCCGTAAGTCGTGCACCATGCGATATTTCACCATAGTTTCTTTGGAGGACACTTTCTTTTTAACAGGATATAAGGGTGTATTGGCGGGTGACCTGATTTCTACCAAAACACCTTGTAACACATAATCCTGAATTTGTTGAGAAATCGCCAGTTCTTGCTGGGCGCTGATGGGGTATTGCCTAAGCTGAGGTAAAATGGTTCCCGGGGCAGTTTCTAACAGTATAGGAGCTACTGATAAAAATCCTACATCAGTGTCTCCTTTTGCCCATAGGCTGTCAGGAACCCGAGACAAGTCAATTTTTGCTTGTTGAGTGTAAATTTCGGGAAAATCCTCCATTGCCTGTATTCTAACATATGGTTCCAGAGTTTCTGCATCTTCAGGGATGGTCAGCATAACTGTGCCATCTTCTCTAAAATGGATGTTTGCATGCATTTTACTTAAGACATCAGTACCCAACAAGCAGGTAGGTGCACCTTTAGCAAATAAAAATTTGGATACAAAAGTTTTAGGGCCAAAGCTCACATTTAAAGGTTTTGTAAAGGGCAACGCCTGAATTTTACCATCATACCCTTCTGCATATGTTACCTTTGAGGATATATTGTCAGGATATGGTAAAAAGTCCTGATTTAAAATGGAGGATGTTGCTCCCGTATCTATCAGAAAAGGTACATTTTTACCCTCAACCTCAACTTGTATTATTGGTCTTCTAGAAGGAAGAGAGACCTGCATAACTTTCAGTCATTCTGAGCTGTCTGTTTGATCAGGCACTGGGTTATTTATCCTATTTTTGGGTACAAAGGTTCCTGAATCTATATCTGCTTTTCTCTTCCTACATTCCCTTTGGAAATGTCCTGGCTTCTTACAGTAATGACAAGTAAACTTTTGATTAGCAGAGCCAGTATTAGCCTGTGCAATTCTTACTGGCTTAGAATTTTCTCTTAAGTCCATTTCTATCCCTACAGCTTTCTGTCTAGCCAGGTGTGGGTCTTCCAAGGTTCTCCAATCAGGGGTTGCGGCCTTAAGTTTTTCCTTCACTTTTGGAGACAATCCATCTATAAAGGTTTTTGTAACTAACCTCATCATTCCTGGAGCGGTTAGATCCATGCCTTCATCTCTGAAATTATTTTCTACACTTAGATAATATTCGTCTACTGATTGTCCAGATTTCTGAGCCACCACTCCCGTTGTTCCTCTCTGCCTCTGTCTCTCCCTCATGAAAACCATTAAGTGATCTACAAATTGCGTACCTGATTCTATCGTTTGTAAGGCACCATCTCCTGCTTGGGGCCTATGTACCTGTAGATTTGCTAATAGCTCCTGGAAGAGTCCAGGAGTCATTTTCACTCTACATAATTCTTCTCCATCTGCCCAAACTCCTGCGTGAGTCTGCATAATTTGCTGTATATATTGTGCAAACCTAACTGGACACTGGGTGGGATCTGGTGCGTTATGCAAGAGAGACATGCCTTCAGCGGGGGACCAAGGGAAATATTGTCGAGTTTGGTGGTATCTTGTTCCCATTACTCCGTCAGCACCAGGTTCCCTAAAGGGTCTTGGTACTACCCTAACAGGGGCAAGTACAGCGCCATGTCTAGGTGTACCACAGGCTAGGCAATCATTTCTCCAGTCTGGATTTTGTTGTCCACAGTGCGGACATACCCATCCTCCTGGTCCGGCTAAACTTTGAGGTGGTGTTTGGAGAAAAGATTGGGCATGTGGGTTAAGGTATGGGGGTGGGGTATTTTTAGATTCCACATTTTGTTTTTCTCCACAGCCTGCGGGTCTAATACACCACTTTTTACTCTGTTGATTATATGTCCATCCCTCATTTTCTGCTACCCTAGAGACATCAATCAATGCTTGGATCTGATCTATCCATTTCTTGTCTCTGATTATGCCTTTTTTTCTTTCCTGAATTCCTTCCCATAGTTTTCTACTAAAAGCTTCTGCCCTAGTAACTCCAAACTTACTAAAAATCTTTCTCAGCCCCTTAGTGGCATCTTCACCACTTCTCTCCTTTATGATAGTATAGATATCTAATTCTTCTGGTTCCGACTTTGTTTGCTTATTCCCCATTTTCTTATCCTGAGCTTTCTTGCCCTAGGTGGCGTTTGGGTATGAGAATACCTCGTTACCTTCTTCCTAAGGAGCTAGGATGTCTTTTCTTGCCCTAGGTGGCGTTTGGGTATGAGAATACCTCGTTACCTTCTTCCTAAGGAGCTAGGATGTTTAAACTGTGTTGATGTAAGAAAATCCTGATTCCTACACCTATAGCAAACAACACAAATGCAACCAGACAGAAAAAGAAAAAGAACATACAACGTATCTTGTCCCAGGCTAATTTATCTGTCCTGGGCTCATACTATCATACACAACGTATTCTTGTCCCAGGCTAATTTATCTGTCCTGGGCTCATACTATCATACACTTATCCGTCACCAGGTTTTTGTCAAAGACAGGGTCAGAGATTGAACCATAGGCGCGGAGGTCTCCCCGAAAGGACGCAACCACGTTGCCCAGTGGGACAGTCACTTCTTCTGTTTCAACACCCTGGGCGGCTTATAGGGCTATTCCCAACTTCCACACACCTTCTATTCACATTCACTCTCATTCAATGCCGTACTCCGTGAGGTGATCAATTCCTAAATAGTTCAAGAACCCGAGCTATAGGTTTCCTCCTCTACTAGAACTACCCGCTAAAGAACACGACACAGAAAATCTTACGGACAGTGCAGGGCAGATATAAGAGATCTAACAGTGTCTCTTACCTGGCCAGGTTTTTGTTCATCTGCCGTCCATTATCCCAGATTCTCTTTTCGTTCGTATTCTGCCGGTGTTCTTGAAGGAATACACAGACCTCGGGTCCCTGTTCGGGCGCCAGGAAATGTCAGGATCACACTCAGTCGGAGCAGCCTTTGGAAGTGGGGAATCACCAGAAATAATACACAAGACACGTCTTGTATAGTGTATCACTGGGAAGTCTCTGAAGCACGCCTGCCTTCAAGGTGCTATCCCTTCTTTATATAGTTGTATCAGTAGGTTCAGTGGTTATACAAGTTTTGCATGTTTAAACAAAGAGACAAAACAGAAAAGAAAGAAAAAAAACAGTTTCGTGGGCGGCAGTTTCACAACAAACAGTACAAAGGCAATTCCACAGACAAGAAAAACAGGATTTCATACTATAGCTAAAATGTCCTTGAATGGACAGGTCAATATTTATCACAAATTCTTTTTTGGTTCATTGAGGTAACCATTTTTGTTCTGCTCTTCACATTCTAAAAACACTAAGGCGGATGCTTTGTCCAGGTGTTTTCCGGGGGGAGAACCTCGGGAAGATCCGGTACCCATCCTCCAAAAGGGTGTTGTGGTTTCGACTCTCACTACCGAAGTTGAGGCTGAGATTGCCGAGGCTCAGGAGGAGGTACCACCTGAGCTTCCCGTCAACAAAATGTTTGTAACCGCTCCACCTCCGCTTAAAGGTTCTGGCGGAGCATCATGATGCTGTCCTGGCTGGCCATCCAGGGGTTAGGGGTACCTTGGAGTTGATGTCATGTTGGTTTTGGTGGCCCAAGATCCGACAGGATGTGGTCTCATACGTGTCGGCTTGCACCACGTGCGCCAGGACTAAGACGCCCCGCTCCCGTCCTGTTGGCACACTACTTCCTCTCGAGGTACCTAACAAGCCATGGATGGAAATCTCCATGGATTTCATCACTGGCTTGCCCTCCACAGCTGGGAACACGGTCTTCTTGGTGATTGTTGATCGGTTCTCAAAAATGTCGCACTTTGTGTCTTTGCCTTCGTTGCCTAACGCTAAGACTCTGGCTCAGGTATTTGTGCAGGAAGTGGTTAGACTTCATGGGGTTCCGTCTGACATCGTTTCTGATAAATTTGGAACAGTACTTATGCTGCTTTGTTTCGGATAACCAGGAGGAGTGGTCGAAGTTTCTTCCTTTGGCCGAGTTTGCCATCAATAATCACCGCCAGGAGTCATCTGGTGAGTCTCCGTTTTTTTGTGTTTACGGGCTTCATCCTCAATTTTGTACTTTGAGTCAGGGGGGCTCTTCCGGTGTCCCGGAGGAAGACCAGTTAGGAGCACAATTATCATCAGTCTGGAGGAGGGTTAAACAGCGCTTGTTGAGTGTGGGTGCCAGGTACAAACGTGTGGCTGACAGTAGGCGTGTGCCAGGTCCAGACCTGAGTGTGGATGACTGGGTGTGGTTATCCACAAAAAACATAAGACTCAAGATACCATCCCTTAAATTGGGTCCACGGTTTATTGGTCCATTTAGGGTCACCGCCGTCATTAACCCAGTAGTGTACCGATTGGAGCTTCCTACGGTGTATAGATACACAATGTGTTCCACAGGTCTCTTTTAAAGAAGGTGGTGGGTTCCGTGGACGCGGCGCCTATGCCACCTCCAGTCTTGGTGGATGGTAATTTGGAATTTAAAATCTCCAAGGTGGTTGACTCTCGTGTAGTGCGCCGCACTTTACAGTACTTGGTACACTGGCATGGTTATTGGCCGGAGGATAGGTCCTGGGTACCAGCCTCGGACGTTCATGCGGATCGGCTGGTCAGGTTTTTTCACCACCACCATCCGGACAAGCCGGGTCCTATAAGCCGTGAGGGCCCTGGGGTCCCTCGTAGAAGGCGGGGTACTGTCATCTCGGACGCTGTTCAGACCAGGTCGTTCGACAGACAGCGGTAATTCCGCTTTTGACCACTATGCACTCATTGGCGTCGGCTAGGTTTTATCTAGATGGTCCGGGGTTAATTTACCTGCTGCTCGGAGTGGAAGCTGGGCCATACCCACTGCCTTTAAATAGTTCTCCTGAACATTGGGCGTCACCGATTATAGCTTCTGTCTTTTGCGTGGTTATCTCGGTCTGGAGTGGTGAGCTAGTAGTTGGAGTATTGTTGCTGGTGGTGTATTTTCCCTTTGTCTTATTTGCTCCTTCCTATATTTGTATTTGTTTTGCCCTTTGCATTTATAGTGTATTCCTGAGTGACTGCGGCGTGGTGCTTATTTTTCCTTTATCCCTGTCTGTGCTAACTGTGGGTATTGGAGGGTGGACTCTTCACTGGGTGGAGGGTGGTAGTTTCAGCCTAGGGTTGAAACAGGAGATAGGGCAAGGTCGGAGGCTCACACATGCACACCATGTAAACTCTAAGAGAAGGGTTAGTCAGGATTTCCCTAGTCTGAGGGAAATCGCAGGGGCCCAGGTTATTAGCTCTTTCCTGCCTAGGTCTCCCGTGACAACAATATGCACCAGAAAGTGGCACCTGAGTCTCATCATCAGATGCGTACTGAGGTGTGCTGACCGTAGGCACTGGCCCACCCGCCTTTTCGGATTCAGAGAGACAAAGCAGTTGCACATCACTGCATACTGCCTCTTCTTCAGTTTATCAAATGCTGCTTGGCTGGCCCCCTCTTTCCAAGCCAAGAGATTTAGAGAACAGAAGTAGAAATGGCTCCTGTCCTGGGCTCTCTGACTGCCTGGGCAATTTGGCAGATGGTGAAGAGACAGATGGGTGCTCTTCAGTGCTCTGTGCCTGAGAGGGTGTGGCACTAATTGAAGTCGATGCGTTAGCTGCCATCCATCCAACAACGGCTTCAATTTGTTCATCCCGCAGCAGTGTGTTACGGCGAGCTCCTACAAAGCTGCACATGAAGAACTGTTCCCTGCTAAAACTGGTGGATGATGAGTCACCGGTGCCTGCAGCAGGCACAGAATCCCCACGTCCTCTCCCTGCAGAAACTCCACGCCCATGACCACGTGCTTTACTCCCTGCCTTCTTCATCTTGGTAGCCTGATAAAGATAGGTAGAAAAGTACTAAGGGCTTAGTGTGCTTATTCCTGAACAGCTGCTAACAGGTATAAGAAACACTAATTTTATAAAGTGGGGACTAGACTTTAATATGAGCTAATGTGGCCTACACAACTGTAAAGTGGAGTGTTTGGTGAACTTTATTAACCTTTTGTTTTTTTCACAAAAAGACACTGGATGTGCCCAGAGATGTAAAACCGATAGTATCACAAACTTTTTGGAGCGATTACAATGCAGGAAGTTAACGTACAATGCAATAGATGAGGCTTCAAAAAATAGGCTAATACTAATCTGGCTGGGGCTGCAGGGCACAAGGCTGCAGAAAGGCTTTTCTATGTACTCCTATATAGTGTTTTTCCGCAATCTAGCAGGATACGGATGGAAACCCACTAATAGGATAAATCAGGAAAAATGTGCAGCAGGCAGCACTAATTGAAAAAAGGACAAGGGAACAGTATGAGACAGTGACGCACGCTGAGCTGACTACAACCAGCTGTGGCTGCAGAACAGACTACAGCGTGAGCTGCACTCACACATAGACCTTGCAGACAGCAGCGAACAGCGCTGCAAAGCCAAAAAAAGCTCCTCTATGTACTCCTATATAGTGTTTTTCCGCAATCTAGCAGGATACAGATGGAAACCCACTAATAGGATAAATCAGAAAAAATGTGCAGCAGGCAGCACTAATTGAAAAAAGGACAATGGAACAGTATGAACATAAGGAAGAATGACCTCGGGGAGATCAAAACATCCAACACCGCGGAGACACCATCACGTGTTTCTCAACGCAGTGATCCAGAACACTGCCCCTATCCCTTATGGGAAATATGCAAGTGCATGTAGAAAAGCTGCGGAGACACCATTACGTGTTTCTCAACGCAAGCAATGAATAGCCAGGTCTTTCACCGGGAAGGAACAACCACGGGAAGGGCAGCATCCAATAAGGGAAAAAAACCTATGCCAAAACATGGTATCCATCCACATACAGCTGTTTTGGGGTATTTGCCCCTCATCAGTGTGGAGTAGGAAACTGGCTATTATGAGCAGTGCCTAGTGAAAAGGCTATAAACATAAGGATGAATGACCTCGGGGAGATCAAAACATCCAACACCATGGGGACACCATCACGTGTTTCTCAACTCAGTGATCCAGAACACTGCCCCCATCCCTTATGGGAAATATACAATTACATGTAGAAAAGCCACGGAGACACCATCACGTGTTTCTCAACGCAAGCAATGAATAGCCAGGTCTTTCACTGAGAAGGAACAACCACGGGAAGGGCAGCATCCAATAAAGGAAAACCACCTATGCCAAAACATGGTATCCATCCACAGACAGCTGTTTCGGGGTATTTGCCCATCAGTGTGGAGTAGGAAACTGGCTCTATTAGGAGCAGTGCCTAGTGAAAAGGCTATAAACATAAGGATGAATGACCTCGGGGAGATCAAAACATCCAACACCGCGGAGACACTATCATGAGTTTCTCAACGCAGTGATCCAGAATACTGCCCCATCCCTTATGGGAAATATGCAAATGCATGTAGAAAAGCCACGGAGACACCATCACGTGTTTCTCAACGCAAGCAATGAATAGCCAGGTTTTTCACCGGGAAGGAACAACCACGGGAAGGGCAGCATCCAATAAAGGAAAACCACCTATGCCAAAACATGGTATCCATCCACAGACAGCTGTTTCTTTTTTTTTCTTTTTTGCTTCCCTCAGATGGGAAAATCCACGGTCCAGAAATCCAAGACCAAAGAAAAATCCCAAACAGCTGCGTCAAATCCAAAACACAAAAGCTGTTCCCATCATCATCAGAAAATTTCAGTTTAATACAACATCAGAAAAAAACAAATCAAGACATATTTACAAGGTATCTCCACTTCTTCACCTTCCAAATCCCTTCGGCATCCACCTCCCCCCTTCTCCTTTTATCCCATAGAAAACACACATACATCTTCCCCAAAATCACTTTTAGACTATTCTTTACTACAATTTCCTTTCTCTTAAAAACATACACATTCCTCACATCCCATAATACTTCCTTTATACATGCAACCATTAACCACAACACTCTCTTCTTCACTCCATCACACATTCCCAAGCCAAACATGAACAACTCGAACGATAACAAGCTCACACCACACAATTCTTTACACAACGGTCCTATTCTTCTAAACACCTCCCTAGCATAATGACAATTCCAAAACACATGTATTACACTTTCCCTCCACCACACCCACCTCTCGGACACATATCACTTCTCCCCAACCCAGGATTCTTCTGAAATTCTCTAACTGGTAACACTCCATGCAAAGACTGCCACACAATCTCACTCTACCTATTCGTCATACCGTCCAACCGCACTTTCTTCCATACTTTTTCTATATCATTCCCTCTAACCATGTTTATTCCACATTCTGTCTCTCTACATTCAATCATCCTATACACAGCCTTCTTATTACTCATCAACCTAACATCCACATCACACAACTCATACTTCACCAAAAATTTATAAACCCACACATGCCATCTAGGCACGTCAAAAGCAACCGAATACCTCAGATCCCTCTCTCGCCAGCTCAAATGAAATAAATACGCACCAAACGAAAACCTACACAGACAAGAAAACTTCCCATCCATCATAATCACCCTCAACACAAAAACCACAATATTTACACCAAAAAACACCTCAAGGTTTGGAAAACCCAACCCACCTTTTTCTAAACGTTTCACCAAAACTTCCCTCCTAGCCCTCTCCATTCTAGAATTCCACAAAAACACAAACAGAATCCTATTTAACCCCCTCATACGCATATACCCAGGCGGGAAGACCACTGCAATATATAAGAAAATAGGCAAAATCACACTTTTAATAACTAAGATTTTTCAAAAAAACAAAAGACTTCTCATCTTCCAAAAACATAACTTCCGCTCAACCTTTCCTTTCGCATCATCCCAACTTTCTTTCCCATCCAAACTCTCTGAAAATTTCACCCCCAAAACCTTAATAGACCCAGTCACCTCATTCACTCCTACATCCTTACTTAAAACCCCTCCCCCAAAAACCTTACACTCACTCTTCTCCCAATTCACCTTAAATGCTGACGCACCACAAAAAATAGAAACTAATAACTTCACCCGCCTCACAGAATACTCTGAATCACACAACACACACACACACACACGTCATCCATATAACCACTAACCTTCCAATCCCCCCCCCTCCCC
The DNA here is from genome assembly GCF_051348905.1 of Ranitomeya variabilis. Lineage (NCBI taxonomy): Eukaryota > Metazoa > Chordata > Amphibia > Anura > Dendrobatidae > Ranitomeya > Ranitomeya variabilis. The sequence continues at coordinate 104,315,772 of NC_135238.1, read as the reverse complement.
CGGCACTTGTACACCTCTAATCTTTCCTCAACATACAAAGCAACGGTTCAATCGCACAGATAAAAACCACAGGAGACAAAGGACAACCTTGTCACACACCTGAAAAAACATTCACTCTTCTACCCACATAACCATTCATCAAAACACAACTATAAGGCCATGTGCACACGTTCAGTATTTTTCGCGTTTTTTTCCGCGTTTTTTCGCTATAAAAACGTGATAAAAACGCGAAAAAAACGCTAACATATGCCTCTAATTATTTACAGTGTATTCCGCATTTCTTGTGCAAATGTTGCATTTTTTTCCGCGAAAAAATCGCATCACGGAAAAAAAAGCAACATGTTCATTAAAAATGCGGAATTGCAGGGATTCCGCACACCTAGGAGTGCATTGATCTGCTTACTTTCCGCACGGGGCTGTGCACACCATGCGGGAAGTAAGCAGATTATGTGCGGTTGGTACCCAGGGTGGAGGAGAGGAGACTCTCCTCCACGGACTGGGCACCATATAATTGGTCAAAAAAAAGAATTAAAATAAAAAATAGTGATATACTCACCTTCGATGTCTTCCCGCCTCTCAGGTGCATGCTGCCGCTTCGGTTCCTATAGCTGGTGTGCGGTGAAGGACCTGCGATGACGTCGCAGTCCTGTGATTGGTCGCGAGACCGGTCATGTGACCGCTCACGTGACCGCGACGTCATGGAAGGTCCTGCGCACACATACCAGCTATAGGAACGGACGCCGCTGAGGAGATCAGCTGTCTGCAGGTGAGTATAAGCATTTTTTTATTTTTTTTATTATTTTTAAACATTCTATCTTTTACTATAGATGCTGCATAAGCAGCATCTATAGTAAAAAGTTGGTCACACTTGTCAAACAGTATGTTTGACAAGTGTGACCAACTTGTCTGTCAGTTTTCCAAGCAATGCTACAGATCGCTTGGAAAACTTTAGCATTCTGCAAGCTAATTACGCTTGCAGAATGCTAAAAAAACCGCGAAAAAAACCGGAAAAAAAAAACGCAAAAAAAAAATGCGGATTTCTTGCAGAAAATTTCCGGTTTTCTTCAGGAAATTTCTGCAAGAAATCCGGATGTGTGCACATACCCTGTATGTCCTTATATAAGCTCCTCACCCTCCAAACAAAATCAGGCGGAAACCCCATTCTCAATAATACCCGGAACAAAAAACTATGTGCTAACTGATCATTCGCCTTTTCAAAGTCCAAACTCAAAACAAATACACTCTTCTTCTGACTCATACAGTCCCACAAACAATCTCTCAACATACACACACACTCACGTATACGTCTCCCAGGCACCGCACAACACTATTCATCCCCAATCACACTCTCTATCACATCACGCATCCTATTCGCCATTACTTAAGCATAGATCTTATAATCGCAATTCAACAAAGTTTTCGGTCTCCAATTTTTTAAACTCTTCAAATCTCCTTTTTTAGGTATTAACACAACCATCCCTGCACACATACTCTCAGCCACCTCCATACTAGACCACATATACTTACACACATCCACAAAATCCTTACCAATCACATGCCACATCACCCTATAAAACTCTATAGGAAGACCATCCATCCTCTCCTGGAGTCTTACTTAACGCCATGCTATTCATTACCTTCCATACCACATCACCTTTCACCTCACCCATCACACTCTCTCTCTCCATCTCACTCAATTTATTTTCTAATACACTTAGTACATCCTCCTCCAAAGCCCCATCCCTCCACCTCACTGCATACAGCTCCTCATAAAACTTAGCCACCTTAGCCACATATCCTCCCCACTTACCTCTCTTCCATCCATTGCATTCAAAACACCCATACTCTGCTTTTTCCCAAAAACCTTTTTAAAGAAAACCCTCGAACACCTTTCATCTTGCTCCATTCTATCAATTTTTGCCCAAAAAATAATACTCTTCCCTTTCTCCTCCAAAAACTCATTAATTTCTTTTTTAACCTTTTTTATCCCCTCCTCCACCTCCATTCCTCCTTCCCTCAATTTATACAACAAACATAAACGGGCATTCAACTTAACAAACTTTTCCCTCTTAATTGCCGCAAATTCATACCCAACACTTTTAAAGAACTTTTTTGTCTGCCTCTTAACCCTATCCCACCACTCACAAACATTCCCAAAATTTTCCTTACTCTTACACCACTGTTGTACTTTCTCACATACTCCTTCCTCACATCTTCATTTTCCAACAATTTCACATTTAATTTCCACAAACCCTTTCCAAACACACCACTAACATTAACCCCTTAAGCCCCGAGGGTGGTTTGCACGTTAATGACCGGGCCAATTTTTACAATTCTGACCACTGTCTCTTTATGAGGTTATAACTCTGGAACGCTTCAACGGATCTTGGCGATTCTGACATTGTTTTCTCGTGACATATTGTACTTCATGATAGTGGTAAAATTTATTCGATATAACTTGCGTTTATTTGTGAAAAAAATGGAAATTTGGTGAAAATTTGGAAAATTTTGCAATGTTCAAACTTTGAATTTTTATGCCCTTAAATCACAGAGATATGTCACTCAAAATACTTAATAAGTAACATTTCCCACATGTCTACTTTACATCAGCATAATTTTGGAACCAACATTTTTTTGTTAGGGAGTTATAAGGGTTAAAAGTTGACCAGCAATTTCTCATTTTACAACACCATTTTTTTTTTAGGGACCACATCTCATTTGAAGTCATTTTGAGGGGTCTATATGATAGAAAATACCCAAGTGTGACACCATTCTAAAAACTGCACCCCTCAAGGTGCTCAAAACTACATTCAAGAAATTTATTAACCCGTCAGGTGTTTCACAGGAATTTTTGGAATGTTTAAATAAAAATGAACATTTAACTTTTTTTCACACAAAATTTAATTCAGCTCCAATTTGTTTTATTTTACCAAGGTTAACAGGAGAAAATGGACCCCAAAAGTTGTTGTACAATTTGTCCTGAGTATGCTGATACCCCATATGTGGGGGTAAACCACTGTTTGTGCGCATGGCAGAGCTCGGAAGGAAAGGAGCGCCATTTTACTTTTCAATGCAAAATTGACTGGAATTGAGATGGGATGCCATGTTGCGTTTGGAGAGCCCTTGATGTGCCTAAACATTGAAACCCCCCACAAGTGACACCATTTTGGAAAGTAGACCCCTTAAGGAACTTATCTAGATGTGTGGTGAGCACTTTGACCCAACAAGTGCTTCACAGAAGTTTATAATGCAGAGCCGTAAAAATAAAAAATCATATTTTTTCACAAAAATGATCTTTTCGCCCCCAATTTTTTATTTTCCCAAGGGTAAGAGAAGAAATTAAGCCACAAAAGTTGTTGTGAAATTTGTCCTAAGTATGATGATACCCCATATGTGGGGGTAAACCACTGTTTGGGCGCATAGCAGAGCTCGGAAGGGAAGGAGCGCCATTTTACTTTTCAATGCAAAATTGACTGGAATTAAGATGGGATGCCAAGTTGCGTTTGGAGAGCCCCTGATGTGCCTAAACATTGAAACCCCCTGCAAGTGACACCATTTTGGAAAGTAGACCCCCTAAGGAACTTATCTAGATGTGTTGTGAGAGCTTTGAACCCCCAAGTGTTTCACTACAGTTTATAACGCAGAGCCGTGAAAATAAAAAATATTTTTTTTTCCACGAAAATTATTTATTAGCCCCCAGTTTTGTATTTTCCCAAGGGTAACAGGAGAAATTGGACTCCAAAAGTTGTTGTCCAATTTGTCCTGAGTACGCTGATACCCCGTATGTGGGGGGGAACCACTGTTTGGGCGCATGGCAGAGCTCGGAAGGGAAGGAGCGCCATTTGGAATGCAGACTTAGATGGATTGGTCTGGAGGCGTCACGTTGCATTTGCAGAGCCCCTGATGTACCCAAACAGTAGAAACCCCCAAGAAGTGACCCTATATTGGAAACTAGACCTCCCAAGGAACTTATCTAGATGTGTTGTGAGAACTTTGAACCCCCAAGTGTTTCACTACAGTTTATAACGCAGAGCCGTGAAAATAATTTTTTTTTTTTCCACAAAACTTATTTATTAGCCCCCAGTTTTGTATTTTCCCAAGGGTAACAGGAGAAATTGGACCCCAAAAGTTGTTGTCCAATTTGACCTAAGTACGCTGATACCCCGTATGTGGGGGGGGAAACACTGTTTGGGCGCATGGCAGAGCTCGTAAGGGAAGGAGCGCCATTTGGAATGCAGACTTAGATGGATTGGTCTGCAGGCGTGACATTGCATTTGTAGAGCCCCTGATGTACCCAAACAGTAGAAACCCCCCACAAGTGACCCCATATTGGAAACTAGACCTCCCAAGGGACTTATCTAGATATGAAGTGAGAACTTTGAACCCTCAAGTGTTTCACTACAGTTTACAATGCAGAGCCGTGAAAATAAAAAATCTTTCTTTTCCCACAAAAATGATTTTCAGCCCCCCAAATTTTTATTTTCCCAAAGATAACAAGAGAACTTGGACACCAAAAGTTGTTGTCCAATTTGTCCCGAGTACGCTGATACCCCATATGTTGGGGTAAACCCCTGTTTGGGCGCACGGGAGAGCTCGGAAAGGAAGGAGCACTGTTTTACTTTTTCAACGCAGAATTGGCTGGAATTGGCTGGAATTGAGATCGGATGCCATGTCGCATTTGGAGAGCCCCTGATGTGCCTGAACAGTGGAAACTCCCCAATTCTACCTGAAACCCTAATCCAAACACACCCCTAACCCTAATCCCAACGGTAACCCTAACCACACCCCTATCCCTGACACACCCTTAACCCTAATCCCAACCGTAAATGTAATTCAAACCCTAACTTTAGCCTCAACCCTAGCCCTAACTTTAGCCCCAACCCTAACCCTAACTTTAGCTCCAACCCTAGCCCCAACCCTAACCCTATCCCTAGACCTAACCCTAGCCCTAACCCTAACCCTAACCCCAGCCCTAACCCTAACCCTAGCCCTAATACTAATGGGAAAATGGAAATAAATACATTTTTTTAATTTTATTATTTTTCCCTAACTAAGGGGGTGATGAAGGGGGGTTTGATTTACTTTTATAGCGTTTTTTTATATCGGATTTTTATGATTGGCAGCTGTCACACACTAAAAGACGCTTTTTATAGCAAAAAAGTTTTTGCGTCTCCACATTTTGAGACCTATAATTTTTCCATATTTTGGTCCACAGAGTCATGTGAGGTCTTGTTTTTTGCAGGACGAGTTGACGTTTTTATTGTTAACATTTTCGGGGACATGACTTTTTTGATCGCTTTTTATTCCGATTTTTGTGAGTCAGAATGTCCAGAAACCAGCTATTCATTAATTTCTTTTGTGGGAGGCGTTTATACCGTTCCACATTTGGAAAAATTGATAAAGCAGTTTTATTCGTCGGGTCAGTACGATTACAGCGATATCTCATTTATATCATTTTTTTATGTTTTGGCGCTTTTATACGATAAGAGTTTTTTTTATAGAAAAAATAATTATTTTGGCATCGCTTTATTCTGAGGACTATAACTTTTTATTTTTTTGCTTATCATGCTGTATGGCAGCTTGTTTTTTGCGGGACAAGATGACGTTTTCAGTGGTACCATGCTTATTTATATCCATATTTTTGATCGCGTGTTATTCCACTTTTTGTTGAGCAGTATGATAATAAAGCGTTGTTTTTTGGCTCGTTTTTTTTTTTTCTTACGGTGTTCACTGAAGGGGTTAACTAGTGGGACAGTTTTATAGGTTAGTTCGTTATGGACGCGGCGATACTAAATATTTGTATTTATATTGTTTTTTTTATTATTTAGATAAAGAAATGTATTTATGGGAATAATATTTTTTTTTCTTTATTTAGGAATTTTTTTTTTTTTACACATGTGGAATTTTTTTTTTTAACTTTTTTACTTTGTCCCAGGGGGGGACATCACAGATCGCTGATCTGACAGTTTGCACAGCACTGTGTCAGATCAGCGAACTGACTTACAGCGCTGCAGGCTTACCAGCGCCTGCCCTGGACCCGGAAGTAATCCCTGCAGGACCCGGATGCAGCCTCGCGGCCATTTTGGATCCGGGGCCTGCAGGGATAGGAGGTAAGAGACGCTCGGAGCAACGCCATCACATCGCGTTGCTCCGGGGGTCTCAGGGAAGCACGCAGGGAGCTCCCTCCCTGCGCGATGCTTCCCTATACCGCCGGAACACTGCGGTCATGTTTGATCGCAGTGTGCTGGGGGTTAATGTGCCGGGGGCGGTCCGTGACCGCTCCTGGCACATAGTGCCGGATGTCAGCTGCGATAGTCAGCTGACACCCGGCGTCATATGATGTACTATCCTGTTACTGGGAATTAAGTCCCAGGTCACCTCGACGGGATAGTACGTCATATGGGATTAAGGGGTTAATATCTAACTCGCACAACACACAAACATGGTCCGAAAAAACTACCCTATCCTGCTTATATCCAACAGGAATAATATTGTTAGAAATAAAACAATAATCCAACCTGGACTGTGCTCTTCCACTATCAGAAAAAAAGCTATCTAACAAAGGGTTAACCTTACACAGACACTGCATATCACTCAAATCAAAGTCAGTAACGTAGGGTACCGTTACACTAAACGATTTACCAACGATCACGACCAGCGATACGACCTGGCCGTGATCATTGGTAAAGTTGTTGTGTGGTCGCTGGAGAGCTGTCACACAGACAGCTCTCTCCAGCGACCAACGATGCCGAAGTCCCCGGGTAACCAGGTTAAACATCGGGTTACTAAGCACAGGGCCGCGCTTAGTAACCCGATGTTTACCCTGGTTACCATTGTAAATGTAAAAAAAACCAAACAGTACATACTCACATTCCGGTGTCCCGTCCCTCGCAGTCTGCTTCCCGCACTGACTGTGAGTGCCGGCCGTAAAGTAAAAGCAGAGCGCAGCGGTGACGTCACCGCTGTGCTGTGCTTTACGGCCGGCACTCACAGTGCGGGAAGCAGACGGCGAGGGACGTGACACCGGAATGTGAGTATGTACTGTTTGGTTTTTTTTACATTTACGATGGTAACCAGGGTAAACATCGGGTTACTAAGCGCGGCCCTGCACTTATTAACCCGATGTTTACCCTGGTTACAAGCGAACACATCGCTGGATGTCATGAATCCCCAATGGCGAGGGATAGCACAGGACAAGCAAAGTATAATAAATATCGGACGAGCTCTAGGGTGATGGAACCTGGGCTGACCGCTGCCCTACGCCTGACAAACGCAACTAGAGATAGCCAGGGAGCGTGCCTACGTTGGTTCTAGACGCCACGCACCAGCCTAAGAGCTAACTAGTACTGCAGAGAAAACAAAGACCTCACTTGCCTCCAGAGGAATGAACCCCAAAAGGTATAGTTGCCCCCCACATGTATTGACGGTGAAATGAGAGGAAGGCACACACATAGAGATGATGTATATAGGTTTAGCAAATAGAGGCCCGCTGAAAACTAGAAAGCAGAATGACACAAAAGGGGACTGAGCGGTCAGCAAAAAACCCTAATCAAAAAAACCATCCTGAGATTACAAGAACCCATGTGCCAACTCATGGCACATGGGGAGAACCTCAGTCCACTAGAGCAACCAGCTAGCATAGAGACATTCTAAGCAAGCTGGACCAAAAACCAAACAACTGAAAATCAGCACTTAGCTTATCCTGAAAGATCTGGGAGCAGGTAGGCAGGAACCAAACAGAGCACATCTGAACACATTGATAGCCGGCAAGGGAAATGACAGAAAGGCCAGGTAAAATAGGAAACACCCAGCCTCAGATGGACAGGTGGAAACCAAAGGCCGCAACCCACCAAAGTCACCCAGTACCAGCAGTAACCACCAGAGGGAGCCCACAAACAGAATCCACAACAGTACCCCCCCCTTGAGGAGGGGTCACCGAACCCTCACGAGAACCCCCAGGGTGATCAGGGTGAGCTCTATGGAAGAAGCGGACCAAATCAGTCGCATGAACATCGGAGGCGACCACCCAGGAATTATCCTCCTGACCATAACCCTTCCACTTAACCAAATACTGGAGTTTGCGTCTGGAAACACGAGAATCCAAGATCTTTTCAACAACATACTCCAATTCTCCCTCCACCAGCACCGGAGCAGGAGGCTCGACCGAAGGAACAACGGGCACCTCATACCTCCGCGACAACGACCGATGGAACACATTATGAATAGCAAACGATGCTGGGAGATCCCAACGGAAAGATACAGGGTTAAGAATCTCCGAGATCCTATAAGGACCGATGAACCGAGGCTTGAACTTAGGAGAAGAGACCTTCATAGGGACAAAACGAGAAGACAACCACACCAAGTCCCCAACAAGAAGTCGGGGACCCACGCGGCGACGGCGATTAGCAAACTGCTGAGTCTTCTCCTGAGATAACTTCAAATTGTCCACCACCTGATTCCAAATCTGATGTAACCTGTCCACCACCACGTCCACTCCAGGACAATCCGAAGATTCCCCCTGACCAGAGGAAAAACGAGGATGAAACCCCGAATTACAAAAAAAAAGGAGAGACCAACGTGGCAGAACTAGCCCGATTATTAAGAGCAAATTCGGCCAGTGGCAAAAAAGCAACCCAGTCATCCTGATCAGCAGAAACAAAACACCTCAAATAAGTTTCCAAGGTCTGATTAGTTCGCTCCGTCTGGCCATTCGTCTGAGGATGGAATGCAGACGAGAAAGACAAATCAATGCCCATCTTGGCACAAAACGTCCGCCAAAATCTAGACACAAACTGGGATCCCCTGTCAGAAACGATATTCTCCGGAATCCCATGCAAACGAACCACGTTCTGAAAAAACAAAGGAACCAACTCAGAGGAGGAGGGCAACTTAGGCAAGGTCACCAAATGAACCATCTTAGAAAAGCGGTCACACACAACCCAGATAACGGACATTTTCTGTGAAACCGGGAGATCAGAAATAAAATCCATGGAAATGTGCGTCCAAGGCCTCTACGGGATGGGCAATGATAACAACAACCCACTAGCCCGTGAACAGCAAGGCTTAGCTCGAGCACACACTTCACAAGACTGCACAAAGGTACGCACATCCCTAGACAAGGAAGGCCACCAAAAAGACCTGGCCACCAAGTCTCTTGTACCAAATATTCCAGGATGACCAGCCAACACAGAAGAATGGACCTCGGAGATGACTCTACTGGTCCAATCATCCGGAACAAACAGTCTTTCTGGTGGACATCGATCCGGTTTATCCACCTGAAACTCCTGCAATGCGCGTCGCAAGTCTGGGGATACGGCGGACAATATTACCCCATCCCTAAGAATACCAGCAGGCCCAGTGTCTCCAGGAGAGTCAGGCACAAAACTCCTGGAAAGAGCATCTGCCTTCACATTCTTTGAACCTGGCAGGTATGAAACCACGAAATTGAAACGAGAAAAAAATAACGACCAACGAGCCTGTCTAGGATTCAAACGCCTGGCAGACTCAAGGTAAATGAGATTCTTGTGATCAGTCAAGACCACCACACGATGTTTAGCACCCTCAAGCCAATGACGCCACTCCTCAAATGCCCACTTCATGGCCAAAAGCTCCCGATTACCCACATCATAATTGCGCTCGGCGGGCGAGAATTTTCTAGAGAAGAAAGCACATGGCTTCATCACCGAGCCATTAGAACTTCTCTGTGACAAAACCGCCCCCGCTCCAATCTCGGAAGCATCAACCTCCACCTGAAAAGGAAGTGAAACATCTGGTTGACACAACACAGGAGCAGAAGAAAACCGGCGCTTAAGTTCCCGAAAGGCCTCCACGGCCGCAGGAGACCAATCAGCAACATCAGCACCCTTTTTAGTCAAATCAGTCAAAGGTTTAACAATACTGGAAAAATTAGCAATGAACCGACGATAAAAATTAGCAAACCCCAAGAACTTCTGAAGGCTCTTAACAGATGTAGGTTGTGTCCAGTCACAAATAGCCTGAACCTTAACAGGATCCATCTCAATAGTAGAAGGAGAAAAAATGTACCCCAAAAAAGAAATCTTCTGGACTCCGAAGAGACACTTTGAGCCCTTCACAAACAGAGAATTGGCCCGCAAAACCTGAAACCCCTTCCTGACCTGTAGAACATGAGACTCCCAGTCATCAGAAAACACCAAAATATCATCCAAATACACAATCATAAACTTATCCAGATATTCACGGAAAATATTGTGCATAAAGGACTGAAAGACTGACGGAGCATTGGAGAGTCCAAAAGGCATTACCAAATACTCAAAATGGCCCTCAGGCGTATTAAATGCGGTTTTCCACTCATCACCCTGTTTTATCCGCACCAGATTATACGCACCACGAAGATCTATTTTAGTGAACCACCTAGCCCCCTTAATGCGAGCAAACAAATCAGTAAATAATGGCAATGGATACTGGTATTTGACTGTAATCTTATTCAGAAGGCGATAATCTATACAAGGCCTCAGGGAACCATCTTTTTTTGCCACGAAAAAAAAAACCTGCTCCCAGAGGGGACGAAGATGGACGAATATGTCCCTTTTCCAAGGACTCCTTAATATAATTCTGCATAGCAGTATGCTCTGGCAGTGACAGATTAAATAAACGACAATTAGGGAACTTACTGCCAGGAATCAATTCTATAGCACAGTCACACTCTCTATGAGGAGGGAGCGAATTGAGCTTAGGCTCCTCAAAAACATCCCTATAATCCGACAAAAACGCAGGGATCTCCGAAGGAGTAGATGAAGCAATAGAAATCGGAGGTGCATCATCATGAACCCCCTGACATCCCCAGCTTAGCACAGACATTGTTTTCCAGTCCAGGACAGGATTATGAGTTTGTAACCATGGCAGACCAAGCACTAGTACATCATGTAAATTATACAGTACAAGGAAGCGAATCACCTCCTGATGAACGGGAGTCATGCGCATGGTCACTTGTGTCCAATACTGCGGTTTATTCATAGCCAATGGTGTAGAATCAATTCCCTTCAGAGGAATAGGAACTTCCAGAGGCTCTAGACTAAAACCGCAGCGTTTAGCAAATGACCAATCCATAAGACTCAGGGCAGCGCCTGAATCCACATAGGCATCGACGGAAATGGAAGACAGTGAAAAAATCAAAGTCACAGACAAAATGAACTTAGACTGCAGAGTATCAATGGCAAAAGATTTATCAACCCTTTTTGTGCGTTTAGAGCATGCTGATATAACATGAGCTGAATCACCACAATAAAAACACAAACCATTTTTCCGCCTATAATTTTGCCGTTCACTTCTGGACTGAATTCTATCACATTGCATAGTCTCAGGTGCCTGTTCAGAAGACACCGCCAACTGGTGCACGGGTTTGCGCTCCCGTAAACGCCGATCAATCTGAATGGCCATAGCCATAGACTCATTCAGACCTGTAGGCGCAGGGAACCCCACCATAATATCCTTAATGGCCTCAGAAAGACCATTTCTGAAGTTTGCAGCCAGGGCGCACTAATTCCACTGAGTAAACACCGACCATTTCCGAAATTTCTGACAATATATTTCCGCTTCATCATGCCCCTGAGAGAGGGCTAATAAAGCCTTTTCAGCCTGAATCTCTAGGTTAGGTTCCTCATAGAGCAATCCCAATGCCAGAAAAAACGCATCCACACTGAGCAATGCAGGATCCCCTGGTGCCAATGCAAATGCCCAATTCTGAGGGTCGCCCCGTAGGAACGATATAACAATCTTGACCTGTTGAGCAGGGTCTCCAGAGGAGCGAGATTTCAAAGAGAGAAACAATTTACAATTGTTCCTGAAATTCAGGAAAGTAGATCTATCTCCAGAAAAAAACTCTGGAATAGGAATTCTAGGTTCAGACATGGGAGTGTGAACAACGAAATCCTGTATGTTTTGAACCTTTGCTGCGAGATTACTCAGGCTGGAAGCCAAACTCTGGACATCCATGATTAACAGCTAAGATCAGAGCCATTCAAGGGTTAAGAGGAGGTAAGAAGCAGCTAGACAGCAATTAAGGGCTAGGCAGCAAAACTCTGAAGGAAAAAAAAAAAAAAAAAATTTCCCTTGAACACTTCTCTTTCTCCTGCTTCAGCCCAAACAATTAACACTTTGTGGGCCGGCTATACTGTCATGAATCCCCAATGGCGAGGGATAGCACAGGACAAGCAAAGTATAATAAATATCGGACGAGCTCTAGGGTGATGGAACCTGGGCTGACCGCTGCCCTACGCCTGACAAACGCAACTAGAGATAGCCAGGGAGTGTGCCTACGTTGGTTCTAGACGCCACGCACCAGCCTAAGAGCTAACTAGTACTGCAGAGAAAACAAAGACCTCACTTGCCTCCAGAGGAATGAACCCCAAAAGGTATAGTTGCCCCCCACATGTATTGACGGTGAAATGAGAGGAAGGCACACACATAGAGATGATGTATATAGGTTTAGCAAATAGAGGCCCGCTGAAAACTAGAAAGCAGAATGACACAAAAGGGGACTGAGCGGTCAGCAAAAAACCCTAATCAAAAAAACCATCCTGAGATTACAAGAACCCATGTGCCAACTCATGGCACATGGGGAGAACCTCAGTCCACTAGAGCAACCAGCTAGCATAGAGACATTCTAAGCAAGCTGGACCAAAAACCAAACAACTGAAAATCAGCACTTAGCTTATCCTGAAAGATCTGGGAGCAGGTAGGCAGGAACCAAACAGAGCACATCTGAACACATTGATAGCCGGCAAGGGAAATGACAGAAAGGCCAGGTAAAATAGGAAACACCCAGCCTCAGATGGACAGGTGGAAACCAAAGGCCGCAACCCACCAAAGTCACCCAGTACCAGCAGTAACCACCAGAGGGAGCCCACAAACAGAATCCACAACAGCTGGATCGGTGTCACACACACCGATCCAGCGATGACAGTGGGAGATCCAGCAACAAAATAAAGTTCCAAACGATCTGCTACGACGTACGATTCTCAGCGGGGTCCCTGATCGTTGCTGCGTGTCAGACACAGCGATATCGTATGGATATCGCTGGAACGTCACGGATTGTGCCGTCGTAGCGATCAAAGTGCCACTGTGAGACGGTACCCTAACTCCAGCAAAACTTTTCCAGACACATCCACATTCACTCCCCCCACATCACAATTCATATCACCCACAATCACCACAGGCACTCTTCCTGGAACTAAAAGCTTCACTTTTTCAAATAATAACTTACGCTCATTTTTTTCTACTGGTGCATAAATATTGATAACACAAAACTTAGCATTTTTATATTCAAAATTTGCCAAGATACACCTCCCCACCTCCACCACCAAATAATTATTCAAAACAACCTCCTGCCCCTTAACTAAAATGCCCACACCTTCATTTGTATTATTTGCACTACCAGACCATACAGACGCACCAACACCGCGGAGACACCATCACGTGTTTCTCAACGTAGTGATCCAGAACACTGCCCCCATCCCTTATGGGAAATATGCAAATGCATGTAGAAAAGCTGCGGAGACACCATCACGTGTTTCACAACGCAAGCAATGAATAGCCAGGTCTTTCACCGGTAAGGAACAACCACGGGAAGGGCAGCATCCAATAAAGGAAAACCACCTATGCCAAAACATGGTATCCATCCACAGACAGCTGTTTCGGGGTATTTGCCCCTCATCAGTGTGGAGTAGGAAACTGGCTATTAGGAGCAGTGCACTGCGTTGAGAAACACGTGATGGTGTCTCTGCGGTGTTGGATGTTTTGATCTCTCCGAGGTCATTCATCCTTATGTTTATAGCCTTTTCACTAGGCACTGCTCCTAATAGCCAGTTTCCTACTCCACACTGATGAGGGGCAAATACCCCGAAACAGCTGTCTGTGGATGGAAACCATGTTTTGGCATAGGTGGTTTTCCTTTATTGGATGCTGCCCTGCCCGTGGTTGTTCCTTCCCGGTGAAAGACCTGGCTATTCATTGCTTGCTTTGAGAAACACGTGATGGTGTCTCTGCGGTTTTTCTAAATGGAACAGTATGAGGCAGTGATGCACGCTGAGCTGACTACAACCAGCTGTGGCTGCAGAACAGACTACAGCATGAGCTGTACTCACACAGAGACCTTGCAGACAGCCATGAACAGCGCTGGAAGACCAAAAAAAGCTCTTCTATGTACTCATATAGTGTTTTTCCACAATCTAGCAGGATACGGATGGAAAACCACTAATAGGATAAATCAGAAAAAATGTGCAGTAGGCAGCACTAATTGAAAAAAGGACGATGAAACAGTATGAGGCAGTGACGCATGCTGAGCTTACTACAACCAGCTGTGGCTGCAGAACAGGCTACAACGTGAGCTGCACTCACACAGAGACCTTGCAGACAGCTGTGAACAGCGCTGCAAGGCCAAAAAAAGCTCCTCTATGTACTCCTCTATCTAGCAGGATATGGATGGAAACCCACTAATAGGATAAATCAGAAAAAATGTGCAGCAGGCAGCACTAGGGTTGAGCGATACGGATCGGACAAATTAAAAAATCGCCCACTTTCGGCAAAGTCGGGTTTCATGAAACCCGACCCGATCCTAGTGTGGGATCGGCCATGAGGTCACCGATCTGCGTGCAAAAGTCGCGTTTCATATGATGCTTTCAGTGCCATTTTTCAGCCAATGAAGGAGGACACAGAGTGTGGGCAGGGTGATGACATAGGTCTCGGTCCCCACCATCTTAGAGAAGGGCATGACAGTGATTGGCTTGCTTTCTGTGGCATCACAGGGGCTATAAAAGGGCATGCACGCCGACCGCCATCTTACTTCTTCTTAGCATAGGGAGAGGTTGCTGCAGCTTCATCAGAAGAAGGGATATAGTTAGGGAGGGAAGATTAACCCCAAAACTGCTTGTGCTGTAGCGATTTCCATCCAACACTGTGATGGGACAAATTAAGAAAGATTCTCCATTTTGTGCTTTTCGACTCCATTTTCTTGTTGCTTAAAGATAAATTCTGTTATTTAATTAGGTAAAAGGTTATAGCTGCCATGAAATAATTTTATCTTGTTGTTCACAAGCCTGTTATTCAACTAGGCTATGGTTCATAATTGGTATAAAGACCTTGAGTCTTCGGACTCGAGCCAGGGAAGGGACTCGGGGGTGTATCGCTATACCAGACTGAGGCACCTGTTAGTATGTGTTTTTCTATGCCAAGAAGATATGACCATATATGTAGTTTCCGGTTTTTCTGTATACTCATGGGTTAAGTTTTTCCTGCATTCTTATAGGTTAAGAACTGTGAGCGTGTTCTTATGCTGATTGGTTGAAGTATAATTTCTATGATTATGGAAAGCGATACACAATAAAACGGGGGCCAGAGATCTGCTCGATCCCCCATACAGAGGCACACGTCTCCGTCTGGTCATTTTCAGTTGCTGGCAACGCCCTGTAGATTAATTGTGAAATCACTGAGTCATCCGTGAAGGATCAATTTAGATCCTCCGTCAACAGTTGGCACCCGAAAACGTGGGGCCCAAACAGGAACGCCTCTGCCCCCCAGGGGACAACAAGACAAATGACCCTCAGACCAGACACAGGCACTGGAAAATTGGTACTGATCATCCCCCACAACAACCACAGTAAGTTGGCAGTTATACTGTCCAGACTGACCGTTTGGTGTGGTTTTCCAGTGTTTGTTGCTGCAAAGAGGATCTGAGGTTTGTCCCCGATGGTGGGGTGATTTTTGGGTGGAATCATATAGAGGTGTAGTTCTGTTGGGAGCCCAGTGCTCGAACTTTACCTCATAAGGGATGGACACCCCGGATTGACCAGTGATGTAATTCTCTTTATAGTCAAAATATCCTGAATTCTTGATCACTGTTAGAATCAGGCGCGGTGAGGTGATCGAAGATTGGGTAGGATGCGTAACTCAGGAATTATATATATTTATATATGTCCAGAGGTGTCCGGAGGGAAAGTCTAAGACGCCCTCCTCCTTTCACTGAGTACTGTGTTTTTGGGTTGTCCCAGCGGGGGACAGAGAAACCCAGTGGAACAAAACCATAAGGCCGCTCGGTATTGTGTACAACTAAAGTAAGGATATTTAGCTCTAAAGGAGAATGAGTTTCCGTGGAAGGAAAAGAAGACTTTGAATTTGTGTGATGAATCTGATATTGTTAGCCCAAAGACGGGGAAATAAATCTGTCAGGAATGCAGGAACATTATTCTCAATCATGGGTTTTTCTAAGGTGGTCTGGCATATGAATTGTGTGATGAAGGTTTTGTAGAAATTAATTAAGTCTGAGAACTGCTGTATTCCGTTTCTGTGCGTTATCTCTAAGATACCTGATGGGAGGGGTCAAACAGCTTGTGTTATTGCTTTCTCTGTGTTGAGGAATGCTGTGATTTTCTTATCTCTACTGTGTCTCTGGTATGGAGGGGGCACGTAGCTGCCTTCTAAGTTTCTCTATATTTTCTGTCGCGCTGGGAGATTTGTGTTTAAACAATAGTACAATATTGTATTGAAGTAGAAAGAAATATTGTAAGTTGGAAGTTGAAAGTGAACTATGGTACCTAGTTTTAGAAGGAAACTTGTAAGAGATTGTTTGATTATCAGTGTAATTGAAAGATTGGTAAAAGATTCACCTGCTTCAAGTTGAGTGGTTGATATATAGCAAATTGAGGATCAACAGAGGAAGTGAATTACGCTGAAAAAGGAAAGTTGTCTATTACTATGACAAAAAACTGGATGTTTTGTGGTGCAAGAAGAAACTGAGAAAGTGACTGAGATTAATGTGTCGGGAAAGCAAACAATCAAAAATCTGGGACAGGGGGTCTCCCTGCTAGATAATATGGTCCCTCCCCAGGAAATTAAGCCTCTACTCCCGACTTTAAGCCCTATGCCCCTTAACCCCAAGGCACCAATATATCCTGGACTGCCGAGAAGTTCTATGGGTGTCTTCAGGGCCGTATTTGCCACTAGGCACTCGAAGGCACGTGCCTAGGGCGGGGCGATGCGGGGGGCGGCACCTGAGCAGGGTTTTTTTTTAAATTATAAAGTCACCTTAAGACCCCGCCCCCCAACCCCACCCCCGGCACCGCCGCTGATGCCTCCTTGCTGGCCAAGCCCCCCTTGAAGACATCATGCAGTATTGACTGTCATACTCACTTCACCTGCTCTCAGCGACTGCACGACTGCAACTCGCCCTGTGTGAGCGGTCACATGGTACCGCCTCATTAAGGTGATGAATATGCATGCATATTCATCACCTTAAATGAGCGGTACCACCTGACCGCAGTGCTCACACAGGACGAGGGACAGTGCTGCACAGGGACAGAGGTGGAGGATTCCGTTCTTCTGCGCGGTGTGAGGTGAGTATGATGACAGCCAGGGAGGACGGGGGGAGCCCGGGAGGATGAAGGAGGACCGTTGTGGACGGGAAGCCAAGCCATACAAGATGGGAGTGTCGGGGAGCCGATGAGCCACGCATACAGCCAGGCCCAGGGGGGAGATGAACCACGCATATGGCGGGGCCCGGGAGGGATGGGAGATGAGCCAGTGTCTGAGCCACCCACGCATACAGGGAGGGGGAGATGAGCCACGCATACAGGGGGGAAGATGTGAGATGAGCCAGTGCCTGAGCCACCCATGCATACAGGGAGGGGGAGATGAGTCACGCATGGGGGGATGGGAGATGAGCCAGTGCCTGAGCCACCCACGCATACAGGGAGGGGGAGATGAGCCATGCATACAGGGAGGGGGATGGGAGATGAGCCAGTGCCTGAGCCACCCATGCATACAGGGAGGGGGAGATGAGTCACGCATGGGGGGATGGGAGATGAGCCAGTGCCTGAGCCACCCATGCATACAGGGAGGGGGAGATGAGCCATGCATACAGGGAGGGGGATGGGAGATGAGCCAGTGCCTGAGCCACCCATGCATACAGGGAGGGAGAGATGAGCCACACATACAGGAGGGGGGGATATGAGCCATGCATACAGGGGGAATATGAGCCATGCATAGAGGGGGGGAATATGAGCCATGCATACAGGAGGGGGAATATGAGCCATGCATACAGGAGAGGGAATATGAGCCATGCATGCAGGGGGGAATATGAGCCATGCATACAGGAGGGGGAATATGAGCCATGCATACAGGGGGGGATATGAGCCATGCATACAGGGGGGAATATGAGCCATGCATAAAGGGGGGATATGAGCCATGCATACAGGAAGGGGAATATGAGCCATGCATACAGGAGGGGGGATATGAGCCATGCATATGGGATGGGAGGGAGATGAGCCATGCATACAGGAGGGGGGTCATTATACAGTATTGAGCATCATGTGGGATCATTATACAGTATGGGGCATCATGTGTGGCCGTTATACAGTATGGAGCATCATGTCTGGCCATTATACAGTATGGAGCATCATGTGTGGCCAATGGCCATTATACAGTATGGAGCATCATGTGTGGACGTTATACAGTATGGAGCATCATGTGTGGCCGTTATACAGTATGGAGCATCATGTGTGGCCATTATAAAGTATTAAGCATCATGTGGGATCATTATACAGTATACATAACTGTGTGTTGCCATTATACAGTATGGAGCACTATGTGTGGCCATTATACAGTATGGAGCACTGTGTGGCCATTATACAGTATGGAGCACTGTGTGGCCATTATACATTATGGAGCATCATGTGTGGCCATTATACACTATGGAGCATCATGTGTGGCCATTATACATTATGGAGCATCATGTGTGGCCATTATACAGTATGGAGCATCATGTGTGGCCATTATACAGTATGGAGCACTGTGTGGCCATATTTTTTTTTGTTTATAATTATTGTATATAAAACAGTGTGATCAGCAGTGCTAAATGGGTGTGGTTGGGACCTGGATATGGGTGTGACTAGTTGTGAAATGGGTGTGGTCAGAGGCGTGGCCTAAAATTTGCCGCGGCGCACTAAGTGCGCCGCAAACTTTATACCTCCTTCCCTTCTTCAAAAGTTGGGAGGTATGGTACCACATTTGCCAGATAGCGGCAAGTGCCGCAAATCCCATAGGGAATGAATGAGGCCGAATGCAGTGTTGCCGTAAGTGATCCGTTACGTGGCACATGCAGAAAAATTGCCGGATCTGATGCAAAAGGCGACTTTGACATCAGCGATTCTTGCCAAAGTCACTACCGATAGTGTCATACTTACCAAAGGGGGAGGCAGCACTAAAAGTGCCTAGGGCAGCAGAAACTCTAAATATGGCCCTGGGCGTCTTATGGTAGTATTTAACCCCTTTCTGACATTGGAAGTACTATCCCGTCGAGGTGGGGTGGGCCCGTATGACCACCAACGGGATAGTACGTCCAGCGCGATCGGCGGCGCTCACGGGGCGAGCGCGGCCGATCGTGGCCGGGTGTCAGCTGACTATTGCAGCTGACATCTGGCACTATGTGCCAGGAGCGGTCACGGACTGCCCCCAGCACATTAACCCCCGGCACACCACGATCAAACATGATCGCGGTGTGCCGGCAGTACAGGGAAGCATCGTGCAGGGAGGGAGCTCCCTGTGGGCTTCCCTGAGACCCCCGGAGTAACGCGATGTGATCGCGTTGCTGCGAGGGTCTCTTACCTCCTCCTCACTGCAGGTGCCCGGATCCAAGATGGCCGCGGCATCCGGGTCCTGCAGGGAGGGAGGTGGCTTACCAAGTGCCTGCTCAGAGCAGACGGTTGTTAAGCCTGCAGTGCTGTGAGGCAGATCGGTGATCTGACAGAGTGCTGTGCAAACTGTCAGATCAGCGATCTGTGATGTCCCCGCTGGGACAAAGTAAAAAAGTAAAAAAAAAAATATCCACATGTCTAAAAAAAAAAAAAAAAAATTCCTAAAGAAAAAAAAATATATATATTATTCCCATAAATACATTTCCTTATCTAAATAAAAAAAACAATAAAAGTACATACATATTTAGTATCGCCGCGTCCGTAACGACCCCACCTATAAAACTATATCACTAGTTAACCCCTTCAGTGAACACCGTAGGGAAAAAAAAAAACGAGGCAAAAAACAACGCTTTATTATCATACTGCCAAACAAAAAGTAGAATAACACGCGATTAAAAAGACAGATATAAATAACCATGGTACCACTGAAAATGTCATCTTGTCCTGCAAAAAACAAGCCACCATACAGCATCATCAAAGAAAAAAGAAAAAAATTATAGTCCTCAGAATAAAGCGATGCCAAAATAATTATTTATTCTATAAAATAGTTTTTATCATATAAAAGCGCCAAAGCATAAAAAAAGATATAAATGAGGTATCGCTGTAATCGTACTGACCCGAAGAATAAAACTGCTGTATCAATTTTACCAAATGTGGAACGGTATAAACGCCTCCCCCAAAAGAAATTCATGAATAGCTGTTTTTTTGTCATCCTGCCTCACAAAAATCGGAATAAAAAGCGATCAAAAACTGTCACATGTCCGAAAAGGTTACCAATAAAAACATCAACTTGTCCCGCAAAAAACAAGACCTCACATGACTCTGTGGACCAAAATATGGAAAAATTATAGGTCTCAAAATGTGGAGACGCCAAAACTTTTTTGCTATAAAAAGAGTCTTTTAGTGTGTGACGGCTGCCAATCATAAAAATCCGCTATAAAAAATGCTATAAAAGTAAATCAAACCCCCCTTCATCACCCCCTTTGTTAGGGGAAAAATAATAAAATTAAAAAAATGTATTTATTTCCATTTTCCCATTAGGGTTAGGGTTAGGGTTAGGGTTAGGGTTAGGGTTAGGGCTAGGGTTAGGTCTAGGGTTAGGGCTAGGTTTAGGGTTAGGGTTAGGGCTAGGGTTAGGGTTTGGGCTACGGTTGGAGCTAAAGTTAGGATTAGGGTTGGGGCTAAAGTTAGGGTTAAGGTTGGGGCTAAAGTTAGGGTTAGGGTTTGGATTACATTTACGGTTGGGATTAGGGTTGGGATTAGAGTTAGGGGTGTGTCAGGGTTAGGGGTGTGGTTAGGGTTACCGTTGGGATTAGGGTTAGGGGTGTGTTTGGATTAGGGTTTCAGTTAGAATTGGGGAGTTTCCACTGTTCAGGCACATCAGGGGCTTTTCAAACGCGACATGGCGTCCGATCTCAATTCCAGCCAATTCTGCATTGAAAAAGTAAAACAGTGCTCCTTCCCTTCCGAGCTTTCCCGTGTGAGCAAACAGGGGTTTACCCCAACATGTGGGGAATCAGCGTACTCGGGACAAATTGGACAACATTTGCGGTCCAAGTTCTCTTGTTACCCTTGGGAAAATATAAATTTGGGGGGCTAAAAATAATTTTTGTGGGAAAAAAAGGATTTTTTATTTTCACGGCTCTGCGTTGTAAACTGTAGTGAAACACTTGGGGGTTCAAAGTTCTCACAACACATCTAGATAAGTTCCTTGGGAGGTCTAGTTTCCAATATCGGGTCACTTTTGGGGGTTTCTACTGTTTGGGTACATCAGAGGCTCTGCAAATGCAATGTGATGCCTGCAGACCAATCATCTAAGTCTGCATTCCAAATGGCGCTCCTTCCCTTCCGAGCTCTGAAATACGCCCAAACAGTGGTTTCCTCCCACATATGGGGCATCAGCATACTCAGGACAAATTGGACACCAAATTTTGGGGTCCAATTTCTCCTGTTACCCTTGGGAAAATACAAAACTGGGGGCTAAAAGTCATTTTTGTGAAAAAAAAGGAATTTTTATTTTTACGGCTCTGCGTTATAAACTGTAGTGAAACACTTGGGGGATCAAAGCTCTCAAAACACATCTAGATAAGTTCCTTAGGGGGTCTACTTTCCAAAATGGTGTCACTTGTGGGGGGTTTCAATGTTTAGACACATCAGGGGCTCTCCAAACGCAACATGGCGTCCCATCTTAATTCCAGTCAATTTTGCATTGAAAAGTCAAATGGCGCTCCTTCCCTTCCGAGCTCTGCTATGCGCCCAAACAGTGGTTTACACCCACATATGGGGTATTGGCATACTCAGGACAAATTGCACAACAAATTTTGTGGTCCAATTTCTTCTCCTACCCTTGGGAAAATAAAAAATTGGGGGCGAAAGGATCATTTTTGTGAAAAAATATGATTTTTTATTTTTATGGCTCTGCATTATAAACTTCTGTGAAGCACTTGGTGGGTCAAAGTGCTCACCACACATCTAGATAAGTTCCTTAAGTGGTCTACTTTCCAAAATGGTGTCACTTGTGGGGGGGTTAAATGTTTAGGCACATCAGGGGCTCTCCAAACGCAACATGGCATTCCATCTCAATTCCAGTCAATTTATCATTGAAAAGTCAAATGGCGCTCCTTCCCTTCCGAGCTCTGCGGTGCGCCCAAACAGTGGTTTACCCCCACATATGGGGTATCAACATACTCAGCACAAATTGTACAACAACTTTTGGGGTCCATTTTCTCCTGTTAACCTTGGTAAAATAAAACAAATTGGAGCTGAAATAAATTTTGTGTAAAAAAAAATTAAATGTTAATTTTTATTTAAACATTTCAAAAATTCCTGTGAATTTCCGGTGAAGCACCTGAAGGGTTAATACATTTCTTGAATGTGGTTTTGAGCACCTTGAGGGGTGCCGTTTTTAGAAAGGTGTCACACTTGGGTATTTTCTATCATATAGACCCCTCAAAATGACTTCAAATGAGATATGGTCCCTAAAAAAAAATGGTGTTGCAAAAATGAGAAATTGCTGGTCAACTTTTAACCCTTATAACTCCCTAACAAAAAAAAAATTTGGTTCCTAAATTGTGCTTATGTAAAGTAGACATGTGAGAAATGTTACCTATTAAGTATTTTGTGTGACATATCTCTGTGATTTAAGGGCATATAAATTCAAAGTTGGAAAATTGCGAAATTTTCAAAATTTTCGTCAAATTTCCATTTTTTTTCACAAATAAACGCAAGTTATATAAATTTTACGACTATCATGAAGTACAATATGTCTTGAGAAAATAGTGTCAGAATCGCCAAGATCCGTTGAAGCGTTCCAGAGTTATAACCTCATAAAGGGACAGTGGTCAGAATTGTAAAAATTGGCCCGGTCATTAACGTGCAAACCACCCTTGGGGGTAAAGGGGTTAAAGATCTGGGATTTTCATTGTAAAATAAAGCCCACTCACACATTTTTGTGGCAGCTTTAATGTCCGGCCTTAAATCTGAATTGAAAGAGGCAATAATGTCAGTTAGATGCAATATTAAGACTTCCACTCCGAATGATGCATTGAAAAATAGTAAAGAGTTTTCAAAAGAACTTAGCCCGTTCTGCATCAGCAGGGAAATTAAAGGTTAAATCAGTAGCCGCAGCGATTTCTGCTCCAACCCTAGCCCCCACCGCAGCTACAAGCTACAAGGACGCAGCTCCGTTCCTTATCAGTGGCCCATGTAACAGACTCCAGCTCCAGCCCTCCCACCATACACAAATCCAGTCCCAAACTCCAATATCCCTTTTAACCCCATGTCTGAGAATCTCACTCCCCAGCCCCGCCATGTCAATTCTCAGATCAAGAGCTTGTTTTATTTGGAGTAGATGGCAGACCCAATAAATATACTCTTACAAAACCCATCCCATTGGGACCCTTGCCTGAAGTCACGGCTCAGTTTGTAATCTCTCCTATATGTCCGGTAAATTTACTGGGGGCAGATTTATTATCACAGTTTCGCTCCAGAATACAATTCCAAGATGATGGTCAGCTGGTACTTATTATACTTATATAACCCCTATGCAGATGAACACAATGAGATCTGTATCCTACATGCCCTTCCTACGGTTATGATGGCCCTGATAGGCCCAGATCCACCCCCAATAATGCCTGTAGAACCAGTAAAAGTGTTTTTCAAACCTGGTGCCCCTTTTCCCAAAGTCCATCAGTACCCTTTGAAACATGATCAGGAGCGGGGCCTCAAGGGGCAAATACAAACATTACTCGATAATGGTGCCCTGGTACCCTGTGTTTCCCCATGTAACACGCCCTTGTTTCCCGTTAAGAAAAAACCCCACCTGGCCAACCCCCTGTGTACAAGATCTACGGGCAGTTAATGCAGCTACTGTTCTGGAAACTCCGGTGCCTAATCCACATACTCTTTTGTCCCAGATATCTCAGGATGCTGCTTGGTTCACAGTCATCGACCTTGCCAATGCCTTCTTCAGCATTCCATTACACCCAAATTTCCAGTTTCGGTTTGCATTTATTTATCAGGGATGACAACAGAGCAGGAAGCCATTGCTGCCACTGTTAGCCTTCTCAAGTATCTGGCAGATGTGAACTGTCGGGTTTCGGCCTCGAAATTTCGGTTCTGCCTTGGTCAAGTGATATTTTTGGGTCACTGTCTCCTTCAGGGTGTCAGACACCTCACAAAAGAAAGAAAAATAGCCGTCAGCTCTCTTCCTTTCCCAAAAGATGAGACTGAACTCCAGCGTTTTCTTGGACTATGTACTTATTGTCGTCAGTGGATATCGGACGCATCCCGCATAATGCAACCTCTCTACAATGCCCTGGAAGACGGTTTAAGATGTGCTGATGATTTGGCAGATTCCACACCGGATGCGCTGTTACTACGGAAGACACTGTAGTGCACGGAGCTGCACTCCCTCCCTCACTGTCAGCACAAGAAGTAGAACTTCAGGCTCTGTCTACTGCATGTGTTCTGGCCAAAGACAGGCGGGCTAATATATACACGGACTCACAGTATGCAATTGGTATTGCTCATGATTTCGGAGACCTATGGGCCAATCGAGGGTTTATTACCACCGCCGGGACTCCAGTGAAGAATGCTGAAGCTGTTAAAACCCTCATGGACTCAATCAAATTACCTACCCAGGTGGCCATTATCAAAATTAAGGCGCACGGTCCTAGCAGCAGTCCACATACAGTTGGTAACGCCTTTGTGGATATGCAAGCAAAAGCTGCTGCTCTCCTACCCGTTGAACAGACCATACCAGCTATGGTGACCACACGCTCTCAGCGTAAACAGTTACAAGAAACATTGACTCTACAGGAACCTGATGATCCACGACAGACTGAGGTTTTCTGTCAGACCCCGCGAGACCGCTTAATGACGATGCAGAGAATGTCTCCAAAGGAAGAAGTGAAGCGGTGGAAGGCTGATGGAGCACGTATGAACATGGTCTCTGGAAAAAGGACCAACTTGTGTGTCTCCCTAAGTGGATGTACCCTGCTATTGCCACATGGGCACATGGGCCCACACATCGAGGAAAAAAAATGTACAAAAATTCTACTGGGCTCCAGGTATTTCTACAGTCCTGACAGCACTCAACCATGCATGTAATATCTGTCAGACCTGCAATAATGTCAGTTAGATGCAATAGTAAGACTTCCACTCCGAATGATACATTGAAAAATAGTAAAGAGTTTTCAAAAGAACTTAGCCCGTTCTGCATCAGCAGGGAAATTAAAGGTTAAATCAGTAGCCGCAGCGATTTCTGCTCCAACCCTAGCCCCCACCGCAACTACAAGCTACAAGGACGCAGCTCCGTTCCTTATCAGTGGCCCATGTAACAGACTCCAGCTCCAGCCCTCCCACCGTACACAGATCCAGTCCCAAACTCCAATATCCCTTTTAACCCTATGTCTGAGATTCTCACTCCCCAGCCCCGCCATGTCAATTCTCAGATCAAGAGCTTGTTTTATTTGGAGTAGATGGCAGACCCAATAAATATACTCTTACAAAACCCATCCCATTGGGACCCTTCCCTGAAGTCACGGCTCAGTTCGTAATCTCTCCTATATGTCCGTTAAATTTACTGGGGGCATGTTTATTATCACAGTTTCGCTCCAGAATACAATTCCAAGATGATGGTCAGCTGGTACTTATTATACTTATATAACCCCTATGCAGATGAACACAATGAGATCTGTATCCTACATGCCCTTCCTACGGTTATGATGGCCCTGATAGGCCCAGATCCACCCCCAATAATGCCTGTAGAACCAGTAAAAGTGTTTTTCAAACCTGGTGCCCCTTTTCCCAAAGTCCATCAGTACCCTTTGAAACATGATCAGGAGCGGGGCCTCAAGGGGCAAATACAAACATTACTCGATAATGGTGCCCTGGTACCCTGTGTTTCCCCATGTAACACGCCCTTGTTTCCCGTTAAGAAAAAACCCCACCTGGCCAACCCCCTGTGTACAAGATCTACGGGCAGTTAATGCAGCTACTGTTCTGGAAACTCCGGTGCCTAATCCACATACTCTTTTGTCCCAGATATCTCAGGATGCTGCTTGGTTCACAGTCATCGACCTTGCCAATGCCTTCTTCAGCATTCCATTACACCCAAATTTCCAGTTTCGGTTTGCATTTATTTATCAGGGACGACAACAGAGCAGGAAGCCATTGCTGCCACTGTTAGCCTTCTCAAGTATCTGGCAGATGTGAACTGTCGGGTTTCGGCCTCGAAATTTCGGTTCTGCCTTGGTCAAGTGATATTTTTGGGTCACTGTCTCCTTCAGGGTGTCAGACACCTCACAAAAGAAAGAAAAATAGCCGTCAGCTCTCCTCCTTTCCCAAAAGATGAGACTGAACTCCAGCGTTTTCTTGGACTATGTACTTATTGTCGTCAGTGGATATCGGATGCATCCCGCATGATGCAACCTCTCTACAATGCCCTGGAAGACGGTTTAAGATGTGCTGATGATTTGGCAGATTCCCACCGGATACGCTGTTACTATGGAAGACACTGTAGTGCACGGAGCTGCACTCCCTCCCTCACTGTCAGCACAAGAAGTAGAACTTCAGGCTCTGTCTACTGCATGTGTTCTGGCCAAAGACAGGCGGGCTAATATATACACGGACTCACAGTATGCAATTGGTATTGCTCATGATTTCGGAGACCTATGGGCCAATCGAGGGTTTATTACCACCGCCGGGACTCCAGTGAAGAATGCTGAAGCTGTTAAAACCCTCATGGACTCAATCAAATTACCTACCCAGGTGGCCATTATCAAAATTAAGGCGCACGGTCCTAGCAACAGTCCACATACAGTTGGTAACGCCTTTGTGGATATGCAAGCAAAAGCTGCTGCTCTCCTACCCGTTGAACAGACCATACCAGCTATGGTGACCACACGCTCTCAGCGTAAACAGTTACAAGAAACACTGACTCTACAGGAACCTGATGATACAATTCAGTAGCATACATAGTCCGTCCCGGTTATATACACCATACAATATTAATACTGTCCATATCGACCAAGACAGACCTAGGACCACATGTGGACAACTGCAGATATATCATATCATACAAAGCACCAAAAAACGCAGTCAAAAAACGTCCGATTTATGCAAAAATAGAAAACAACTTTATTGGATTAAAACACACAGGTGTACAGCATGGCGGGCAACAGATATCCCCTATACAAGCCCACACACACATCTCATATAGAGGGACCGAACAACAGTGCACTGATATTTATTATGGGTCCTATAGATAAATAGTCCATATATGCTATAGGGAAAACAAAGATAAAGGAGCATCCATATATAATATATGTGACCTTAAGGTACCGTCACATTAAGCGACGCTGCAGCGATAGCGACAGCGATGCCGATCGCTGCAGCGTCGCTGTTTGGTCGCTGGAGAGCTGTCACACAGACCGCTCTCCAGCGACCAACGATGCCGAGATCCCCGGGTAACCAGGGTAAGCATCGGGTTGCTAAGCGCAGGGCCGCGCTTAGTAACCCGATGTTTACCCTGGTTACCAGCGTAAAAGTTAAAAAAACAAACAGCACATACTCACCAGCGCGTCCCCCAGCCTCTGCTTCCTGACACTGACTGAGCTCCGGCCCTAACAGCAGAGCGGTGACGTCACCGCTGTGCTTTCACTTTCAGTTTAGGGCCGGCGCTCAGTCAGTGTCAGGAAGCAGAGGCTGGGGGACGCGCTGGTGAGTATGTGCTGTTTGTTTTTTTAACTTTTACGCTGGTAACCAGGGTAAACATCGGGTTACTAAGCGCGGCCCTGCGCTTAGTAACCCGATGTTTACCCTGGTTACCAGTGTAAAATATCGCTGGTATCCTTGCTTTTGCTGTCAAACACGGCGATACACGGCGACCTAGCGACCAAATAAAGTGCAGACCTTCTAGCAGCGACCAGCAATTTCACAGCGGGATCCAGATCGCTGCTGCGTGTCAAATACAGCGATATCGCTATCCAGGTCGCTGCAACGTCACGGATCGCTGGCGATATCGCCTAGTGTGACGGTACCTTTATGGACAAGTGTCCCAGACGTAGTACATACCACAGTGGTGAGTCACAAAGTATGTGCACAGCAGTCGCGTCCTCCCCGACGCGCGTTTCGGCGGGTGGCCTTCCTCAGGGGGGGTGCCAAGAACAGAGGGGGCACCGATTAAATAGCTGGTAATCCGGAAGTAGCGGCGCTCGCATGCACAGCCGCACCGCAACATCCACATCCGGTCTACGGAGCCCGCGGGACCGAAAACACACGGGCCCCATGTGATCCGCCCACAAGGCAGAGCGAGAACCAGGGGGGAGTGCCGCGCGACTGCGCATGCGCGAGCCACAGCCGCAGCCATATTACAAAAGGGTAAGTGTACTGGCAAAAAATAAAGACAAAGCGGAAAAAAAAAAACTCGCAAGACTATGGCCGCCACATATAAATTGCAAAAGAATGAATGAAAACAAACAACAATAACAATAAACAATAAACAAATAAATCATAAAGGCAGATGACATGGGAACCAATACACATATATGTGACAAATCAATAAACATATATAAAAATATACATAGAGATTAGCCACTACAAATTATTATAACCAACATACCCAGCCATCATCGCTGCACATATTAAAGTTCAAAGACCTCTAAAATACAGTGAGCACCAACGCATATACAAGGAAAAATCAGCAACAGTTATAAAATATAACCGCTAAATCATATAATCCATGAATAAAGCGTAGCCGCTAGATAACATAGTCCATGATGTGTATGTCTCTGGATGATAGATAATGGAAGATGTTGATATTTATTGAAGTATTCCACCCGTTTTTCGAGTTATTGCAGGTACTTATTGATAGCAGCCAAAGTGATTGTCCCATAACCAGATAACAACCCGGAAAAGAGCTAAAAATCAAAAACAATAAAATGTGGTTAAAAACAAGTAAAGATAGCGAATGCGGAACAGTACAGAGGAAACGATGCACAGCAGTCCAGCGACTATAGAAACGGGGCAAACGACAGACATTCATTTAGTCCATGAGGCTGGACAGTCTGCAAACGCCAGATCCAGCGTGTTTCCAGCATGCCAAGTCTCTTGGAAAGACGACCACCTCTAATGTTGATCCTAAGGGCATCAATTCCCCTCACTTTCAACATCGTGGCGTCACAATTGTGAAATGCTTTAAAATGCCTCGGCAATGTTTTTAGTGCGGTTGTATCCACGTGGCCAGCGGCCGCCTGTATCCCCAACACATGCTCCCTCACGCGGACTTTCAACTGGCGGGTCGTAAGGCCAACATATACAAGTCCGCAGGGGCATGTGGCATAATAGATAACATATCTAGTGGTACAAGTGATCCTTTGTCTAATAGAAAACCTCCTTGTACCACTAGAATTGAAAAATAAATCACTTTTTTCTATGTTGGGGGAGGCGACACACCGGCCACATGGAAAGCAACCCACCCTGGGTGTAAACCTATCTAGGAAGGTTATAGGGGGCCGTCCCTCATAATGACTGTGGACCAGTTGGTCTCTAAGATTAGAGGCACGCCTAAATGTAATGGATGGTTTGTTTGGGATGAACTTCTTGATTATCGGATCGACTTGAAGTATAGGCCAGGCTTTATCCAAGGCTCTCCTAATCTGATTAGCCTTGGAATTATAGGTAGTGATAAACCTAATATTATTGATGTTATTAGTCCCACTTGTTTGTCCACGTTGACTACCATAAAGTAAGTTATGGCGTGTAGAGTGTTTCGCCCTCTGATATGCCTTCTTGATGGATCTCCCACTATACCCCCTAGCCGCAAACCGCATCCTCAGTTCACCAGCTCTTTTCTCAAAATCACCATCGGTGGAGCAGATACGACGTAAACGAAGGAACTGCCCCACCGGGATAGATCGTATCATATGCTGGGGATGACCTGAGGATGCATGCAACAGGGTATTGGTAGAGGTTGGTTTTCGAAAAATATCCGTACAGAGGATGCCACTATGGTCCTTCTTAATAGTTACATCTAGGAAATCAATAGATATGTCACTCCACACAAATGTTAAATGAATGTTCATATCGTTGTTGTTCAAGGAGGATATCTACTGCACAAGGTCGACGGACGTGCCCTGCCAGACGAAGAAGATATCATCAATATACAGTGTCCATAAAGGGACACGGTCAATTGATCCCTGTTCGTCGGACAGGAAAAGGTCCCTCTCCCACCGCCCCAGGAAGAGGCCGGCATAGGAGGGCGCAAAGGCCGCTCCCATGGCAGTCCCCTGGAGCTGTAGGTAGAAGGACCCCTTGAAGACAAAAAAATTGTGTGTGAGGGTGAATTCTAAAAGTTCCAGCAGAAGCGATCTCATACCAATAGATAAAGTAGATGACTCCAAAAAATATCTAACGGCACCAATGCCGTCTTTGTGTCTGATATTGGTATAATGAGATTCGACATCCGCCGAAACCAATAGAGAATCACTCTCTAAGCACAATCTGTCAACCCTGCGCAGCACATCCCCTGTGTCCTTGAGGAAGGAAGGAAGGCTGGTAACTAGCGGTTGCAGGTGGAAATCAATCCACCTATTAACATGTTCCAGTAGATTTCCCCGTCCTGAGATAATAGGTCTCCCGGGGGGTGACGAGGTATTTTTAGGAATATGGACACGGTATATTGATGATATCTTCTTCGTCTAGCAGGGCACGTCCGTCGACCTTGTGCAGTACATATCCTCCTTGAACAACAACGATATGAACATTCATTTAACATTTGTGTGGAGTGACATATCTATTGATTTCCTAGATGTGACTAGTAAGAAGGACCATAGTGGCATCCTCTGTACGGATATTTTCTGAAAACCAACCTCTACCAATACCCTGTTGCATGCATCCTCAGGTCATCCCCAGCATATGATACGATCTATCCCGGTGGGGCAGTTCCTTCGTTTACGTCGTATCTGCTCCACCGATGGTGATTTTGAGAAAAGAGCTGGTGAACTGAGGATGCGGTTTGCGGCTAGGGGGTATAGTGGGAGATCCATCAAGAAGGCATATCAGAGGGCGAAACACTCTACACGCCATAACTTACTTTATGGTAGTCAACGTGGACAAACAAGTGGGACTAATAACATCAATAATATTAGGTTTATCACTACCTATAATTCCAAGGCTAATCAGATTAGGAGAGCCTTGGATAAAGCCTGGCCTATACTTCAAGTCGATCCGATAATCAAGAAGTTCATCCCAAACAAACCATCCATTACATTTAGGTGTGCCTCTAATCTTAGAGACCAACTGGTCCACAGTCATTATGAGGGACGGCCCCCTATAACCTTCCTAGATAGGTTTACACCCAGGGTGGGTTGTTTTCCATGTGGCCGGTGTGTCGCCTGCCCCAACATAGAAAAAAGTGATTTCTTTTTCAATTCTAGTGGTACAAGGAGGTTTTCTATTAGACAAAGGATCACTTGTACCACTAGATATGTTATCTATTATGCCACATGCCCCTGCGGACTTGTATACGTTGGCCTTACGACCCGCCAGTTGAAAGTCCGCGTGAGGGAGCATGTGTTGGGGATACAGGCGGCCGCTGGCCACGTGGATACAACCGCACTAAAAACATTGCCGAGGCATTTTAAAGCATTTCACAATTGTGACGCCACGATGTTGAAAGTGAGGGGAATTGATGCCCTTAGGATCAACATTAGAGGTGGCCGTCTTTCCAAGAGACTTGGCATGCTGGAAACACGCTGGATCTGGCGTTTGCAGACTGTCCAGCCTCATGGACTAAATGAATGTCTGTCGTTCGCCCCGTTTCTATAGTCGCTGGACTGCTGTGCATCGTTTCCTCTGTACTGTTCCGCATTCGCTATCTTTACTTGTTTTTAACCACATTTTATTGTTTTTGATTTTTAGCTCTTTTCCGGTTTGTTATCTGGTTATGGGACAATCACTTCGGCTGCTATCAATAAGTACCTGCAATAACTCGAAAAACGGGTGGAATACTTCAATAAATATCAACATCTTCCATTATCTATCATCCAGAGACATACACATCATGGACTATGTTATCTAGCGGCTACGCTTTATTCATGGATTATATGATTTAGCGGTTATATTTTATAACTGTTGCTGAATTTTCCTTGTATATGCGTTGGTGCTCACTGTATTTTAGAGGTCTTTGAACTTTAATATGTGCAGCAATGATGGCTGGGTATGTTGGTTATAATAATTTGTAGTGGCTAATCTCTATGTATATTTTTATATATGTTTATTGATTTGTCACATATATGTGTATTGGTTCCCATATCATCTGCCTTTATGATTTATTTGTTTATTGTTTATTGTTATTGTTGTTTTCTTTTTTTATTTGTTTTCATTCATTCTTTTGCAATTTATATGTGGCGGCCATAGTCTTGCGAGTTTTTTTTTTCCGCTTTGTCTTTATTTTTTGCCAGTACACTTACCCTTTTGTAATATGGCTGCGGCTGTGGCTCGCGCATGCGCAGTCGCGCGGCACTCCCCCCTGGTTCTCGCTCTGCCTTGTGGGTGGATCACATGGGGCCTGTGTGTTTCCAGTCCCGCGGGCTGCGTAGACCGGATGTGGATGTTGCGGTGCGGCTGTGCATGCGAGCGCCGCTACTTCCGGATTACCAGCTATTTAATCGGTGCCCCCTCTGTTCTTGGCACCCCCCCTGAGGAAGGCCACCCGCCGAAATGTGCGTCGGGGAGGACGCGACTGCTGTGCACATACTTTGTGACTCACCACTGTGGTATGTACTACGTCTGGGACACTTGTCCATAAGGTCACATATATTATATATGGATGCTCCTTTATCTTTGTTTTCCCTATAGCATATATGGACTATTTATCTATAGGACCCATAATAAATATCAGTGCACTGCTGTTCGGTCCCTCTATATGAGATGTGTGTGTGGGCTTGTATAGGGGATATCTGTTGCCCGCCATGCTGTACACCTGTGTGTTTTAATCCAATAAAGTTGTTTTCTATTTTTGCATAAATCGGACGTTTTTTGACTGTGTTTTTTGGTGCTTTGTATGATAGGAACCTGATGATCCATGACAGACTGAGGTTTTCTGTCAGACCCCGCGAGACCGCTTAATGACGATGCAGAGAATGTCTCCAAAGGAAGAAGTGAAGCGGTGGAAGGCTGATGGAGCACGTATGAACATGGTCTCTGGAAAAAGGACCAACTTGTGTGTCTCCCTAAGTGGATGTACCCTGCTATTGCCACATGGGCACATGGGCCCACACATCGAGGAAAAAAAATGTACAAAAATTCTACTGGGCTCCAGGTATTTCTACAGTCCTGACAGCACTCAACCATGCATGTAATATCTGTCAGACCTGCAATCCCGGTCAACTTCAATGTGTACCCCCAAAGCACGTTGCTAAGCCCGACTATCCTTTCCAAAGGCTCCAAGTGGACCACATCACGTTGCCTAAGTCTGGAAGGTATGAATATTGTCTGGTTGTTGTCGACATGTTCTCCAGTTGGCCAGAAGCATTCCCCGTTACCAACGGGATGTATTAAAAGAGGCATAGATGCTCATGAGGAGAACATAATTTTACCTCTATACAAGTCACTAGTTCGACCACACTTAGAATACTGTGCACAGTTCTGGTCTCCGGTGTATAAGAAAGACATAGCTGAACTGGAGCGGGTGCAGAGAAGAGCGACCAAGGTTATTAGAGGACTGGGGGGTCTGCAATACCAAGATAGGTTATTACACTTGGGGCTATTTAGTTTGGAAAAACGAAGACTAAGGGGTGATCTTATGTTAATGTATAAATATATGAGGGGACAGTACAAAGACCTTTCTGATGATCTTTTTAATCATAGACCTGAGACAGGGACAAGGGGGCATCCTCTACGTCTGGAGGAAAGAAGGTTTAAGCATAATAACAGACGCGGATTCTTTACTGTAAGAGCAGTGAGACTATGGAACTCTCTGCCGTATGATGTTGTAATGAGTGATTCATTAATTAAATTTAAGAGGGGACTGGATACATTTCTGGAAAAGTATAATGTTACAGGGTATATACACTAGATTCCTTGATAAGGCGTTGATCCAGGGAACTAGTCTGATTGCCGTATGTGGAGTCGGGAAGGAATTTTTTTCCCCATGGTGGAGTTACTCTTTGCCACATGGGGTTTTTTTTGCCTTCCCCTGGATCAACATGTTAGGGCATGTTAGGTTAGGCTATGGGTTGAACTAGATGGACTTACAGTCTTCCTTCAACCTTAATAACTATGTAACTATGTAACTATGTAACATGACTGCAAAAACCACAGCGAAGAAACTGGTGATAGAAGTTATATGCAGATATGGTGTTCCAGAAGTCGTCGAAAGTGACCAAGGCCCGGCCTTTTCTTCTTATGTGTATCAGGAGGTTTTGACAAGGTTTGGATCCACTGTAGCCCTCCATACTCCGTACCATCCACAATCCAGTGGGAAAGTTGAGAGGCTGAACGGCACACTGAAGGGACAATTGACCAAAATGATGCAGGAGACTACGGCTCCATGGCCAGAGCTCCTACCCATTGTACTGTACCACAATCGTACTACCCCTAAGGCAAAACATGGCCTGTCCCCATATGAGATATTATTTGGTGCTAGGCCCTCAGTTGCAAATTACCAGCCTCAGTAGTTATCAGAGGAAACTGACCGTGCTGTTCAATATGTTATTCAGCTTAGTAAAAATCTTGTTAACACCCATGTTTTAGTTTTTTTCTTCCCTTCCAGATTCAGCAGAAACCGACACTTGTCACAACTTAAAGTTTGGTGGTTTTGTGGTCGTGAAAAGCCATGTCAGAAAACATGGACTAGAATAGAACCCTTGTATGATGGTCCCTACCAAGTCCTCCTCATTACTCCTATGTCAGTAAAGCTGGAAGGAAGGCCGACGTGGATCTACGCATCGCAATTAACGCTGGTTAAACAGACTAATAGCAAATAAGGGGACATAATGTTTTGGTTTTTCCCTTTGGGGAGACCATATGAACTACAGATGGGTATAGCCAATAAAATTGTCAGTTCTGTTTTCATTTACCCTATGATTACACAAATGTGGGATAAATTGGTTAGGGCAACAGATTATCTAGATGATCAAATTTGGGATATATTGGATAAACCATTATTTCTTATTTTTAGGGACTCTATAGCGACGGAGTCTGTTCCGCAGGACTGGCGCATAGCAAATGTGGTGCCAATATTCAAAAAGGGCTCTAAAAGTGAACCTGGAAATTATAGGCCAGTAAGTCTAACCTCTACTGTTGGTAAAATATTTAAAGGGTTTCTGAAGGATGTTATTCTGGATTATCTCAATGAGAATAACTGTGTAACTCCATATCAGCATGGGTTTATGAGAAATCGCTCCTGTCAAACCAATCTAATCAGTTTTTATGAAGAGGTAAGGTATAGGCTGGACCACGGTGAGTCATTGGACGTGGTATATCTCGATTTTTCCAAAGCATTTGATACCGTGCCGCACAAGAGGTTGGTACACAAAATGAGAATGCTTGGTCTGGGGGAAAATGTGTGTAAATGGGTTAGTAACTGGCTTAGTGATAGAAAGCAGAGGGTGGTTATAAATGGTATAGTCTCTAACTGGGTCGCTGTGACCAGTGGGGTACCGCAGGGGTCAGTATTGGGACCTGTTCTCTTCAACATATTCATTAATGATCTGGTAGAAGGTTTACACAGTAAAATATTGATATTTGCAGATGATACAAAACTATGTAAAGCAGTTAATACAAGAGAAGATAGTATTCTGCTACAGATGGATCTGGATAAGTTGGAAACTTGGGCTGAAAGGTGGCAGATGAGGTTTAACAATGATAAATGTAAGGTTATACACATGGGAAGAAAGAATAAATATCACCATTACACACTGAATGGGAACCACTGGGTAAATCTGACATGGAGAAGGACTTGGGGATCCTAGTTAATGATAAACTTACCTGGCAGCCAGTGCCAGGCAGCAGCTGCCAAGGCAAACAGGATCATGGGGTGCATTAAAAGAGGTCTGGATACACATGATGAGAGCATTATACTGCCTCTGTACAAATCCCTAGTTAGACCGCACATGGAGTACTGTGTCCAGTTTTGGGCACCGGTGCTCAAGAAGGATATAATGGAACTAGAGAGAGTACAAAGGAGGGCAACAAAATTAATAAAGGGGATGGGAGAACTACAATACCCAGATAGATTAGCGAAATTAGGATTATTTAGTCTAGAAAAAAGACGACTGAGGGGCGATCTAATAACCATGTATAAGTATATAAGGGGACAATACAAATATCTCGCTGAGGATCTGTTTATACCAAGGAAGGTGACGGGCACAAGGGGGCATTCTTTGCGTCTGGAGGAGAGAAGGTTTTTCCACCAAAATAGAAGAGGATTCTTTACTGTTAGGGCAGTGAGAATCTGGAATTGCTTGCCTGAGGAGGTGGTGATGGCGAACTCAGTTGAGGGGTTCAAGAGAGGCCTGGATGTCTTCCTGGAGCAGAACAATATTGTATCATACAATTATTAGGTTCTGTAGAAGGACGTAGATCTGGGGATTTATTATGATGGAATATAGGCTGAACTGGATGGACAAATGTCTTTTTTCGGCCCTACTAACTATGTAACTGTGAGGATTAGACGAGGACTATGGAGTGGACCCACAGGACCGTGACGACGAACCCCCCACGGGCGAGCTGACCAAGTATACCACCCCCTATACAGGGAGCGTTAGGGGCAGGCCCGAGGGAGACTATCGCCACGGAAGCTGGTAGAAGGGAAAAGGACGGGCAGAAGGAAAACCGGAGGAAGTAGGTAAACGGAGGAGGAGAACAAGAGGACTAACCACGAGAGCAAGGACTGAAGGAGGTAACACGGAGGACAAGCTGGAGACTGGAACAAGCAGGAAGACAAACTGGTTGGCAGGCTGGGAAAACAGGAACGTAGGCAGGAAGGAAGGCACAGGAGGACTGAAGGCAGGAAACCCAGGAACACAGGACACTGTAAGAGGATAAGGAGAGAAACCAGATTAAGCACGGTAGAGAACGGTGAGCAACCAGACAGGGAGATACACCGGGGGGCCAGAAGCACTTGAAAAGACAAATGACAATCAGGCACCGCCGATAGGAAGAGGCGGCCTGATAAGGAAGGTCTAGGCATACCTTCCGGGTCAGGGAGCAGAGGGACGGCGCAGAGGGCACGGACCAGGTTTCAATATGCGCTTGCGCCGAGGACTCTGGAGCGCGCGCGCACCCGAGGAGGAGCGGGAGCAGAGCGCGCATGGAGAGAAGACCGGAAGGAGGCAGAGACGCGCCGGGATGCTGCAGCGAGGTAAGTATGAGATAAATGCGGCGCAGCGGGCGGAATCGTAACAGTAACTATGTACTTAATACTACTGTTGTTGTCCAAAACCAACTTATCATAGTCACTAATCAATATACTGTAGTACTGTATTACTTAACAGCAGCACAGGGTGGTATGTGTCAGGTTATTGGACCCGCATGCTGTCATTATACAGATCCCAATAGCACTATGAAGTTAAAGTTAGAGGATATTCAAAGACTCAGAGATTAATATGATAAAGACAATGACCGTAATAAGGACAGTTGGTGGGCAGACACCTTCTCCTTTCTTAATCCAGCCAATTGGTTTGAGGGACCTGGGGGCTGGATAGCTGAAATCTTTCAAAGTTTGTTATACAGTATATTGTTGCCTTTATCCTTGTTATGTATGTAATACTAAAACTTGTTCTTTGGTGTATTTCTGTATGTATTAGGAAATTCTGCACTAAGATAACTAATGATGATACCAAAAGCGT
Source organism: Ranitomeya variabilis (assembly GCF_051348905.1). NCBI lineage: Eukaryota > Metazoa > Chordata > Amphibia > Anura > Dendrobatidae > Ranitomeya > Ranitomeya variabilis. The sequence continues at coordinate 104,277,692 of NC_135238.1, read as the reverse complement.
TGCCACTCCTGCTCTTCTCTACACCGATTTCACAAAGTTACCTGATGAAGATGTTGAAGCCAAGCCCATGGCTATTTTCAAAAGATCCCCACTACTGTTATCAATAATTGTTATTCGTAAAAAAATTCTAGTATACAGGGGGGACGGGTACACCGCAACAGCCATGGCTGGTAACATGGCACCAGTCATGTGAAGACCAGTACCCCTCAAGCTTATAGCTTGGGTAGTACCTCTGATGCTGGACATTAATTAACAAAATTTATCTAGGGGGGAATGTGAAGGGACAAATTAAGAAAGATTCTCCATTTTGTGCTTTTCGACTCCATTTTTTTGCTGCTTAAAGATAAATTCGGTTATTTAATAGGGTAAAAGGTTATAGCTGCCATGAAATAATTTTATCTTGTTGTCCACAAGCCTGTTATTCAACTAGGCTATGGTTCATAATTGGTATAAAGACCTTGAGCCAGGGAAGGAACTCGGGGGTGTATCGCTATACCAGACTGAGGCACCTGTTAGTATGTGTTTTTCTATGCCAAGAAGATATGACCATATATGTAGTTTCCGTTTTTTCTGTATACTCATGGGTTAAGTTTTTCCTGCATTCTTATAGGTTAAGAACTGTGAGTGTGTTCTTATACTGATTGGGTGAAGTAAAATTTCTATGATTATGAAAAGCGATACACAATAAAACGGGGGCCAGAGATCTGCTCGATCCCCCATACAGAGGCACACGTCTCCGTCTGGTCATTTTCAGTTGCCGGCAACGCCCTGTAGATTAATTTGGAAATCACTGAGTCAACCGTGAAGGATCAATTTAGATCCTCCCTCAACACCACCACCTTTATTTTGCAGGGACAGTGGAGGCTATATTTTTGTGCATCAGCTCTGCAGCTTATTAGGCTGCCTTATGAGGCTCCCTGATAGCTGCATTGCTGTTTGCACGCTGCTGTGTAAACCAACTGCTTTTTTAAAAGCAAAAATCCTGTTGCTCCTTTCTGCACAGTTATCTTGTTTATTTGTCCACACTTTTGTGTGCAGCAGTCCTTTTATTTACTGCCATACTTGTCCTGAGATCATTGTAGGGAGATTGAAATTGTACTACAGTCCTTGTATTTTTTCATATATCTTCCAGCCACTTTCTGCCACTTACATTGTGTTGTTTTATACACTGGGCCTGAGTTTTTGTTCAGTCTCCCCCCAAAAAAAGTGAGATTCAAATTCTCACAAAGTGGATATACTTCAGTCCTGTTAGTTTGTCGTATGTCAGCCAGCCACTTTCTGCCACTTAGATTGCGTTGCTATATACACTGGGCCTGAGATGTGGTTCAGTCTCCCAAAAAAAGTGAGATTCAAATTCTCACAAAGTGGCTATACTTCAGTCCTGTTAGTTTGTCGTATGTAAGCCAGCCACTTTCTGCCACTTAGATTGCGTTGTTATATACACTGGGCCTGAGTTTTGGTTCAGTCTCCCCCCAAAAAAAGTGAGATTCAAATTCTCACAAAGTGGATATACTTCAGTCCTGTTAGTTTGTCGTATGTCAGCCAGCCACTTTCTGCCACTTAGATTGCGTTGTTATATACATTGGGCCTGAGTTTTGGTTCAGTCTCCCCCCAAAAAAGTGAGATTCAAATTCTCACAAAGTGGATATACTTCAGTCCTGTTAGTTTGTCGTATGTCAGCCAGCCACTTTCTGCCACTTAGATTGCGTTGTTATATGTTGTGAATTCTGCTCTTGGGTTCCCCCCGGTGGTTGCTGATGGTAATGCAGTTGTCCCTGAGTTGCAATCCTGGGCAGGTGTTCCTGCTGAGTGCAGCTCTGATTGGGCTATTTAGGTGTGCAGGATTCATTAGCCCTTGCCAGTTTTCCATTGTTCTTGGAGGTTATGCATCTCTGTCTGGTTCCTCCTGCCCTGCTGCCAAGTCAGCCAAGATAAGTGTCTAGTTTTGTTTCTTCAGCACACATGCTGTGTGCCTTACAGTTCAGTGCTATTCATTGTTTTTCTTTGTCCAGCTTAGACTGTGTTTTGATATTTTCAGTCCATTTGGATTCTCAGGAGATGCAGAGATACATTCCATGTCTTTAGTTAGACGGTGGAATTTTTGTATTATCTGCTGTGGATATTTTTAGGGTTTTAATACTGACTGCTTAGTATTCTGTCCTATCCTTTCCTATTTAGCTAGCGTGGCCTCTTTTGCTAAATCCTGATTTCTGCCTGCGTTTGTCTTTCCTCTTATACTCACAGTCAATATTTGTGGGGGGCTGCCTATCCTTTGGGGTTCTGCTCTGAGGCAAGATAGAATTCCCATTTCCATCTATAGGGGTATTTAGTCCTCCGGCTGTGTCGAGGTGTCTAGGATGTGTTAGGTACACCCCACGGCTACTTCTAGTTGCGGTGTCAGTTTAGGGTTTGCGGTCAGTACAGGTCTCACCTTCTCCTGAGAAAGTCTCATGCGGCTCCAAGGTCACCGGATCATAACAGTACAACTGGCCAACAATGAGTTAAATGCATCTCAGAAGAAGGGAAAAAAGGTGTTGAGCCATTTTTTTTCTGTAGTCTGCTTGGTCTCTTTTTCCCTCTTTTTCTCTGGGTGGCTGAGGAGTCTAGTGCTAACATGGATGTTCAGGGATTGGTTTCTCGTGTGGACCTGCTTGCTGCTAGGGTACAGGGTATTTCTGATTATATTGTTCAGACTCCAGTTTTGGAGCCTAGGATTCCTACTCCTGATTTGTTTTTTGGGGACAGGTCCAAATTTTTGAGTTTTAAAAACAACTGTAAACTGTTTTTTGCTCTGAAACCTCGATCCTCTGGTGATTCCATTCAGCAGGTTAAAATTGTCATCTCCCTGCTGCGTGGCGATCCTCAGGATTGGGCATTTTCCCTGGAATCTGGGAATCCGGCCTTGCTTAATGTAGACGCCTTTTTTTCAGGCTTTAGGATTATTATATGATGAACCAAATTTGGTGGATCAAGCGGAGAAGACGTTGTTGGCCCTGGTTCAGGGTCAAGAAGCAGCAGAATTGTATTGTCAGAAATTTAGAAAATGGTCTGCGTTGACTAAATGGAATGATGATGCTTTGGCGGCAATTTTCAGAAAGGGTCTTTCTGAATCCGTCAAAGATGTTATGGTGGGGTTTCCCACGCCTCTCGGTTTGAATGATTCTATGTCTCTGGCCATTCAGATTGATCGGCGCTTGCGGGAGCGCAGAACTGTGCGCACTGTGGCGTTGTCCTCAGAGCAGATGCCTGAGCCAAGGCAGTGTGATAGGATTATATCTAGAACGGAACAACATGGATTCAGACGTCAGAATAGGTTGTGTTTTTATTGTGGCGATGCCTCTCTTGTCATTTCAGTCTGCCCTAAGCATACAAAGAGGATCGCTAGTTCATTTACCATCAGTACTGTACAACCTAAATTTCTGTTATCTGTGTCCTTGATATGCTCATTGTCATCATTTTCTGTCATGGCATTTGTGGATTCAGGCGCCGCCTTGAACTTAATGGACTTTGAGTTTGCCAGGCATTGTGGTTTTCCCTTGCAGTCTTTGCAGAACCCTATTCCTTTAAGGGGCATTGATGCTACACCTTTGGCTAAAAATAAGCCCCAGTTCTGGACACAGGTGACCATGTGCATGGCGCCAGCCCATCAGGAAGATTGTCGATTTCTGGTGTTGCATAATTTGCATGGTGCTATCGTGCTGGGTTTCCCGTGGTTGCAGGCTCATAATCCTGTGTTGGATTGGAAGTCTATGTCTGTGACTAGTTGGGGATGTCAGGGGGTTCATCCTTTGATGTCAATCTCCTCTTCTTCCTCTTCTGAAATTCCAGAGTTCTTGTCTGATTTTCAGGATGTATTCGATGAGCCCAGGTCCAGTTCCCTCCCACCGCATAGGGATTGTGATTGTGCTATTGACTTGATTCCAGGCTGTAACTTTCCTAAGGGCCGACTTTTCAACCTGTCTGTGCCTGAACATACCACTATGCGGAGTTATGTTAAGGAGTCTTTGGAGAAAGGGCATATTCGGCCATCTTCTTCACCGTTGGGAGCGGGGTTTTTTTTTGTTGCTAAGAAGGATGGCTCCTTGAGACTCTGTATTGATTATCGCCTCTTGAATAAGATCACGGTCAAGTTTCAATACCCTTTACCTCTGCTTTCCGATTTGTTTGCTAGGATTAAGGGGGCTAGTTGGTTTACGAAGATTGACCTTCGGGGGGCATATAATCTTGTTCGTATTAAGCAGGGTGATGAATGGGAAAACTGCGTTTAATACGCCCGAAGGCCATTTTGAATATCTTGTGATGCCATTCGGGCTTTCTAATGCTCCATCTGTTTTTCAGTCCTTCATGCACAATATCTTCCGGACTTATCTTGATAAATTCATGATTGTATATTTGGATGACATTTTAATTTTTTCCGATGATTGGGAGTCCCATGTGGAACAGGTCAGGATGGTATTTCAGATCCTTCGTGATAATGCCTTGTTTGTGAAGGGGTCTAAATGTCTCTTTGGAGTGCAGAAGGTTTCTTTTTTGGGCTTCATTTTTTCTCCCTCATCTATAGAGATGGATCCGGTTAAGGTTCAGGCCATTCATGATTGGATTCAGCCCACATCCGTGAAGAGCCTTCAGAAATTTTTGGGCTTTGCTAATTTTTATCGCCGTTTCATTGCTAACTTCTCCAGTGTGGTTAAACCCTTGACCGATTTGACGAAGAAAGGCGCTGATGTGACGAATTGGTCCTCTGCGGCTGTCTCTGCCTTTCAGGAGCTTAAACGCCGATTTACTTCTGCCCCGGTGTTGCGTCAACCGGATGTTTCTCTTCCGTTTCAGGTTGAGGTTGACGCTTCTGAGATTGGGGCAGGGGCCGTTTTGTCTCAGAGGGATCCGGTTGGTTCCTTGATGAAACCGTATGCATTCTTTTCCCGTAAATTTTCGCCTGCTGAACGCAATTATGATGTCGGCAATCGGGAGTTGTTGGCTATGAAGTGGGCATTTGAGGAGTGGCGACATTGGCTTTAGGGAGCTAAGCACCGTATTGTGGTCTTGACTGATCATAAAAATCTGATTTACCTCGAGTCTGCCAAGCGGCTGAATCCTAGACAGGCTCGATGGTCTTTGTTTTTTTTCCCTTTTTGATTTCGTGGTCTCTTATCTTCCGGGTTCTAAGAATATTAAGGCTGATGCCCTCTCTAGGAGTTTTTTGCCCGATTCTCCTGAGGTCCTTGAACCGGTCGGCATTTTGAAAGAAGGGGTGGTCCTTTCTGCCATTTCCCCTGATTTACGACGGGTTCTTCAGGAATTTCAGGCTGACAAACCTGACCGCTATCCAGCGGGGAAACTGTTTGTTCCTGATAGATGGACTAGTAGGGTGATTTCTGAGGTTCATGGTTCTGTGTTGGCTGGCCATCCTGGTATTTTTGGTACCAGAGATTTGGTTGGTAGGTCCTTTTGGTGGCCTTCTTTGTCACGTGATGTGCGTTCTTTTGTGCAGTCCTGTGGGACTTGTGCGCGGGCCAAGCCTTGTTGTTCCCGTGCTAGCGGGTTGCTTTCGCCTTTGCTGGTCCCTGAGAGACCTTGGATGCATATTTCTATGGATTTTATTACTGATCTTCTGGTTTCCCAGAGGATGTCTGTTATCTGGGTTGTTTGTGACCGGTTCTCTAAGATGGTTCATTTGGAGCCTTTGCCTAAATTGCCTTCCTCTTCTGATTTGCTTCCGTTCTTTTTCAGCATGTGGTTCATTTGCATGGTATTCCGGAGAATATTGTGTCCGACAGAGGTTCCCAGTTTGTTTCTAGGTTTTGGCGGGCCTTTTGTGCTAGGCTGGGCATTGATTTGTCTTTTTCTTCTGCATTTCATCCTCAGACAAATGGCCAGACTGAGCGAACTAATCAGACTTTGGAAACTTATTTGAGATGCTTTGTGTCTGCTGATCAGGATGATTGGGTGTTTTTTTTGCCATTGGCCTAGTTTGCCCTTAATAATTAGTTCGGCTACCTTGGTTTCGCCCTTCTTTTGTAATTTTGGTTTTCATCCTCGTTTGTCTTCGGGGCAGGTTGAGCCTTCGGACTGTCCTGGTGTGGATTCTGTGGTTGACAGGTTGCAGCAGATTTGGGCTCATGTGCTGGACAATTTGGTGTTGTCCCAGAAGGAGGCTCAACGTTTTGCTAACCGTCGTCGGTGTGTTGGTTCCCGGGTTCGGGTTGGGGATCTGGTTTGGTTGTCTTCCCGTCATGTTCCTATGAAGGTTTCTTCCCCTAAGTTTAAGCCTCGGTTTATTGGTCCTTAAAGGATTTCAGAGATTATTAATCCAGTGTCTTTTCGATTGGCCCTTCCGGCCTCTTTTGCTATCCATAATGTCTTCCATAGATCTTTATTGCGGAAATATGTGGTGCCTGTTGTTCCCTCTGTTGATCCTCCTCTGTGCCTTTCATCTGGCTCGTCCTGATCGGCCTTGTGGCTCTGGTAAGTGTTCGGTGACCCCTCCTCAAGGGGGGGGGGTACTGTTGTGAATTCTGCTCTTGGGTTCCCCCCGGTGGTTGCTGATGGTAATGCAGTTGTCCCTGAGTTGCAAACCTGGGCAGGTGTTCCTGCTGATTGCAGCACTGACTGGGCTATTTAGGTGTGCAGAATTCATTAGCCCTTGCCAGTTGTCCATTGTTCTTGGAGGTTATGCATCTCTGTCTGGTTCCTCCTGCCCTGCTGCCAAGTCAGCCAAGATAAGTGTCTGGTTTTGTTTCTTCAGCACACATGCTGTGTGCTTTACAGTTCAGTGCTATTCATTGTTTTTTTTTGTCCAGCTTAGACTGCATTTTGATATTTTCAGTCCAGTTGGATTCTCAGGAGATGCAGAGATACATTCCATGTCTTTAGTTAGATGGTGGAATTTTTGTATTATCTGCTGTGGATATTTTTAGGGTTTTAATACTGACCGCTTAGTATTCTGTCCTATCCTTTCCTATTTAGCTAGCGTGGCCTCTTTTGCTAAATCCTGATTTCTGCCTGCGTTTGTCTTTCCTCTTATACTCACAGTCAATATTTGTGTGGGGCTGCCTATCCTTTGGGGTTCTGCTCTGAGGCAAGATAGAATTCCCATTTCCATCTATAGGGGTATTTTGTCCTCCGGCTGTGTCGAGGTGTCTAGGATGTGTTAGGTACACCACACGGCTACTTCTAGTTGCGGTGTCAGTTTAGGGTTTGCAGTCAGTACAGGTCCCACCTTCTCCTGAGAAAGTCTCATGCGGCTCCAAGGCCACCGGATCATAATAGTTATATACACTGGGCCTGAGTTTTGGTTCAGTCTCCCCCCAAAAAAAGTGAGATTCAAATTCTCACAAAGTGGATATACTTCTGTCCTGTTAGTTTGTCGTATATCAGCTAGCCACTTTCTGCCACTTACATTGTGTTGTTTTATGCACAGGGCCTGAGTTTTGGTTCTGTCTCCCAAAAAAAAGGAGATTTACATTCTCAACAAGTTTATATACACCTTCTACCTTGTTTTACAGTACCATATAATGGTTGTTATTTTGGTTAGATTTTCCAAAAAAATTAGGAAGTCTGGTGGAAGAGCCCGTGGGCGGTGGTTGCCAGCTGGTACTGATGGTGGTGGTGGTGGTTGTGCATCTGGTGGTAGTGGCAAAAGCACAATAGCACCTAAGGCTGGAGGTGTTGAGCCAGCGTCATCGTCTGGCTACACAAAGCCTCGAAGGCTCCCTTATCTGGGAGTAGGAAAACAGCTTTTAAAGCCGGAGCAGCAGGAAAAAGTTTTGGCTTTCCTTGCTGACTCTAGCTCTTTCGCCTCCTCTTCAGAAAGTTCCAAATATAAAAGCAGCGAGTCATCAGTGGATGCTCCAGGTCAGGAACAAGACGTTTCCTTTGGTCCTTCACCCAAACCAAAAGTGAAGGATGCGTCAGGCGACACTACAGGTTACTCTATGGAGCTCTTTACACATACCGTGCCTGGGTTAGAAAGGGAAATTGTTAACTGCCCATTACAAGATGAATTGGACATGGAGTGCAGTGATGCACAGCCACAGCTAGATTATTATGCTGTTCCATTGACTCAAATCACTATATTGCCCTCGCAGTGTACTGATCCAGAATCTGACCCTGATGAGACTATGGTGCCCCGTCCCGAACGCTATAGCACCTTACACGGTGACACAGAGGAAGGTGCACATGATATTGAAGAGGAGGTGATAGATGACCCAGTTGTTGACCCAGATTGGCAGCCATTGGGGGAAGAGGGTGCCACTGCCAGTAGCTCAGAAGCGGAGGAGGATGATCCGCAGCAGCCATCTACATCGCAACAGCTGTCATCTGGCAGGCCCTTATCAGGCCAAAAACGTTTGTCAAAAACAAAAACAGTTTTAGGACAGCGTGGCCATCCAGTGAAAGTAGCACAGCGTGCAATGCCTGAAAAGGTATCCCATAGTAGGAAGAGTGTAGTGTGGCATTTTTTTAATCAAGATCCGAATGATCAGTCAAAAGTTATCTGTAAGAAATGCTCAAAGACCTTTAGCAGAGGGAAGAATCTTCAAAATTTAAATACAACGTGCATGCTTAGACATTTAACCAGCATGCACTTGCAAGCCTGGACTAACTACCAAACGTCCCGTACCGTTGGTGCACCTGCTCAGAATTAAGGTAGTCAGCAACGCTACATTGCTTCCCTCACTGTAAGCCCACCGGTTAGGACACCACCAGCAGCAAATGTGGAGGTATCGTCGCAAGGCCAAAGCAGTCAGGGAATCACAAGGTTCTTGGTAGGAAACACTATATGTAGGCCAACATCAAGAATACCATCACAGAACCCTCTCTCAATCCGCCATGTTCACCACCCCCACCGCTAGTTCCACCATATGCAGCTCTCCAGTCCAGCTCACCCTACAAGAGACTCTCGTTAGGAAAAGAAAGTACTCATCCTCTCATCCGCACAGGGTTTGAAGGCCCACATTGCTATGCTAATCTCGTTAGAGATGATGCCCTACCGGTTGGTTGAAAGCGAAGCTTTCAAAGACCTGATGGCCTACGCAGTACCGCACTATGACCTACCCAGTCGGCACTTCTTTGCGTGAAAAGCCATCCCAGCCCTCCACCAGCATGTCAAAGACCGCATTGTCTATGCACTGAGGCAATCAGTGAGTGGAAAGGTGCACCTCACAACAGATGCATGGACCAGTAGGCATGGCCAGGGACGTTACGTGTCCATCACGGCGCACTGAGTTAATGTGGTGGATGCAGGGTCCACAGGGGACAGCCATAGTGGGACAGTTCTGCCTAGCCCACAGTCTAGGAAACAGTTGGCTGTAGGCGTTCACCACCCCTCCTCCTCCTCCTCCTCTTTAAGCGAAAGCTCATCCACACAGCGCAGTCGCACGACAACTCCATTCGCAGCTGCCAGTGTTGCACACAAGGTGTCCCATTATCGAACAGCTAGTGGTAAGCATCAGCAGACTGTGTTACAAATGAAGTGTTTGGGCAACAACAGACACACCGCGGAAGTACTGGCTGAGTACTTGCAGCAACAAACTCAGTCATGGCTGGGCAGTGTACATCTTGAGGCAGGCAAGGTAGTCAGTGATAACGGAAGGAATTTTATGGCTGCCATAGCCCTTTCAGAACTGAAACACATACCTTGCCTGGCTCACACCTTGAACCTTGTGGTGCAGTGCTTCCTCAAAAATTATCCGGAGTTATTAGCCCTGCTCCTGAAGGTGCGAAGAGTTTGCTCGCACATCCGCCGTTCGCCCATACACTCCAGCCGTATGCTGAACCACCAGCGATCGCTGAATCTTCCCCAGCACCGCCTAATAATCGACGTTGCAACAAGGTGGAACTCCACACTGCACATGGTTCAGAGGCTGTGCGAACAGAGGCGTGCTGTAATTAATTTGTGGGAGGATACACATACACGGGCAGGCACTTGGATGGCAGACATGGAGTTGTCTGGTGTGCAGTGGTCAAAACTACAAGACCTCTGTCAAGTCCTTCAGTGTTTTGAGGAATACACACGGCTGGTAAGTGCAGACGACGCCATCATAAGCATGAGCATCCCCCTAATGCGTCTGCTAATGCAAAGTTTGACACACATTAAGGAGCAGGCATCTACAGCCGAGGAGGAGGGAAGCCTTGATGACAGTTAGCCATTGTCTGCTGAGGGAACTCTCCTGGATGAGGTGGCGGACGAAGAGGAGAAGGAGGAGGATGATGGGGATGAATATCTATGGGAGGAGGATGCTTCTCAGGGGGCAATAGAAACTGGTGGCGTTGCAAGGTCAAGGTACAGGGTTTTTGCGGGACACAAGTGATGTTGATTTGCAAGAAAGTGCTCCTCAACCCAGCACAAGCAGTGAATTGACACCTGGAACATTGGCCCACGTGGCTGAGTATACCTTGCGTATCCTAAAAAGGGACCCCCACATTATCAAAATGATGACTGTCACGATATTGTATGAAATAATATAAGTTTTAGTTTTCTTGCTAGCATGCTGTGGGCTAAAGCCCCCCTTCTTGGAGTGATTCTGCAACAGCTTTTATGGCTTCTTGCTGCATTCCTGACTTTCAGCTCCCAAATCCCTCATGCCCCTCCCAAAAAAATTTTTACGATCGCTTGGGTAGGCTCAAACTTTCCTCCAGCTAGAACTGGATTAGAAGTCTCTAGAATCCATGAGGCTCTTTGTCATATTATTGTAAGATATTGCGCCAACCATTTAAGCTAGAAAAATACTACGTCCAGTTCGTGAATCTCCATCGACGCATCTATCCATCACTGTAAGCATGAGCTTCTAACTCCATCAGGTAAAAAATAGGGATTTCTCTGTAATTATGCATCACAAATAGGACATATTTGATCTCATTAGAATGCCAAAGTTAATACAAGATGAAGGCTGGGTGTGTTATGATTCTGACATGCTCTGGAGCAGAGTTATAGGCATTAGACAAATTTAGGTTGAATTTACTAAGACTGAAGAGAGAGGAGGGTCTGGATAAGCCAGCCCTTTTGGGTGATGTCACCAAGCTACACTTTATAAGTTTCTACCTTCACCCCAGCCTGGAGTCTGTCTGCTGGAGTCTGTGTGAGCCTGATCTTACTTCAGAAGACTGATGAATTGGGACATTTGGGAACTCCGCCCACTAGCCTGGTTGCCTCAAATGATCTGACCACATGTAAGTGTTATTTCTCATTTACTCCCTGTTTGTTTTATAATTACCTTTGTATATATTTTCAATTGTCTCATTTTTAAATACCACATAAGCTATAAACAGCCTTAAGGTCAACCAAAATCTATATAGTAATCCAAGAAATAATTTGAACCACTGCGCTACCCACGAAAAGAGCAAAAAACTTGACTTACTTGGTAAGGAATCAGTTATTGAATATAAGAGCCACTTGTTCCGTTAGAAGAGGGATAAAACCTGATTGTAGTATATTACTGAAAGGGATATAATAAAGTCAATGAAATAGATGTAAATAAGATAGTACAAATAGATAATAGAGGATGTTGTATATACACACTTACTTGTTGTGTAAAGCTGTTATGTGCTACACTGAGAGGTGTTCCTGTGTGGATACTAATATTAATCCTTCCATAGGCTTAGGAAATATTTCTGAGAAGAAATAGTATATAGCGTATTATAGAACATAAATATACAACCTCAACCTAATATTAGTATAAATATCGATACAGACTACTCACTGCTTATGTAGGGCTCTGGAAGCTGCACCTGTAGTGCTTGCTTGCCGCAGTGTGGTGAACCGGTGCTAATAGGGAGAGGGATAGAATGGTGATGTAAACGATCTATCGTGATGTGAACAATCTGTCCTAGAGCTTTGAGAGAACTGGCGATGTCAAAGGATTTAAATTGTCTGTTCACTCACCATATACTTGCTGGAGTCAGCGCTTGTATGTGTAGTTGGTAGCGCTGATAGCGTCCGGCAATTGGTGGTGCAGGGTGATACCAAGGGTTTCCTGCAGAGGCGCGTCCTAGCGAGAGCGCAGGAGCGCGGGAGAGCACCAGCGCCTCGCGTGCCCCGGCCGGAAGCAACGCTGAGGACGCGGTGGTGAATTGGGGGCGGAGCTGATGTGACGTCACACAGAGTAAGGACGGGAGCGTGGTGGAGACAAGCTGCCTACGCATTTCGAGGGTTAACTTCCCTCTTCGTCAGGGCTATGTCTCCACTATAGGGATCCGTCTTTAAATAGTCGCCTAATTGCTAGATAAGCGCCCTTTGGGACCCCTGATTGATGATTGGCACCATGATTAAAGCTAATTGCTCGCATTTAGTGATCCCTGATTACCAATTAACCTGATGGTTTGAGCTAAAACTGCCGGATAGTGGGTTATTATTGAATGCTGTTAATCTATAGTTATGGGATAAAATAGTAGAAGGAACCCAGGGCTCTATATAATCATAAACGATAAATACTCCTACATATACCATTAGGTGTTTACATAAATACTAAAAAGACTTTTATTGATTTATAGATTAAAAACTGCTATACTTGGAGTAGATGTGAATTATATAAAACTTAAAATTAATTTTTAATCTTTTAAAATGATAAAAACAGACCAAAAATATATAAAATATAAAAAATATAAAAATAGTATATAATAGAAAATAGAGATAACCAAATATCACATCTAGCCATCCCCTATATTTGTTAGAGCCTAAGGGGATTAGCAAGATTTGAATATGGATAAAAAATATTTTTTGTAGTCCTGACGATAATCATGTAGATGACTCATGAAGAAGTAGTATAAAAAATATACTTATGATTTATAACTAAAAATGTATAATAGTAATAACCTCCAATCACACAACCCGCTTGCATATCTCCGCTAATATGTATAATGAGGTTATAGGGGAGGGGGGGGGCAATTTAAAAGGCATATAGTTCTATTTCTTGGTTTAAGCCAGTCGGAGACAGACTATCTAAGGTGAATATCCATCTGGACTCCACACGAGACATGGCTTTAATATAGTCACCCCCTTGAGAATTGCGTGGGACCACTTGAATGCCCCAAAAGGATGTTCCATAGATGGAGTGATTATGTTGTTCCAAAAAATGTCGAGAAATGGATGTCCTATGAACCCCTTACTGATGTTATTAAAATGTTCATTAATCCTATCCATTAGTCTTCTTTTTGTACGGCCAGCAGCATTTCCGGGGCGGTCAGGCGTGCAAGGTAGAAAAATCATGTCTGCAGCTCATTATGCCTGCGGCATTGTGATGCTAGAGAAATGGGTGCCATGATAGCTGATGGCTTGTGTGTCTTTTGTTTTGATGGTCACGTATATCCTGGATGTGTATTTGAACCACAACAAAATGGTGGCTCAGGTTCTGGCTCTGGAGTTTATCTTTAGTACTGCCCACATCGTTACTGGTATATGTATATAAGTGGATGAACTTTGATTCCATGCAGCATCTACATATCATGGCCTCCTGATGATCCGATGAGGTGAAATGCGTCGAGGCGTACTATTCTACATCATTTGATAAGTATCATGTTCCTTACTCTTTTACTGTCATGCCTTGCATTTGCATGTAATTGTTGTCTAATGATCAGAACAAATCATTGCTGTTTTCTCACATTGCTTTATAGAAATATCCTGATATGGCAATGTTTGATGTGATCTATGATAGTTGACATCTAATTATCAGTAGGGTCAATCTAGGGACAGCCGCCGCTGAGTGGGGGTGCCATATCCACTGACAAGTAGGGTGCCAACCCCCACAGTTAGGCAGGTGATTATCAGCAGGGGACACCATTAGTAATGTCACATTGAGTTTTTCACATGCACTTTTTTGTTTTGCACCATTGTCTGTGTCCATGTACTGCACCCATTAAAATTTGGCCTTTTAATTAAGGTCTAAATTTATTTTTTCCTATACAATTTCTTGTCATGTATAGATGCTGGCCTACATAAAACACTAAAAATAGGGCTGATTTGAGGAGCCACAGGGCAAGTCGACTGTGAGTGGGGCCGCCATTCTCATACCAATGTGTAGGGTGCCAACCTCCACTGACAGGTAGTTATTGATATAGGATTATCAGATACAGGGGTACTTTAGAGTGCACGGTTGTGTGTTATCTTTGTGTATAACTGTTCGTGGTTGTTTCATGGTTTTTAGAGTTATATAAATAAATATTGTATTTTATCCCTGCTATCCGGAATAAGAAATTGAAGGTTATTTCTTGGATTACAATTGTCTCATTTTGTAACATCCTAGTAATATTTTGATATACACACTGCATTAAAACTTTATGTTGTATAATTAATACTAGTTCGTTCTTCCTGTTCTAAAACGTACCCTAAGTCTTCTGAAGGGAATTACGCTACTGTTTTGGGTTAGCTTCGGACCCGTTTAATCGAAGCTGGTGGCAGCAATACCGTGCACTGTGCCTTTGGGAGTCGTTGTAGCGACGCGTCATTGATAATTATTGTTCCTGCCTGAGCGGGAGTAGTTAAATCGACTCGCTGCAGCGTGCCCAATAGCCAGTACATAGCAGGCAGCCTTTCTGGCGACTAATTATCCTAGGTGCAGTACCTAATCTGACCTGAGGGTAAAGGGGGCGCCAGAGAGCTGCAGGTTTCAAGTGGAACTGTAAGCGGGATATACATAATTCCCTGCAGTTCGTGGTATATTGAAGAGCAGTGGGATAACTAAAATAAGCCCCTGCTGTAAACTAAGAGGTCAATAGCCTTTGTGTGTATTTTTTTCATCACATTGTAGCAGTGGAGGGATAACTAAGATAAGCCCCCCTGCACATGTGATAGCCGTCTGTTGGCCTAAAGTCACCATGATCCGTGACGTCACGATGTGAATCCCTGACATATTGGTCGCAGAGGTGAGGAGTCGTGACAAATTGGTGGCAAGGCGGTGGAATATTAGAGCATTAGTGACTTGGTTTGAGCAATCATTCCTCTCACTAAAAACTTGCAGAAAGTTCTTGCGAGGACTCTGCGCAAATAAGTTTGGAGAACGAACTCAGTGTTTATTAGTCCTGAGACAATTGTGTGTACTAGTAATTATCCCTTCCCTTTCTCTTCGTTTTTCTATCCTATCTTTTATTTGGCAACCATGGATGCGAAAGGAGAAGCCTGGTACGCCCAGCAGAAGAAGGACGCTCTTGCTGGGATATGCACGTACCATGGCCTGAACCCCCAGGGCAAGTCCAAGACTCAAATGGTCACTGAACTGGTGCAGTTTGAAGCAGACCAAGCTAGGCCACAGAGCCCAGAGGCCGCAGGAGCCAGCACAAGCGAACATGGTGCTGCAGCAGAGGTCCAACCACTGAATGCTGGCCCGATTAGCAACCAGGGTGAATTGGACCCCCACCTGCGGGCGGCCTTGGAAGAATTCCCCACTGACGACCATGAGGGACATCGGCAGCTGATTCAGCAATACCGGCAGGAAGCCCAGGCCCAGCGAGCTGAGCGAGAGGCCCAAGCCGAGCGGCAAGCAGAGCGAGAGTACAAGCTGCAATTAGCCCGACTGCAAATACAGGGGTCGTCCCAGCCGTGAGCCCAGCAGCACTCAGATACCGAAGCCCCGGCCCGACCACTTTCCTGTTATGGAAAAGGACGGGGACTTGGACACTTTTCTGCGGGCATTTGAGAAAGCCTGCAGGCAGTACCGGCTGCCTACAGATGAATGGGCCCGATACCTGACACCAGGGCTGAGAGGCAAAGCTCTGGAGGCGCTTGCTGCCCTCCCTCAAGAACAAGATGGTGACTATGAGGCCATCAAGCAGGCTCTGATAGCCAAGTACCAGCTTACACCCGAGGTGTACCGTAGAAAGTTCCGGAACCTCCACCGTGGCCCACATGACAGCTACAGCGATGTGGGGCATGGACTGGGGACCCACTTTGACCAGTGGACCCAAGGAATGTCAGTGACCACCTTTGCACAGCAGCGAGACCTGATGATCAAAGACCAGTTCTTACATCTTTGCCCAGCTGAGGTGCGACAGTTTGTGATGGACAGAGAGCCCAAAGACGTGACGAAAGCAGCGCAGATTGCCGATGCCTATGAGGCCAACTGTAGATCGGAAGTGCGGAAACCAGTCACCACTAGCGGGAGAGGGGGTAAGCCTGCAACCAACGCCAGTACCCCTGCCAGCCAACACACCAGAGGTCCTGTCCCCATAGCCAACAGCATCAGACCTACCACTGAACCTCGCCTGTTGTGAAATTGGATTTTGGGCTCCCCCGGTGGCCACTGGTGGAATTGAACTGGTGTGCATCATCCCCTCTGTTCACCTGTTTCCATCAGGATGTGGGAGTCGCTATTTAGCCTTGCTCCTCTGTCACTTCCATGCCGGTCAACATTGTAATCAGAAGCCTTTCTGTGCATGTTCCTGCTGCTAGACAACTCCCAGCTAAGTTGGACTTTAGTCCTCGTTTGTTTTTGCATTTTGTTCCAGTTCACAGCTGTAGTTTCGTTTCTGTGTCTGGAAAGCTCTTGTGATCTGAAATTGCCACTCTGATGTTATGAGTTAATACTAGAGTCTTAAAGTAATTTCAGGATGGTGTTTTGATAGGGTTTTCAGCTGACCATGAAAGTGCCCTTTCTGTCTTCCTGCTATCTAGTAAGCGGACCTCAATTTTGCTAAACCTATTTTCATACTACGTTTGTCATTTCATCTAAAATCACCGCCAATATATGTGGGGGCCTCTGTCTGCCTTTCGGGGAAATTTCTCTAGAGGTGAGCCAGGACTATATTTTCCTCTGCCAGGATTAGTTAGTCCTCCGGCCGGCGCTGGGCGTCTAGGGATAAAACGCAGGCAACGCTACCCGGCTACTGTTAGTTGTGCGGCAGGTTTAGTTCATGGTCAGTTTAGTTTCCATCCTTCCAAGAGCTAGTTCTTATGTTTGCTGGGCTATGTTCTCTTGTCATTGAGAACCATAACAGTTTGACCGGCCAAAAAAGGGTTAAATTAATTGACAGAGAAAGGAGAGAAAAGAGAAGTCTGCTGAAGATTTTTTTTTTTTTTTTTTTCCCTTCAGTTCTGAGTGTGCTTGTAATTGAATCTCTTGCAAGTCTGCCTATATTGCAGCCTTTCTCTCTCTCTCTCTCCTTCTAATCCTGGAATGGCTCTGTGTTCACCTGTTTAAATGGATATTCAGAGTTTAGCTGCAGGTTTGAATAATCTCACCACGAAAGTTCAAAATTTACAAGATTTTGTTGTTCAGGTTCCTATATCTGAACCTAGAATTCCTTTGCCTGAATTTTTCTCGGGGAATAGATCTTGCTTTCAAAATTTCAAAAATAATTGCAAGTTGTTTTTGTCCCTGAAATCTCGCTCTGCCGGAGATCCTGCTCAGCAGGTCAGGATTGTGATTTCCTTGCTCCGGGGCGACCCTCAGGATTGGGCTTTTGCATTGGCTCCAGGGGATCCTGCGTTGCTCAATGTGGATGCGTTTTTTCTGGCCTTGGGGTTGCTTTATGAGGAACCTCAGTTAGAACTTCAGGCGGAAAAGGCCTTGATGTCCCTATCTCAGGGGCAAGACGAAGCTGAAATATACTGCCAGAAATTTCGTAAATGGGCTGTGCTTACTCAGTGGAATGAGTGCGCCCTGGCGGCGAATTTCAGAGAGGGTCTCTCTGATGCCATTAAGGATGTTATGGTGGGGTTCCCTGTGCCTGCGGGTCTGAATGAGTCCATGACAATGGCTATCCAGATCGATAGGCGTCTGCGGGAGCGCAAACCTGTGCACCATTTGGCGGTGTCTACTGAGAAGACGCCAGAGAATATGCAATGTGATAGAATTCTGTCCAGAAGTGAACGGCAGAATTTTAGACAAAAAATGGGTTGTGCTTCTATTGCGGTGATTCAACTCATGTTATATCAGCATGCTCTAAGCGTACTAAGAAGCTTGATAAGTCTGTTTCAATTGGCACTTTACAGTCTAAATTTATTCTATCTGTGACCCTGATTTGTTCTTTATCATCTATTACCGCGGATGCCTATGTCGACTCTGGCGCCGCTTTGAGTCTTATGGATTGGTCCTTTGCCAAACGCTGTGGGTATGATTTGGAGCCTCTTGAAACTCCTATACCCCTGAAGGGGATTGACTCCACCCCATTGGCTAGCAATAAACCACAATACTGGACACAAGTAACTATGCGGATTAATCCGGATCACCAGGAGATTATTCGCTTTCTTGTGCTGTATAACCTACATGATGTGTTGGTGCTTGGATTGCCATGGCTGCAATCTCATAACCCAGTCCTTGACTGGAAAGCTATGTCTGTGTTAAGCTGGGGATGTAAGGGGACGCATGGGGACGTACCTGTGGTTTCCATTTCATCATCTATTCCCTCTGAGATTCCTGAATTCTTGACTGAATATCGTGACGTTTTTGAAGAACCTAAGCTTGGTTCATTACCTCCGCACCGGGAGTGCGATTGTGCCATAGATTTGATTCCGGGTAGTAAATACCCTAAGGGTCGTTTATTTAATCTGTCTGTGCCTGAACATGCTGCTATGCGAGAATATATAAAGGAGTCCTTGGAAAAGGGACATATTCGTCCTTCGTCATCTCCCTTAGGAGCCGGTTTTTTCTTTGTGGCTAAGAAAGATGGCTCTTTGAGGCCGTGTATTGATTATCGGCTTTTGAATAAAATCACGGTTAAATATCAATATCCGTTGCCACTGCTGACTGATTTGTTTGCTCGCATAAAGGGGGCCAAGTGGTTCTCTAAGATAGATCTCCGTGGGGCGTATAATTTGGTGCGAATTAAGCAGGGGGATGAGTGGAAAACCGCATTTAATACGCCCGAGGGCCACTTTGAGTATTTGGTGATGCCTTTTGGTCTTTCAAATGCCCCTTCAGTCTTTCAGTCCTTTATGCATGACATTTTCCGTGATTATTTGGATAAATTTATGATTGTGTATCTGGATGATATTTTGATTTTTTCGGATGACTGGGACTCTCATGTCTAGCAGGTCAGGAGGGTTTTTCAGGTTTTGCGGTCTAATTCCTTGTGTGTGAAGGGTTCTAAGTGCGTTTTTGGGGTTCAAAAGATTTCCTTTTTGGGATATATTTTTTCCCCCTCTTCCATCGAGATGGATCCTGTCAAGGTTCAGGCTATTTGTGATTGGACGCAACCCTCTTCTCTTAAGAGTCTTCAGAAATTTTTGGGCTTTGCTAACTTTTATCGTCGATTTATTGCTGGTTTTTCTGATGTTGTTAAACCATTGACTGATTTGACTAAGAAGGGTGCTGATGTTGCTGATTGGTCCCCTGCTGCTGTGGAGGCCTTTCGGGAGCTTAAGCGCCGCTTTTCTTCCGCCCCTGTGTTGCGTCAGCCTGATGTTGCTCTTCCTTTTCAGGTTGAGGTCGACGCTTCTGAAATCGGAGCTGGGGCGGTTTTGTCGCAGAGAAGTTCCGATTGCTCCGTGATGAGACCTTGTGCTTTTTTCTCGCGTAAATTTTTGCCCGCCGAGCGGAATTATGATGTTGGGAATTGGGAGCTTTTGGCCATGAAGTGGGCTTTTGAGGAGTGGCGTCATTGGCTTGAGGGGGCTAGACATCAGGTGGTGGTATTGACTGACCACAAAAATCTAATTTATCTTGAGTCCGCCAGACGCCTGAATCCTAGACAGGCGCGCTGGTCGTTGTTTTTCTCTCGGTTTAATTTTGTGGTGTCCTACCTGCCGGGTTCTAAGAATGTTAAGGCGGATGCCCTTTCTAGGAGTTTTGAGCCTGACTCCCCTGGTAATTTTGAACCTACAGGTATCCTTAAGGATGGAGTGATATTGTCTGCCGTTTCTCCAGACCTGCGGCGGGCCTTGCAGGAGTTTCAGGCGGATAGACCTGATCGTTGCCCACCTGGTAGACTGTTTGTTCCTGATGATTGGACCAGTAAAGTCATTTCTGAGGTTCATTCTTCTGCGTTGGCAGGTCATCCTGGAATCTTTGGTACCAGGGATTTGGTGGCAAGGTCCTTCTGGTGGCCTTCCCTGTCTCGAGATGTGCGAGGCTTCGTGCAGTCTTGTGACGTTTGTGCTCGGGCCAAGCCTTGTTGTTCTCGGGCTAGTGGATTGTTGTTGCCCTTGCCTATCCCGAAGAGGCCCTGGACGCACATCTCGATGGATTTTATTTCGGATCTTCCTGTTTCTCAGAAGATGTCTGTCATCTGGGTGGTGTGTGATCGTTTCTCTAAGATGGTCCATTTGGTTCCCCTGCCTAAGTTGCCTTCTTCTTCCGAGTTGGTTCCTCTGTTTTTTCAAAATGTGGTCCGTTTGCATGGTATTCCGGAGAATATCGTTTCTGACAGAGGTACCCAATTCGTGTCTAGATTTTGGCGAGCATTCTGTGCTAGGATGGGCATAGATTTGTCTTTCTCGTCTGCTTTCCATCCTCAGACTAATGGCCAGACTGAGCGGACGAATCAGACCTTGGAGACATATTTGAGGTGTTTTGTGTCTGCAGATCAGGATGATTGGGTTGCTTTTTTGCCTTTAGCGGAGTTTGCCCTCAATAATCGGGCCAGCTCTGCCACCTTGGTGTCTCCCTTTTTCTGTAATTCGGGGTTTCATCCTCGATTTTCTTCTGGTCAGGTGGAATCTTCGGATTGTCCTGGAGTGGATGCTGTGGTGGAGAGGTTGCATCAGATTTGGGGGCAGGTAGTGGACAATTTGAAGTTGTCCCAGGAGAAGACTCAGCTTTTTGCCAACCGCCGGCGTCGGGTTGGTCCTCGGCTTTGTGTTGGGGACTTGGTGTGGTTGTCTTCTCGTTTTGTCCCTATGAGGGTTTCTTCTCCCAAGTTTAAGCCTCGGTTCATCGGCCCGTACAAGATATTGGAGATTCTTAACCCTGTGTCCTTCCGTTTGGACCTCCCTGCATCTTTTTCTATTCATAATGTTTTTCATCGGTCATTATTGCGCAGGTATGAGGTACCGGTTGTGCCTTCCGTTGAGCCTCCTGCTCCGGTGTTGGTTGAGGGCGAGTTGGAGTACGTTGTGGAAAAAATCTTGGACTCCCGTGTTTCCAGACGGAAACTCCAGTATCTGGTCAAATGGAAGGGATACGGTCAGGAGGATAATTCTTGGGTGACTGCCTCTGATGTTCATGCCTCCGATCTGGTCCGTGCCTTTCATAGGGCTCATCCTGATCGCCCTGGTGGTTCTGGTGAGGGTTCGGTGCCCCCTCCTTGAGGGGGGGGTACTGTTGTGAAATTGGATTTTGGGCTCCCCCGGTGGCCACTGGTGGAATTGAACTGGTGTGCATCATCCCCTCTGTTCACCTGTTTCCATCAGGATGTGGGAGTCGCTATTTAGCCTTGCTCCTCTGTCACTTCCATGCCGGTCAACATTGTAATCAGAAGCCTTTCTGTGCATGTTCCTGCTGCTAGACAACTCCCAGCTAAGTTGGACTTTAGTCCTCGTTTGTTTTTGCATTTTGTTCCAGTTCACAGCTGTAGTTTCGTTTCTGTGTCTGGAAAGCTCTTGTGATCTGAAATTGCCACTCTGATGTTATGAGTTAATACTAGAGTCTTAAAGTAATTTCAGGATGGTGTTTTGATAGGGTTTTCAGCTGACCATGAAAGTGCCCTTTCTGTCTTCCTGCTATCTAGTAAGCGGACCTCAATTTTGCTAAACCTATTTTCATACTACGTTTGTCATTTCATCTAAAATCACCGCCAATATATGTGGGGGCCTCTGTCTGCCTTTCGGGGAAATTTCTCTAGAGGTGAGCCAGGACTATATTTTCCTCTGCCAGGATTAGTTAGTCCTCCGGCCGGCGCTGGGCGTCTAGGGATAAAACGCAGGCAACGCTACCCGGCTACTGTTAGTTGTGCGGCAGGTTTAGTTCATGGTCAGTTTAGTTTCCATCCTTCCAAGAGCTAGTTCTTATGTTTGCTGGGCTATGTTCTCTTGCCATTGAGAACCATAACACTCGCCACTGTTATGTCTGCAAACGGACTGGTCATATTAGTCCCCACTGTCCAGACAAGCAGAAGAACACCTCATCCAAGGCCCCAAGGCCTAATGCAGCAGTTCTTTTGGTGGCTGGTGGCTGGGAGGGTGTGTGACAACGTACAGCACGTCACTGTGGGAGGCCATGTTGCTCCAGGCCTCAAGGACACCGGGGCTGAACGAACCCTCATCCGACCCGAACTGGCGGCCCCTAAAGAAATCATTCTGGGGAAAACCCTAACTGTCACTGGGATTGGGGGCATCAGCTGTCCCTTGCCAATGGCCCGGGTTTATATTGATTGGGGTGCCAGGAGCGGGGTGAAGAAAGTGGGGCTGTCTGATAACTTGCCCACTGATGTTTTGTTGGGGACTGATTTGGGGAGGATGGTTGCATACTACGTCCCTGACACCCCTCCCCAATCTGCTAATAAGGGTAACGTTAACCCTGATGATGATGATGGGAAATCGCATGTGTTACCTGACCATGCTATATCTTGTAATGATGCATCTGATAACCATTTTTTCCCTAGGATCGATGGTGAAAATGTTGTACCTGTGCCAACTATACCTGATAATGATGTTTCTGTGAAAGTTGATGTGTCCATAGGTCCAGGAGTGCTCAGCCACGTCGCTCTGCGGAGTGAGACAGCTGAGGAACCCCTAGCAGGGGCAAGTGTCGGTGCTACAGAAAATGGGGAGATACATGGGAACCGTGAGGAAGGTGATGCCATGCAATTGACCAGTGCCACCGAGGAAGGTAACTGGCCCATAAGTAGCAATGCTCCTGAGGTAATGGGGGTGGATGGGGAGGTAGAGCCCAGAGCAGCGTCGGCTGATGGGTCTGTAGAAATCCCCGGGGAGACAGCCTACGTAACTGCTGTCACCCGCAGTCAGAGTGCCCGGAACGCCGATAACTGTCTGCCTTCCGGACCCTCCGCAGTCATCATTGTGACTGAACCAGAGGTCGACCCAGAGCAGGTCCCAGAGGGTTCCCGTGGGGAAGGGACCCTGACGTCGCTTCTGGCTTCCCCTAGCCAGGAGTTTCAGGCCGCTCTGCACACCGATGCGAGCCTAGAGGGTTTGAGACAACTCGCCGAGATGCTCATCTCCAAGACTGATAAGGAGAGGGTGTTCTGGGAAAGAGGAACTTTGTACCGGGAGACAATACCCGGAGAATCACAAAAGGAGTGGTTGAGGGAAAGACAGCTGGTCATCCCGTGGCAATTCCGGGATGAGTTGTTACGGGTTGCCCATGAGATCCCGCTAGCTGGACACTTGGGGATCAACAAAACAAAGGCCCGGCTGTCTCAACACTGCTATTGGCCTAAGATGGGGACAGATGTGTCAAACTACTGCCGCTCCTGTGTCACCTGTCAAAGAGTGGGGAAGGCGGGGCCTGCTCTTAAGGCTCCCCTGATCCCTTTGCCAGTGATAGAGGAGCCTTTCCAGAGGATCGCGGTGGACATTGTGGGCCCGTTGGCCGTCCCCAGCAGCTCTGGAAAGCGATATATCCTTACTGTGGTAGACTACGCTACCCGGTACCCAGAGGCAGTAGCTCTGTTGTCAACTAGGGCAGATAAGGTGGCGGATGCCCTGTTGGCTATCTTTGCACATGTAGGATTTCCCAGGGAGATGCTTACTGATCAAGGGACCCAATTCATGTCTCGCCTAATGGAGGCTCTCTGTAAGAGAAGGCAGGTGAAGCACCTGGTATCGAGTGCGTATCACCCACAGACCAATGGCTTGTGTGAATGCTTCAATAGTACCCTCAAACAGATGCTACGCATGCTGGTTGAGACACAAGGGCGTGACTGGGAGCGGTACCTCCCTCACCTGCTGTTCGCTTATCGAGAGGTTCCGCAGGCCTCGACGGGGTTCTCCCCCTTCGAGCTCCTGTATGGCAGGCGAGTCCGGGGACCCCTTGGGTTGGTCAGAGAATCCTGGGAAGAGGAGCCGAACCCTTCTGAAGTGTCCATAGTGGAGTATGTCATGCGCTTCCGTGACAAGATGCAGACCTTGACGCAGTTGGTGCATGACAACATGATGCAGGCTCAGGCTGATCAGAAGCACTGGTACTACTAGAACACCCGGGAGCGGACCTACCACGTGGGTCAAAAGGTGTGGGTTCTGAACCCCGTGCCAACGGATAAGATTCAGGCAGCCTGGGAGGGCCCGTACGTCATTCACCAACAGCTCAACCCGGTCACCTACGTGGTCACGCTTGACCACGCGCGGGGTAGGCGAAAGGCCTTTCACGTCAACATGATGAAGGCTCATCACGAACGTGAACCTTTCGTCCTACCGGTCTGCAGCATACCCGAAGATGGGGAGGAAGACACCCTCCTGGACATGCTGGCCCAAGCCAAGGCCGGTGGGTCCATCGAGGACATGGAGGTAACTGAGCCACAGCGGTTACAGTTGCAAACCACACTGGAACCCTTCCGGGTCGTGTTCTCCAACCGGCCTGGAAGAACTGAGCTAGCAGTCCACGAGGTGGACACCAGGAATCATGCCCCACTACGGCGAACACCCTATCGAATCTCCGACCAGGTGCAGCAGGTTATGCGCCAGGAGATCGATGAGATGTTACAGCTGGGGGTGATTCGACGGTCAAAGAGCGCGTGGGCCTCACCCGTAGTTTGGCACGAGCCAAAGAAAGACCAGACCACCCGGTTCTGCGTGGACTACAGGGGGCTCAACGCCATTACAGCCTCTGACGCGCACCCAATGCTGCGCATCGAGGAGCTGCTTGAGAAGTTAGCTGGCGCAAAATACCTGACAATAATGGATCTGAGTCGAGGATACTGGCAGATTCCCCTGAGCCCTGAGGCGCAGGAGAAGTCCGCCTTTATCACACCCTTTGGACTGTACGAGTCCACGGTCATGCCTTTCGGTATGAAGAATGCCCCTGCCACTTTCCAGCGGATGGTCAACCTCCTTCTTCAGGGACTGGAGAAGTACGCAGTGACGTACTTGGATGACATTGCCATCTTCAGTCCCTCCTGGAAGGAACACCTGCAGCATCTCGAGTAGGTGCTCAGGGGAATTCACCAAGCAGGACTGACTATCAAGCCCAGAAAAGTGCCAGATGGGCATGAGGAAGGTTCACTACCTGGGGCACCGGATAGGCGGAGGCACCCTAAAGCCAG
Source organism: Ranitomeya variabilis (assembly GCF_051348905.1). NCBI lineage: Eukaryota > Metazoa > Chordata > Amphibia > Anura > Dendrobatidae > Ranitomeya > Ranitomeya variabilis. The sequence goes on along the minus strand of NC_135238.1, from coordinate 104,252,606 downwards.
AGCCTGAGAAAGTGGGTGCGATCGTGATCTGGCTCACTTCCGGGACCAAGAAACAGGTGATGTCCTTCCTGGGCACTGCAGGGTACCATAGGCGCTTCGTACAGCACTATAGTAGCCTGGCAAAACCTTTGACGGACCCCACATCGTCAACTGGACAGATGGCTGTGAGGGGGCCTTCCAGGCGTTGAAAACCGCACTGTGCAACGCCCCTGTGTTGAAAGCAGTTGACAGCAGTCGACCGTTCTTGGTACAGACTGATGCCAGTGAGTTTGGCCTCGGTGCTGTGCTCAGCCAGGTTGACTCGGAGGACCAAGAGCACCCCGTGTTGTACCTGAGCCGGAAACTTTTGCCGAGGGAAGTGGCCTACTCCACCATTGAGAAGGAGTGCCTGGCCATAGTCTGGGCCCTGCAGCGCTTGCAGCCCTACTTGTATGGTCGCACCTTCACTGTGGTGACTGACCACAACCCTCTGCGCTGGCTAAACACCATATGTGGAACCAACAGCAGGTTACTTCACCATTGAACACAAGACGGGCAGGGAGCATGGGAATGCAGATGGACTGTCCCGCCAGGGTGAACCTACTGAGGTGCGCATGGAGGCATACCGAGAGTTTCTGCCTCCGTAGCACACACCAAAAGGGGGAGGTGTCACGATATTGTATGAAATAATATAAGTTTTAGTTTTCTTGCTAGCATGCTGTGGGCTAAAGCCCCCCTTCTTGAAGTGATTCTGCAAAAGCTTTTATGGCTTCTTGCTGCATTCCTGACTTTCAGCTCCCAAATCCCTCATGCCCCTCCCAAAAGAATTTTTACGATCGCTTGGGTAGGCTCAAACTTTCCTCCAGCTAGAACTGGATTAGAAGTCTCTAGAATCCATGAGGCTCTTTGTTGTGAATTCTGTTTGTGGGCTCCCCCGGTGGTGTTTTATGGTAGTGCCACTTATTTGCCTTCTTCTATCATTGATCACCTGTTGACACCCATTAGGGGAGTTTCCTATTTAAGGCTGCTTGGCTGCTGGTCCGATGCCGGCCAACAATGTATCAGTAGCACTCTGTTGCATTCTCCTGCCTCAAGATCCTGTTCAGCTAAGTTGAATTTTGTTTCTAGTTAATGCTATTTTTGTCCAGCTATTTGCAATGTGACTCTCTGTAGCTGGAAGCTCTCGTGGACTGAAATTGCCACTCCAGTGGCATGAGTTGTCACTGGAGTTTTAAAGTAATTTCAGGATGGTGTTTTTGAGTAGTGTTTTGAAGTTGACCATGAAGTGACTCTTTCCTGTACTTCTGCTATCTAGTAAGCGGACCTCACTGTGCTAAATCTGCTGTTCATCCTACGTATGTCTTTTCCTCTTGACTCACCGTCAATATCTGTGGGGGGCTGCTATCTCCTTTTGGGGTTCATCTCTGGAGGTAAGGCAGGCCTGTATATTCCTCTGATAGGGGTAGTTAGATCTCCGGCTGGCGCGTGGTGTCTAGGGCATCGTAGGAAACACTCCCCGGCTGCTTCCAGTGTTGTGTCAGGTTCAGGTCACGGTCACTTTAGTTCCCATCACCCGAGAGCTAGTCCGTTGTTATTTTGATTTCCCTGCCATTGGGAAAATCATAACAGTTTGGCCGGCCATCATGTGTTAAAACTATGCACTAAAGCAGGAAAGGATATGAAAAGGTTTTTTTTCCTTCTGTGTTTGGAAAGTGCACCTTAGTGCTTATTTGTACTCCTTGCTTAAACTGCAGTCTTCAGCCTTTTTTTTTTCCTCTCCTCTTAATCTCTGAATGGCTTTGGTTACACCTGTTTGAATCATGGATCCACAGAGTTTGGTTGCAGGTCTGAATAACCTGGCTTCAAAGGTCCAGAACTTACAAGATTTTGTTATACGTGCTCCAATGTCTGAACCTAAGATCCCTATGCCTGAATTTTTTACCGGAGACAGATCCCGTTTTTTGAATTTCAGAGAGAATTGTAAATTGTTTTTGTCTCTGAAATCTCACTCTGCTGGTGATCCTGCGCAACAGGTTAAAATTGTTATTTCTCTATTGCGGGGTGACCCACAAAGTTGGGCATTTGCATTGTCGCCAGGGGATCCTGCGTTATTAAATGTAGATGCGTTTTTTCTGGCTTTGGGGTTGCTTTATGAAGAACCTAATTTAGAGATTGTGGCTGAGAAAGCCTTGATAGCTCTTTCCCAAGGGCAAGATGAAGCTGAGATATACTGCCAGAAATTTCGTAAATGGTCGGTGCTTACTAAATGGAATGAGTGCGCTCTAGCAGCTAATTTCAGAGAAGGTCTCTCTGATGCCGTGAAGGATGCATGGTGGGGTTCCCTGTGCCTACAGGTCTGAATGATGCCATGAAATTGGCTATCCAGATTGATCGGCGTTTACGGGAGCGCAAATCTGTGCACCATATGGCGGTATCTTCTGAGCAAAAATCTGTGCACCATATGGCGGTATCTTTTGAGCAAAAACCTGTGCACCATATGGCGGTATCTTCTGAGCAAAAACCTGTGCATCATTTGGCGGTGACCTCTGAAAGGGCACCAGAGCATATGCAATGCGATAGTGTATTGTCTAGAGGCGAACGACAGAATTACAGGCGCAAAAATGGGTTGTGCTTCTATTGTGGAGATCCAGCTCATGTTATATCAGCATGCTCTAAACGCATAAAGAAGGTTGATAAAAAGGTTGATAAATCTTTTTCTATGGGTACCTTGCAGTCTAAATTTCTTTTGTCCGTGACATTAATTTGTACTTTATCATCTGTTACTGTGGATGCTTATGTGGATTCTGGCGCCGCTCTGAGTCTCATGGATTGGTCCTTTGCCAAGCGTTGTGGGTTTGATTTAGAGCCTCTGGAGGTTTCTATTCCCTTAAAGGGTATTGATTCTACACCTTTGGCTAGCAATAAACCACAATATTGGACACAAGTGACTATGCATCTTTCCCCAGACCATCAGGAGATTATTCGTTTCCTTGTGTTATATAATCTACATGACGTATTAGTACTTGGATTACCATGGTTACAAATTCATAATCCAGTCTTGGACTGGAGATCAATGTCTGTGCTGAGCTGGGGATGTCGGGGGATTCATGGGAATGCTCCTTTGGTTCCCATTTCTTCATCTATTCCCTACTGAGATCCCAGCATTTCTGTCAGATTTTTATGATGTCTTTCAGGAGCCTAAAACTGATTCTCTCCCCCCTCACAGAGAGTGTGACTGCGCTATTGAGTTGATTCCCGGTAGTAAATTTCCTAAGGGTCGCTTGTTTAATTTGTCTGTACCTGAACATACTGCTATGCGGGAGTATATCAGAGAATCTTTGGAAAAGGGTCATATTCGCCCCTCTTTGTCTCCATTGGGGGCAGGGTTTTTCTTTGTGGGTAAAAAGGATGGTTCATTGAGACCTTGTATCGACTATCGACTTCTGAATAAGATTACAGTTAAATACCAGTACCCGTTACCTTTACTGACTGATCTTTTTGCTCGCATAAAGGGGGCGAAGTGGTTCACTAAGATCGATCTACGTGGTGCGTATAATTTGGTGCGGATTAAGCAGGGGATGAGTGGAAGACCGCATTTAATACGCCTGAAGGCCATTTTGAGTATTTGGTAATGCCTTTCGGTCTCGCGAATGCCCCTTCCGTTTTTCAGTCCTTTATGCACGATATTTTCCGTGAATATCTGGATAAATTTATGATTGTGTATTTGGATGATATTTTGATTTTTTCGGAGGACTGGGAATCTCATGTTCAACAGGTCAGGAGAGTTTTTCAGGTTTTACGAGCTAATTCTCTATTTGTGAAGGGCTCAAAGTGTATTTTTGGGATTCAGAGAATTTCCTTTCTGGGATATATTTTTTCCCCTTCATCTATGGAGATGGACCCTGTTAAGGTTCAGGCTATTTGTGATTGGATACAACCTACTTCTCTAAAGAGTCTTCAGAAATTCTTGGGATTTGCTAATTTCTATCGCCGATTCATAGCGGGTTTTTCTGCCATTGCTAAACCTTTGACTGATTTGACCAAGAAGGGTGCTGATGTTGCTAATTGGTCCTCTGCGGCTGTGGAGGCCTTTCGGGAGCTTAAGCGCCGCTTTTCTTCTGCTCCTGTGTTGCGCCAGCCTGATGTTTCGCTCCCGTTCCAGGTTGAAGTAGATGCTTCCGAGATCAGAGCAGGTGCAGTTTTGTCGCAGAAAGGTCCTGACTGCTCAGTGATGAGACCATGTGCGTTTTTCTCTCGAAAGTTTTCGCCCGCTGAGCGAAATTATGATGTTGGAAATCGGGAGCTCTTGGCCATGAAGTGGGCATTTGAGGAGTGGCGTCATTGGCTTGAGGGTGCTAGACACCAGGTGGTGGTCTTGACTGACCACAAAAATCTAATTTATCTTGAGTCAGCCAGGCGTCTGAATCCTAGACAGGCGCGCTGGTCGTTGTTTTTCTCTCGATTTAACTTTGTGGTCTCGTATCTGCCTGGGTCTAAGAATGTGAGGGCGGATGCCCTCTCTAGGAGTTTTGAGCCTGACTCGCCTGGTGATTCCGAACCTACTGGCATCCTGAAGGATGGGGTGATATTGTCAGCTGTCTCCCCAGACCTGCGGCGCTCTTTGCAGGAGTTTCAGGTGGATAGGCCTGATCGCTGTCCGCCTGGTAGACTGTTTGTCCCTGATGACTGGACCAGTAGAGTTATTTCGGAGGTTCACTCTTCCGCGTTGGCAGGTCATCCTGGAATTTTTGGCACCAGGGATCTGGTGTCTAGGTCCTTCTGGTGGCCTTCCTTGTCTCGAGATGTACGTATTTTTGTGCAGTCTTGTGATGTTTGTGCTCGGGCTAAGCCCTGCTGTTCCCGGGCCAGCGGGTTGTTGTTGCCCTTGCCTATTCCTAAGAGGCCTTGGACGCACATCTCTATGGACTTTATTTCTGACCTTCCTGTTTCTCGTAGGATGTCCGTCATCTGGGTGGTGTGTGACCGTTTTTCCAAGATGGTTCACTTGGTACCTTTGCCCAAATTGCCCTCCTCCTCTGAGCTGGTCCCTCTGTTTTTTCAGAATGTTGTGCGTTTGCATGGTATTCCTGAGAATATAGTGTCTGACAGGGGTACTCAGTTTGTGTCTAGATTTTGTCGGGCGTTCTGTGCCAGGATGGGCATCGACTTGTCTTTTTCGTCTGCATTCCATCCTCAGACTAATGGCCAGACTGAGCGTACTAATCAGACCTTGGAGACTTACTTGAGGTGTTTTGTGTCCGCTGATCAGGACGATTGGCTTGATTTTTTGCCGTTGGCAGAGTTTGCCCTTAACAATCGGGCCAGTTCTGCCACTTTGGTTTCTCCATTTTTTTGAAATTCAGGGTTTCACCCTCGCTTTTCGTCCGGTCAATTGGAGTCTTCGGATTGTCCTGGAGTAGATGCTGTGGTTGATAGAATGCATCATATTTGGGGACAGGTTGTGGACAATCTGAAGTTGTCCCAGGAGAAGACTCAACAGTTCACTAATCGTCATCGGCGTGTCGGTCCTCGTCTTTGTGTTGGGGACCTGGTTTGGTTGTCTTCTCGATTTGTTCCTATGAAGGTCTCGTCTCCTAAGTTTAAGCCTCGGTTTATCGGCCCTTATAGGATTCTGGAGGTTCTCAATCCTGTGTCCTTTCATTTGGACCTCCCAGCATCTTTTACTATTCATAATGTTTTTCATCGGTCATTATTGCGGAGGTATGAGGTGCCGGTTGTTCCGTCTGCTGATCCTCCTGCTCCTGTGCTGGTTGAGGGTGAGTTGGAGTATGTGGTGGAAAAGATCTTGGACTCCCGTATTTCCAGACGGAAACTTCAGTATCTGGTTAAGTGGAAAGGCTATGGTCAGGAGGATAATTCTTGGGTGACAGCATCTGATGTTCATGCTCCTGATTTGGTTCGTGCATTCCATAGTGCTCATCCAGATCGCCCTGGTGGTTCTGGTGAGGGTTCGGTGCCCCCTCCTTAAGGGGGGGGGTACTGTTGTGAATTCTGTTTGTGGGCTCCCCCGGTGGTGTTTTATGGTATTGCCACTTATTTGCCTTCTTCTATCCTTGATCACCTGTTGACACCCATTAGGGGAGTTTCCTATTTAAGGCTGCTTGGCTGCTGGTCCGATGCCGGCCAACAATGTATCAGTAGCATTCTGTTGCATTCTCCTGCCTCAAGATCCTGTTCAGCTAAGTTGAATTTTGTTTCTAGTTTATGCTATTTTTGTCCAGCTATTTGCAATGTGACTCTCTGTAGCTGGAAGCTCTCGTGGACTGAAATTGCCACTCCAGTGGCATGAGTTGTCACTGGAGTTTTAAAGTAATTTCAGGATGGTGTTTTTGAGTAGTGTTTTGAAGTGGACCGTGAAGTGACTCTTTCCTGTACTTCTGCTATCTAGTAAGCGGACCTCACTGTGCTAAATCTGCTGTTCATCCTACGTATGTCTTTTCTTCTTGACTCACCGTCAATATCTGTGGGGGACTGCTATCTCCTTTTGGGGTTCATCTCTGGAGGTAAGGCAGGCCTGTATATTCCTCTGATAGGGGTAGTTAGACCTCCGGCTGGCGCGTGGTGTCTAGGGCATCGTAGGAAACACTCCCCGGCTACTTCCAGTGTCGTGTCAGGTTCAGGTCACGGTCACTTTAGTTCCCATCACCCGAGAGCTAGTCCGTTGTTATTTTGATTTCCCTGCCATTGGGAAAATCATAACACCAGGGTCAGCAGGGGGAGCAGAGTGTAGACCAAAGCCTAATTGGAGCAAATTGAAAGGGAACTTTTAAACCCCCCCAGGCATTAGTAACTAGAAGAGCCACCTTCTGCAGCAGTAATGCTTCACAAGGAAAAGGTGGCTGTTTTAATTATGTTCCTTGCACACGCTGAATGAAACTTATAAAATTTTGCACCTCATACCGTGAAACCGTCTCGGAAGTGGGACATTCCTTCTTAATGAGACTAAGCACAGCTGTCAAAAATACCCCCTTGGTGCTGGGCGCAGCCTCCTGAGCGTTGCTTTTTTGTGTTCCGGAGTCTGCACTGTTGTGTTATCCCTTGGCCATGCGCTGGTACTGCGCAAGGCCATGAATCCCAGCACTGCAGTGTCTTCTGATTTATTCACACTGCGGGGCTGGGATTCATGGCCTTGCACAGTAAATATCGTCGCCTCTCACTCATGTCCTTACACCTGCTTTAGACTGTGCAGTGCCAGCTGATCCCTTATCGCATGCCACGGCCGTGAAGCCGCACAGTCTGAAGAAGGCAGAAAGAGATGAGTGAGGTGCGAAGATATGCACTACGCATGCCCATGAACCCCAGCCCCACAGTTTCTTCTGATGTATTCACACTGCGGGGCTGGGATTCATGGCCTTGCGTAGTAAATATCTTTGCCTCTCACTCATGTCCTTATGCCTGCTTTAGACTGTGCGGCGTCAGCTGATCCCTTATCGCATGCCACGGCCGTGAAGCCGCACAGAAGAAGAAGGCGGAAGGAGATGAGTGAGAGGCGAAGATATGCACTGCACATGCCCATGAATCCCAGCCCCGCAGTGAGAATAAATAAGACACTGCGGGGCGTGATCTTGGGCAGGGCAGTCACACAGATGCAGCCATGCTGACAACAAATGATGTCAGATGACGGGCAGCGCTAAACGTGCATGGCCAAGGGTAACATAACAGCGCAGGCTCCGGGACAGATTCAAACAGCGCAGAGAAGGCGGCGCATGCCACCAAGGGGGTTGCTGCATGTCATTACGAAGGAAAGTCACACCTCCGGGACGGGTAATCGGACCTGTCGGCTGCCTTTGACACAGTGGACCATTCCCTATTATTACAGACCCTCTCATCCCTTGGCATCACAGACTTGGCCCTATCCTGGATCTCATCATACCTAACAGACCGGACATTCAGCGTCTCCCACTCAAACACCACCTCCTCACCTCGCCCCCTATCTGTCGGAGTCCCACAAGGTTCAGTCCTTGGGCCCCTGCTCTTCTCCATTTACACCTTTGGCCTGGGACAGCTCATAGACTCTCATGGCTTTCAGTATCACCTCTATGCTGATGACACACAGATCTACATCTCTGGACCAGATATCACCTCCCTACTAACCAGAATCCCTCAATGTCTGTCCACTATTTCATCCTTCTTCTTCGCTAGATTTCTGAAACTTAACATGGACAAAACAGAATTCATCCTCTTTCCCCCATGTCACGTGACCCCCCCAACAAACCTATCCATTACGGTAAATGGCTGCCCACTCTCCCCAGTCCCACAAGCTCGCTGCCTCGGGGTTATCCTTGACGGTGATCTCTCCTTCAAACCACATATCCAAGCCCTTTCCACTTCCTGCCGACTTCAACTCAAAAATATTGCACGAATCCGTTCATTCCTCAATCAAGAATCTGCAAAAACCCTAGTCCATGCCCTCATCATCTCTCGCCTTGACTACTGCAACCTCCTGCTCTGTGGCCTCCCCTCAAACACTCTCGCACCCCTCCAATCTATTCTAAACTCTGCTGCCCGACTAATCCACCTGTCCCCCCGCTATTCTCCGGCCTCTCCCCTCTGTCAATCCCTTCACTGGCTCCCCATTGCCCAGAGACTCCAGTACAAAACCCTAACCATGACGTACAAAGCCATCCACAACCTGTCTCCTCCTTACATCTGTGACCTCATTTCCCGGTACTTTCCTACACGCAACCTCCGATCCTCACAAGATCTCCTTCTCTACTCCCCTCTTATCTCCTCTTCCCACAATCGTATACAAGATTTCTCTCGCGTATCACCCCTACTCTGGAACCCTCTACCACAACACATCAGACTCTCGCCCACCATCGAAACCTTCAAAAAGAATCTGAAGACCCACCTCTTCCGACAAGCCTACAACCTGCAGTAACCACCGATCGACCAAACCGCTACCAGCTCTACCCTCACCTACTGTATTCTCACCCATCCCTTGTAGATTGTGAGCCTTCGCGGGCAGGGTCCTCTCTCCTACTGTACCAGTTATGACTTGTATTGTTCAAGATTATTGTACTTGTTTTTATTATGTATACCCCTCCTCACTTGTAAAGCGCCATGGAATAAATGGCGCTATAACAATAAATAATAATAATAATAATAATAAGGGGACACATTTTATAAGTGTTTAGTTCTGCGTGTGCAATGAGTATAACAAAAAGAGCCACCTTGTCCAAATGCAGCATTTGTGCTGCACAAGATGGCTCTTTTAGTTACAAATGCATGGGGGGTGGGGGCAGGTTCACTTTAATTTTTGTTGCAGTGTCTGCGTGGCGTTTGCAGGACATGTTGCTGGCTACACAGCAGGGGAACAGCTGACGTCACTGAACCCCACCGACACAGTGGCGAGTGTTTTTCTCTGGGCAGCCAGCACTTCCGAGCACCAGCTGGCGGTGTTAGAGCCCAGGGAATCAAGGAGGAGCGGAGTGTAGGCCGAGGCCTAATTGGAGCAAGTTGAAAGGGAACCTTTAACTCCCCCAAGGAGTTTGTAGCTGAAAGAGCCATCTTGTACAGCACTAATGCTGCAAAAGGAAAAGGTGGCTCTTTTAGTTTAGCTAAAAAGGGCAGCAGGCTGCACTAATAGCAAAAAAGGACAATGGATAGAACGGTATGAGGCAGTGACGCACCCTGAGCTGAATTTGAGTTTACTGCCTCCCGTGACGTCACGGCTTGTGATTGGTCGCGTCGCCCATGTGACCGCGACGCGACCAATCACAAGCCGTGACGTAATTTTCAGGTCCTGATGCCTAATTCTAGGCATTCAGGACCTGAAAATTACGTCACGGCTTGTTATGATTGGTCGCGTCGCGGTCACATGGGCGGCACGCGACCAATCAGAAGCCGTGACGTCATGGAAACCATTAAACGCGCGCATTTTAAGCAAAGAAGGCTCCCGGTTACGGTGGTAAAGTCCAGGCTGCGTCGGAGAGGTGAGTATATCAATATTTTTTATTTTAATTCTTTATTTTACACATTAATATGGTTCCCAGGGCCTGAAGGAGAGTTTCCTCTCCTTCAGACCCTGGGAACCATCAGGGATACCGTCCGATACTTGAGTCCCATTGACTTGTATTGGTATCGGGTATCGGTATCGGATTAGATCTGATACTTTGCCGGTATCGGCCGATACTTTCCGATACCGATACTTTCAAGTATCGGACGGTATCGCTCAACACTAGCCCTCACTTCTAATCAGTCCTCATTGGCTGAATTCGGGCAGTTTGAATACGGAAAATATCAGAACTCGGTATCGGAATTCCGATACCGCAAATATCGGCCGATACCCGATACTTGCGGTATCGGAATGCTCTGCACTATTCCTTACTCTTTTTGTTACACATTCACAGCAAGGCCAGCCCTGCTGCATAGTCATATGCACCCCATTACACCTTGGAACCCACATACAGTATGGGCCCATGAAAATCCACTTCACAATATTCATTTTGTACTCCTGTACTCTTTGTTTTACACATTGGCAGCAATGTCTGCCCTGCTGCAAAGTCATATGTGCCCCCTTACACCTTTGAACTCACATACTGGATGGGCCCATGAAAATCCACTTCCCAATATGCATTTTGTACTCCCGTACTCCTTGTTTTACACATTGGTGGCTAGGCCAGCCCTGCTGCATAGTCATATGCACCCCATTACGCCTTGGAACCCACATACAGTATGGGCCCATGAAAATCAACTTCACAATATGCATTTTGTACTCCCATACTCTTTTTGTTATACTTTCACAGCAAGGCCAGCATTGCTGCATAGACATAGGCACCCCATTATGCCTTGGAACCCACATACTGGATGGGCCCATGAACATCCACTTCACAATATGCATTTTGTACATCCATAAGTCACCAATGATAGACATAAAAGGTCTAAGTTAATCTACCCAAGTGATTATTAATGGGGCTTCAGAGCAAGATTTCCAACATATAAAAGTAAATGGCATTTCCACACCAAAAAAAATAATTACACCTCCATGCAAAGTGTGCGTTTTCTCCACAGAAACACTTGAAGATCATGATATTTTTTTTTCGACTGTTATTGTATCAGATAAAGGAAATAATGTTGCTTCCCTGAAATCGTCTTCTGATAGAAAAGAAAAGCATTCAGTGAATTGTTAAACTGTAGGCAAAGATCATACATTGCAAGATGGTGGACGTTAAACAAGGCGTAGTTCCAAAAGATTATTTTCAAATGTCAGAAAAGTGCATTCTTCCCCTACCAAATCCATTTCTCAATGTTCAAATAAAAAATGGAAAAAAGGAAAGAATCTGTACCCCTTGAACCAAAACTTGCTAACACTTCAGAATTGTGGCTGATAAAAATATCATCAATCAGTCCAAAAGCGATTGAAACAGATTACTTTAAATCCTTGCAAGACTATAAAGTTTACTAATGTGACACAAAATGATGTTTATTTTCAGTTAAGATTTTGAGAATACCTAACAATGCAGTCTGAATTACGTGATTGGAGCCAGGAGACTGTTACTTTGAAAAAAAATAAAAATTGTGTACCATGAAACCTCAAGCTGTCAAACCCTTTCTTGGTTTTCAAATGGTAATGGAATCCGGAATAAGTTGAGAGCAGGATGCACTACATTGAAGGACGATCAACTTTTTTGTATTTTTTAATAGTATGATGATTCCCTCTTTGCAGAATTATTTACAAAAGAATTTGGCAATTTTATTTGCCAAGTTTTTAGCACTAAGGTTCAGATACGGCTTTAAAGAAGGCTAATACTTGCAATACGGAGTAACAAGAGAAGGCAGCCACGCAAATAGAACGCACACCCAGAGGGATACAAGCTAAATAGCAAAAAATACAAAAGAGTTTATTGAAAATACTTTTTTGTATTTTTTGCTATTTAGCTTGTATCCCTCTGGGTGTACGTTCTATTTGCGTGGCTGCCTTCTCTTGTTACTCCGTTATGTCCCTTTGGCCATGCATTGAGTTGCACCCTATACATACTTACCACTTGTATAACATTATGTTTTCTGTTGTGAATTCTGCTTTTGGGCTCCCTCCGGTGGTTGTAGGTGGTAATGCAGTTGTCCCTGAGTTGCAGTCCTGGTCAGGTGTATCTGCTGATTGCAGTTCTGACTGGGGTATTTAGGCTTGCAGGATTCATTAGTCCTTGCCAGTTGTCCATGGTTTTGGAGGTGTTGGTCCTTGTTTGGTTCCTTCTGCCTTGCTGCCAAATCAGCAAAGATAAGTGTCTGGTTCTGTTTTTGTGGCACACACGCTGTGTGCTTAATAATTCCGTGCTATTCATTGTTTTTTTGTCCAGCTTGATTGTTTCAGTATTTTCTCAGTCTTGTTGGATTCTCAGGAGTTGCAGATATACATTCCATGTCTTTAGTTAGATTGTGGAACTTTTTGTATTATCTGCTGTGGATATTTTTGAAGGGTTTTAATACTGACCGCTTAGTATTCTGTCCTATCTTTCCCTATTTAGCTAGAGTGGCCTCTTTTGCTGAATTCAGTTTTCTGCCTGTGTGTGTCTTTCTTCTCCTACTCACAGTCATTATTCGTGGGGGGCTGCCTATCCTTTTAGGTTCTGCTCTGAGGCAAGGTAGTATTCCTATTTCCATCTATAGGGGTATTTAGTCCTCCGGCTGTGTCGAGGTGTCTAGGGTTTGTTAGGCACACCCCACGGCTACTTCTAGTTGCGGTGTTAGTTCAGGTTTTGCGGTCAGTACAGTTTCCACCTACTCCAGAGAAAGTTTCATGCGGCTCCAAAGTCACCGGATCATAACAGTTTTCCAGCTGTGGTGCTCCCTAGCTCTCTAAATTCCTAATACTTGCAATACAACGCAATTTTATTTCAAAGTTCAAAATTCAAGGAATAGTATGATTGAATAGTATGAGTGCGTACACTTTTGTATATGTTAACATATAAAGTTTAAGTACATATATGGATTAAATACATATAATGATTAAGTATATATAAAGATTAACTACATACAGTATACTTTCATCATCACCAAGAGGCTTTTAAACATCATCCGTCTGGAATATCAGAGAAGCAACACCAAGACAGAGAACCCCTGGAAGATTCACTACACTGCACGGGCGTTCCCAATTATGCAGGTATGAGCACATATACAGGTACAGGTACCGCAGTTTTTGCATCTGTCTTAATCATGTTTCTCTGGTCTTATATATTGATTTACACTATGTAGTAACTCTAGTTTCACCCAGCCCTTCAAGTGTACAGCTTTCAATGTCGGATGATACTGAGATATCATGGAGTCATCAGACGAGGGGTCATAAACCCTTAGAATATAAAAGCCACAAGGATTTAGATAAAACCACCACAGGAAGAGGTTCAGTAAACCTTAATGTTTTACAATGACAAACAGCAAACATATAGAAGCTTAGAACTGTTTGTGAAGTGAATAAACAAACATTTCTCAAGAATGTGTCACTATGAGCATTGTCTGTCACATCTGTAAATGTTTTACAAGAAATGCAGCTATGTAATTGTCTGAATGCATTTCGTATATTTCAATCTGGATTCAAAATCACCATTTATATATTTGTATATTCGCACTACACTATTAACAGCTGTCAGATCTTATGGATCACCTAAAAGTGAACTCGCAGAACCACGACAATGAACCTTCCAAGGATGAGCTGGCCTGGTGGACCACCCCCAATACAGGGAGCGTTAAGGGCAGACCCAAGGGAGACTATTGCCGCAGAAGCTGATACCGGGCAACAGGAAGTAGGAGAGGAAAGACGCGGAAGTGGCAAAGGCGGAGACACAGGACAGAGTGACAGTGACTGAAACACAGAGTGGACTGGATATGGCGGACACCCAGGATTGACAGGGTATGGCGGACAGACTGGAGATGGCGGACAGACTGGAGATGGCGGAAACACAGGATCAGCAGGAAATGGAGGAGACACAGAATGGACTTGATATCACCCTGGAGAGTACAAAGCACAGAGGGACCTTGGTCAAGTGAGGACAAATAACAAACAGACAAAGGACAGAGGGAGAGGCTACCTGATAAAGGAAGCTTCAGTAGAACTTCCGGGTCAGGAAACCAGCTGCATCATAGAAAGGAGGAGTGGAGCGAACGAAGGTCGGCCAGAGGGAGTGTGCGTGCGCTGCTGGAGCCAGAGGGAGGAGTGCGCACGCACACCCACCGGTAAGCTGAAGCCAGCGAGGAGACCAGAAGTCGGGAGGCCAGGCGGCCGGGCAAGTGCACTGGGAGCTGGCAGAAGACACAGCTGGAGCAGCAGCAGCAGAGGAAGCGTGCCGGTAGAGGTAAGTATGCTGCGAACCAAGAGCGGCAGGCATCACAGTACCCCCCTCCTTACACCCCCTCTTCCTAAGATTAGAAAGAAACCTAGCTAAAATTCTTGGAACTTGGATGTTCTCCCGGATCTCCCAAGATCTCTCCTCAGGACCAAAACCTTTCCAATCAATTAAAAAGAGAGGTTTACCACGAGACTTCTTCATAGCTAGAATGTCCTTAACTTCAAAGACATCCTGATTGGAAATGGGTAGAGACAATTGACCAGAGGTGGCGTGAAATTGATTGAGAATGACTGGCTTAAGCAGAGAAGCGTGGAACGAGTTGGGGATGCGGAGCGAGACGGGCAACTTTAACTTGCAGGCAACCTCATTAATACGAGTTAGCACCTCAAATGGACCGATATACCATGGACCAAGTTTATACGATGGAATCTTAAGGCGGATGAACTTGGAAGATAACCATACTTTATCACCCGGTTGGAAAGATGGAGAATCCAATCGTCTCTTGTCGGCATGTCTCTTAACTCTGTCTCCAGCTTGTTCGAGTGCGGTTTTGGTCTCCTGCAGACCCTGGAAAAATCCTCGGTCAGAAGATCGGCCGCCGGCACACCCGAGGCTGGGAGTACTGGCAGAGGAGCACCAGGATGTTGCCCATAAACAACAAAGAAAGGCGACTTGGAAGAGGATTCGCTGATGTGGTTGTTGTAAGCAAACTCGGCCCAAGGAAGTAAACTGGACCAGTAGTTTTGATGGACGTTAGAGAAATGACAAAGATAGGTGACCAGGATTTGATTTGTATGCTCTGCCTGACCATTAGTTTCGGGATGGTAGGCAGAGGAGAAATCCAGAGTTACGTCCATCAATTTGCATAATGCACGCCAGAAGCGTGAGGTGAACTGAACTCCTCTGTCCGAAACTATGTGTCGAGGAAAGCCGTGTATCCAAAAAATATGAGTGATGAAAACTCTTGCCAATTCGAGGGCAGATGGTAATCCGGAAAGAGGAACAAAATGAGCCATCTTGAAAAATCGATCCACCACTACGAAGATAACTGTATGACCTGAAGACAGAGGTAGATAGGTGATAAAGTCCATTGCAGTTTTTGCCAAGGAGCCGAGGGAACCGGAAGCGGATGCAGAAGACCCGAGGGCAGATGCCTAGGAACCTTATTCTTGGCGCAAGATGGACAGGAAGCAACAAAACTTTGGATGTCTCGAGGAAGGGATGGCCACCAGTAGGATCGTGACACAAAAGAAAGGGTTTTCTTGAAACCAACATGACCTGCCAGCTTGGTGGCATGACCCCAACGTAGAACTTGCCTCCTGTTGCACTCTTGAACAAAAGTCTTACCCGGGGGGAACAGAGGTTACAGTGACGGGAGCAACCGAGATGACCTTTGTTATGACCCCAATGGCAGAGGGTCTCAGAAATAATTACTAAGTCTGCAAACACAAAAAAACAGCTCATCGGGCAGTGGTAACTGAGCTGACCATATATCTAATCCTAGCACCACAAATAGCAGCAGCCGGGGAACGTGCCTACGTTGGTTCTAGACGTCTCGCGCCAGCCGGAGAACTAACTAACCCTAGAAGGGAAAAGAAAGACCTTTCTTGCCTCCAGAGAAAAGACCCCAAAAGTTGGATACAAGCCCCCAACAAATAATAACGGTGAGGTAAGAGGAAAAGACAAACGTAAGAATGAGCTAGGTATTTAGCAAAGAGAGGCCCACTAGCTAATAGCAGAATATAGTAAGATGACTTAATCTTAATTAATCTTAATCTTAAACCTTAATCAGCAAAAACCCTATCAAAATATCCACGCTGGATATTCAAGAACCCCCGAACCGTCTAACGGCCCGGGGGGAGAACACCAGCCCCCTAGAGCTTCCAGCAAAGTCAGGAATCACATTTAGTACAAGCTGGACAAAAATAAGAGCAAAGCAAATAACCAAAAAACAAAGAAGCAGGACTTAGCTTAATTTTGCACGAACAAGGAGCAGCAGACAGGAGCAAACAGAAAGGATCTGATTACAACGATGCCAGGCACTGGACTAAGGATCCAGGAAGTTTATATAGCAACACCCCTGGGCTAACGACCCAGGTGGGTGCCAAACTGAGGAAAGACAATCCCAGAGTCATATCACTAGTAACCACAAGAGGGAGCCAAAAAGTCTAATTCACAACAGTACCCCCCCCTTAAGGAGGGGTCACCGAACCCTCACCAAGACCACCAGGGCGATCAGGATGAGCAGCGTGAAAGGCACGAACTAAATCGGCCGCATGCACATCAGAAGCAACCACCCAGGAATTATCCTCCTGACCATAGCCCTTCCACTTGACCAGATACTGAAGCCTCCGTCTGGAGAGACGAGAATCCAAGATCTTCTCCACCACGTACTCCAACTCGCCCTCAACCAACACCGGAGCAGGAGGCTCAACAGAAGGAACCACAGGTACAACGTACCGCCGCAACAAAGACCTATGGAACACGTTGTGAATGGCAAACGACACCGGAAGATCCAAGCGAAAGGACACAGGATTAAGGATTTCCAATATCTTGTAAGGACCGATGAAGCGAGGCTTAAATTTAGGAGAGGAGACCTTCATAGGAACAAATCGAGAAGACAGCCATACCAAATCCCCAACACGAAGTCGGGGACCCACACCGCGGCGGCGGTTGGCAAAACGCTGAGCCTTCTCCTGTGACAACTTTAAGTTGTCCACCACATGATTCCAGATCTGCTGCAACCTATTCACCACAGAATCTACCCCAGGACAGTCAGAAGGCTCCACATGTCCCGAGGAAAAACGAGGATGGAAACCAGAGTTGCAGAAAAATGGCGAAACCAAAGTAGCGGAACTAGCCCGATTATTAAGGGCAAACTCAGCCAACGGCAAGAAGGTCACCCAATCATCCTGATCTGCCGAAACAAAACACCTCAAATAAGCCTCCAAAGTCTGATTAGTTCGCTCCGTTTGTCCATTAGTCTGATGATGAAAGGCAGACGAAAACGACAAATCAATGCCCATCCTAGCACAAAAGGATCGCCAGAACCTAGAAACAAACTGGGATCCTCTGTCAGACACAATATTCTCAGGAATGCCGTGTAAACGAACCACATTCTGAAAGAACACAGGAACCAGATCGGAAGAGGAAGGCAGCTTAGGCAAAGGCACCAAATGGACCATTTTAGAAAAGCGATCACATACCACCCAGATGACAGACATGCCCTGAGACACCGGGAGATCTGAAATGAAATCCATGGAAATGTGTGTCCAAGGCCTCTTCGGGACAGGCAAGGGCAAGAGCAACCCGCTGGCACGAGAACAGCAAGGCTTAGCTCGAGCACAAGTCCCACAGGACTGCACAAATGACCGCACATCCCGTGACAAGGAAGGCCACCAAAAGGACCTAGCCACCAGATCTCTGGTGCCAAAAATTCCCGGATGCCCTGCCAACACCGAGGAATGAACCTCGGAAATGACTCTGCTGGTCCACTTATCAGGAACAAACAGTCTGTCAGGTGTCAGGTGGACAAGAGTCAGGTCTACCAGCCTGAAATCTCTGCAACACACGTCGCAAATCAGGAGAAATGGCCGACAAGATAACTCCCTCTTTAAGAATACCAACTGGTTCTGCGACTCCAGGAGAGTCAGGCACAAAGCTCCTTGAAAAAGCATCAGCCTTCACATTCTTTGAACCTGGTAAATACGAGACCACAAAGTCAAAACGGGAGAAAAACAATGACCAGCGGGCCTGTCTAGGATTCAGGCGTTTAGCAGACTCGAGATACATCAAATTTTTGTGATCAGTCAAGACCACCACACGATGCTTAGCACCCTCGAGCCAATGACGCCACTCCTCAAATGCCCACTTCATGGCAAGCAGCTCCCGATTGCCAACATCATAATTCCGCTCAGCAGGCGAAAACTTCCTAGAGAAGAAAGCACATGGTCTCATTACCGAGCAACCAGGGCCTCTCTGCGACAAAACGGCCCCTGCCCCAATCTCAGAAGCATCCACTTCGACCTGAAAGGGAAGTGAGACATCAGGCTGGCACAAAACAGGCGCCGAAGTAAACCGGCGCTTCAACTTTTGGAACGCCTCCACGGCTGCAGGAGCCCAGTTAGCAACATCAGAACCTTTCTTGGTCATATCCGTCAAAGGTTTAACAACGCTAGAAAAATTAGCGATAAAACGACGGTAGAAGTTAGCAAAACCCAAGAACTTCTGAAGACTCTTAACTGACGTGGGTTGAGTCCAATCATGAATAGCTCGGACCTTGACTGGGTCCATCTCCACAGCAGAAGGGGAAAAAATAAACCCCAAAAAGGGAACCTTCTGTACTCCAAAGAGACACTTTGAGCCCTTAACAAACAAAGCATTCTCACGCAAAACCTGAAACACCATCCTGACCTGCTCCACATGTGAGTCCCAATCTTCAGAGAAAACCAGAATATCATCCAGATAAACAATCATAAATTTATCCAGATACTTCCAGAAAATATCATGCATAAAGGACTGAAACACTGAGGGAGCATTAGAGAGCCCAAAAGGCATCACCAAGTACTCAAAATGACCTTCGGGCGTATTAAATGCTGTCTTCCATTCATCTCCTTGCTTAATGCGCACAAGGTTGTACGCACCACGAAGATCTATCTTGGTGAACCACTTGGCACCTTTAATCCGGGCAAACAAGTCCGACAACAGGGGCAAAGGATACTGAAATTTAACAGTGATTTTATTCAGAAGCCGATAGTCAATACAAGGTCTCAAAGATCCGTCCTTCTTAGCCACAAAAAAGAATCCCGCACCAAGAGGGGAAGAGGATGGACGGATATGCCCCTTCTCCAGAGACTCCTTGATATACGAACGCATTGCGGCATGCTCAGGTACAGACAGATTAAATAGTCTTCCCTTAGGAAATTTACTACCTGGAATCAAATCTATGGCGCAGTCACAGTCCTTATGAGGAGGCAGAGCACTGGACCTGGACTCGCTGAATACATCCTGATAATCAGACAAATACTCAGGAACTTCCGAAGGAGTAGAGGAAGCAATAGACACCGGCGGGGAATCAGCATGAATTCCCTGACAGCCCCAACTTGACACAGACATTGCCTTCCAATCCAAGACTGGATTGTGGGTCTGTAACCATGGCAGACCCAAAACGACCAAATCATGCATTTTATGCAGAACAAGAAAACGAATCACCTCCCGATGTTCAGGAGTCATGCACATGGTTACCTGCGTCCAAAACTGCGGTTTATTTTCCGCCAATGGCGTAGCATCAATACCTCTAAGAGGAATAGGATTTACCAACGGTTCAAGAACAAAACCACAGCGCTTGGCAAATGACAGATCCATAAGACTCAGGGCAGCACCTGAATCCACAAACGCCATAACAGGGTAAGAAGACAATGAGCAAATTAAAGTCACAGACAAAATAAATTTAGGTTGCAAATTACCAATGGCAACAGGACTAACCACCCTTGTTAGGCGTTTAGAGCATGCTGATATAACATGTGTAGAATCACCACAGTAAAAACACAACCCATTCTGACGTCTATGATTTTTCCGCTCATTTCTAGTCTGAATTCTATCACATTGCATTAAATCAGGTGTTTGTTCAGACAACACCACCAGAGGATTAGCGGTTTTGCGCTCCCGCAAACGCCGGTCAATTTGAATAGCCAGCGCCATGGAATCATTCAGACTTGTAGGAATGCGGAAACCCACCATCACATTCTTAATGGCTTCAGAAAGGCCATTTCTGAAATTTGCGGCCAGAGCACACTCATTCCACTGAGTAAGCACGGACCATTTCCGAAATTTTTGGCAATACACTTCAGCTTCATCCTGGCCCTGAGAAATAGCCAGCAAGGCTTTTTCTGCCTGAACTTCAAGATTGGGTTCCTCGTAAAGCAATCCAAGCGCCAGAAAAAACGCATCAATATTTGCCAATGCCGGATCTCCTGGCACTAGCGAGAAAGCCCAATCCTGAGGGTCGCCCCGTATAAAAGAGATAACAATTTTAACTTACTGAGCTGAATCTCCAGTTGAACGGGTCTCAGAGATAGAAACAATTTACAATTATTCCTGAAATTCCTAAACTTAAATCGGTCTCCAGAAAACAGTTCAGGAATAGGTATTTTAGGTTCAGACATTGGACTACTGGTAACAAAATCTTGTATGCCCTGCACACGAGTAGCAAGCTGGTCTACACTTGTAATCAAGGTCTGGACATTCATGTCTGCAGCAAGCACAAGCCACTCAGAGGTAAAGGGGAGGAAGAGAGGAAAAAAAAAAAAACTCAGAATTTCCTTTCTTATTATCCCACTTCTGTAATGCATTAAACATTCAATGTTGGCCTGGCATACTGTTATGACCCCAATGGCAGAGGGTCTCAGAAATAATTACTAAATCTGCAAACACAAAAAAACAGCTCATAGGGCAGTGGTAACTGAGCTGACCATATATCTAATCCTAGCACCACAAATAGCAGCAGCCGGGGAACGTGCCTACGTTGGTTCTAGACGTCTCGCGCCAGCCGGAGAACTAACTAACCCTAGAAGGGAAAAGAAAGACCATTCTTGCCTCCAGAGAAAAGACCCCAAAAGTTGGATACAAGCCCCCAACAAATAATAACGGTGAGGTAAGAGGAAAAGACAAACGTAAGAATGAGCTAGGTATTTAGCAAAGAGAGGCCCACTAGCTAATAGCAGAATATAGTAAGATGACTTATATGGTCAGCAAAAACCCTATCAAAATATCCACGCTGGATATTCAAGAACCCCCGAACCGTCTAACGGCCCGGGGGGAGAACACCAGCCCCCTAGAGCTTCCAGCAAAGTCAGGAATCACATTTAGTACAAGCTGGACAAAAATAAGAGCAAAGCAAATAACCAAAAAACAAAGAAGCAGGACTTAGCTTAATTTTGCACGAACAAGGAGCAGCAGACAGGAGCAAACAGAAAGGATCTGATTACAACGATGCCAGGCACTGGACTAAGGATCCAGGAAGTTTATATAGCAACACCCCTGGGCTAATGACCCAGGTGGGTGCCAAACTGAGGAAAGACCATCCCAGAGTCATATCACTAGTAACCACAAGAGGGAGCCAAAAAGTCTAATTCACAACAGACCTTGCTTGGATCAACGATATGTGAGGGTTTCTCTTCGACATCGGTAGTCAGGAAGGATCTGGCTAAAGCATCTGCTTTGAAAGTCTTATCACCAGAATGAAAATGTAACTCAAAGTCAAACCGGGCAAAGAATAGCGACCACCTAGCTTGCCGAGGATTAAGTCTTTGTGCAGAGCAAATATATGCCAGATTCTTGTGGTCAGTGTAGATCTTAAAAGGGTGTACGGCTCCCTCCAACAAATACCGCCATTTCTCCAACGCCAATTTGATAGCCAGCAATTCTCTGTCACCGATGGTGTAGTTTCTCTCAGCCGCCGAGAAGGTCTTAGAGAAGAAGCTGCAAGTAAGAAGCCGACCGGAGGAAGACCTCTGGGAAAGCACCGCACCAGCTCCGATGGCCAAAGCCTCAACCTCCAGAACGAAGGGTTTGCTAATCTCAGGATGATGGAGAACTGGAGCCATAGCAAAGGCTTGTTTCAAGGACCGGAACGCATCTTCGGCTTCTGAAGGCCAGGAGTGAGGATTGGCTCCCTTGCAGATCAGAGCAGAGATAGCACTAGACAGGATAGAAAAGTGTGGTATGAACTGCCGGTAGTAGTTAGCGAAACCAAGGAACCGTTGGATCGCCTTGACCCCCTGGGGACATGGCCAGTTCAACACGGCAGACACTTTCTCCGGATCCATGTGAAGACCAGAGTCAGATATGATATACCCTAAAAACGGTAATGAAGATTGTTCGAAGGCGCACTTTTCACGCTTCGCATAAAGACGATTTGTTCTAAGACGTAAATGGACTTGACGGATGTCTCTTCTGTGGGTAGAGAGATCAGGAGAGAAAATAAGAATATCATCTAAGTACACCACCACACAGGAATAGAGTAGATCCCGGAATACATCATTCACGAACTCCTGAAACACAGCGGGAGCATTGCACAAACCAAAAGGCATCACAAGATACTCGTAATGGCCATCTTGGGTGTTGAACGCAGTCTTCCACTCATCACCGAGGCGGATTCGGATGAGGTTGTAAGCCCCACCAAGATCTAATATAGTGAAGATTCGCTGTCAGTATCTAGTCCTGGAATCTCTTTCTCTTGCCCTTAGACTTGCCCTTAGTTAACATGGATCATGATGTTTCACGTCGGCCATCTTGCTTCCTGCCAAAGCTGTATATAAAGCCAGCATCTGTTCTGTTTCATTGCTTGTGTATTATGTTTTGGACCTTGTTCCTCTGCAGTCCTAAGCCTGGACTTACGATCCCTGTTGGTCCTTTCCTAATGGCGGAGTCCTCTGCCAACCTGCATGTCTGGATCCCTGCCTGCTGACCGAGTGATTGCTGAACACCTGACTTCAGAAACTTCTGCCTGACCACACCTGCGGTGAAGTAAGAACTCCAGCCAGCTAGTGTGTTCCTCTGCTCTGCAAGAGACTGTGTCAGTGCTGGACATTCTTGTGCACTCATTGCTCAGTGACTTTGCATGCTGTGTCGCAGAGTATCAGCTCTGCTTTTACTATTTTATCGGATTGACTGAACAATTATCTGGACTTATATGCTATATTGCATTCAGATCACAAATACAATATTGCATGTTCAAACCATTGTGTCTGCAGTCTCTTTGACCTAGCCACTGGTGTCCAGTTGTATCCACTAGTATCGTGACAGGATACACAAGCCATAAAGATGGATGCTGCAGGGTCAGAGACTTTAGAGGTGCATGTTAAGAAGCTAAATAATATCACTGCCACTATACACGCTGAGGTGCAGACATGGAAGAGCAGAATGGAAGGCCTAGAGGGGCAGACTAAATATGATATACAAGTGCTCAGTCAGACCCTTCAGGAATTGCGTGGCCGAGTTCCGGCCCTGGAGGCAATAGCTCAGGCTTCTGTTCCTGCCATCCCCAAACTACCGCCATTTAGGTTTGGTGGCGACCGAGACAAATACCATGGATTTCTGAACCAGTGTTGTTTATACTTTGCTGCACATGTCACACAGTTTCCTACGGACCGATCAAAGTATTGACTATCATCATGTTGCTGACTAACAAGACTCTTGCCTGGGCAAACCCTCTGATAGAATCGCAGGATGCATGTCTGAACGACTTCAATGTGTTTATTGCTGCCATGGGGCAGATGTTTGACGATCCGAACCGCGGCCTTACAGCGGAGACGGCCCTGCTGAATTTGCGTCAAGGTAAACGCCCAGTGACTGAGTATGCTATGGATTTTAGAAGGTGGGCTCAGGATACCACCTGGAATAGTGCAGCAAAGTACTCAATATTTAAGAAGGGGTTGTCCAGTTCTATCAAGGACGAGCTTGCACTTGCGGAGGCTCCCACTGCTCTAGGTGATTTCATCAATCACTTTATTTGCCTAGACTCTTACATCTCCAAACGAAAACTAGAAAGGTGGTCTGAGATAAACCGCAGCAATAAATTGCTTCTTCCTTTCCTTCCTAAGGAGATTCCGGACCCAAGTCCTCAGGAGTCCGCACCCGAGCCGATGCGAGTAAGTGAAGAAGGAATTTTGTTTCAAGGAGAATTTATGTTTTTACTGCGGGAAGTCAGGACATTTTATTATCAACTGCCCCAGTCATTCTCGCAGGACAACCGCAGCCATGGTAGAACGCGACATCTCTGAATCATACTCCGTGACTTCCGAATCAGAGCCACCCGAAATTGCAGCAACTGTTTCGGATTATGACTTTTCAGATATGAACTCTGTTACATCCGAAACAGTACTACCCATTAATGTTGTTATTCTATCTTCTGCAGTTTCATACCCTTTCAATAAGAAAAAAGACTCACATTGTTACCTCCCTATCAAGATATGGAATGACTCCCGTTGCGTGAACAGTTCCGCCATGATAGACTCTGGGGCCAGCGGTAACTTAATGGACATTTCTTTTCCTAAGGAATATGGAATCCGATCACAGAGAAGAGTATCTTCAATTCTGATGGGGACTGTGGATGGATCCCCTTTGACCTCGGGGCCAGTAGACCAGCAGACTGAATCACTGAAGGTCCTTATGGGAGATGATCACCAGTAGAAATTGCCCTTCCTTCTGATTTCCTCTCCACATTGCCCTATTATCTTGGGTTTACCCTGGTTGCAGGCTCAAAATCCCATCATTGACTGGGAGACAAAGAGATTGCACTTCCCAGCTAAGGAGGTAACTTCTGGGAATTCGATTGATCCATCTCCGGGCGACCCATCATCGGACCTAAGGATACCGACAGTTTATAAAGAATTTTCGGATGTGTGCGATAAAAAGAATGCAGACAAATTGCCACCACACCACCCTTATGACTGCCCAATCGAACTTCTGCCTGCTGCTACCATTCCCTTTGGAAATATTTATCCATTGTGCGGTCCTGAGCTCAAGACTCTCAAAGAATATATCGATGAGAACCTGTCTAAGCGGTTCATATGCCCCTCGTCCTCTCCAGCTAGTGCACCCATCTTTTTCGTTAAAAAGAAGGATGGATCCCTCAGACCCTGTGTTGATTACCGGGAAATTAACAAGGTAACCATCAAGAACCGCTACCCCCTGCCATTAATTCCGGAGCTTCTCAAGAGCGTTCGTCAGGCCAAGGTTTTTCAAAATTTTACCTACGCGGGGCATACAATCTAGTCCGTATAAGACCTGGAGACGAATGGAAAACAGCATTTAGGTCTCGATATGGACACTTTGAGTATTTGGTCATGCCATTTGGACTTTGCAATGCCCCAGCAACTTTCCAACACCTAGTAAATGATATTTTTAGAGACATTCTTGATTTTTTTGTCGTAATCTATTTGGATGACATTCTGATTTTTTCTAGCTCCATGGAGGAACATCAGCAACATATCAAGACTGTCTTGCAGCGTTTGAGCGAACACCATCTGTACATCAAGCTGGGGAAATGCAAATTTCACAAGTCGGAGATCCAATTCTTAGGATATGTAATTTCTCCACGGGGTCTGAGTATGGATAACAGCAAGATCAAGGCGATTCAGGAGTGGCCAATCCCCAAGAACGTCAAGGAGGTCCAACGTTTCATTGGATTTGTTAACTTCTACAGATGTTTCGTCAAGAACTTCTCTGACATCGTCTCGCCCATCACCCGGTTGACACAGAGGAAGACAGCATTTATTTGGTCCCTTCAAGCCCAAGTTCACGTCAGCACCAGTACTGATCCACCCTGACCCGGAACTCGCCTTCATTATTGAAGTAGATGCCTCAAACTGTGCCATTGGGGCTATACTGTCCCAAAGAACAGGTGAGAAGAATTTACTTCATCCTTGTGCTTTTCTTTCTAAGCGACTGTCTCCTGCTGAAAAGAACTATGATGTAGGAAATAAAGAATTACTGGCTATCATCGCCGCCTTCAAGGAGAGGAGACATCTTCTACAAGGAGCTTCACAGCCGATCGTTGTCCTCATGGATCACCACAACCTTGAGTTCATCAGGTCAGCAAGATGCCTGACCCCACGGCAGGCCTGCTGGAATCTTTTCCTTAATCAATTCAATTTTACAATCTCTTATAGACCAGGTTCTCGGAAAGGAAAATCAGATGCTCTATCCTGGCTGTCCACCACTGACGCTGTTCCAGATGCTCCACCTAAGACCATACTTTCTGATTGCAATTTTGTAGGTGTCATTCATAACCAAGATTTGTTGCAGGTCATCAAAGAAGCTTACAACTCTGATCTTTTCCTGTCTCAGCCATCTAATGAGGTAAGCCTTCTTTTTAGGAATGGAGTTTGGACTTGGGAACAGCGCCTCTACATTCCTGAAGCCGTGAGGTTAAGAGTGTTGAGATTGGTTCATGACTCTAAGGTTGCAGGGCACAGAGTAATTCAGAAGACTCAAGAATTCTTATCTTGCTTATCTCGCTTCTTCTGGTGGCCAGGTTTTCAGAAGGATGTTCAGAAGTACGTTTCATCTTGTAAGGTATGTGCCAAATTCAAGGTCCCACGTGCCTCCCCTACTGGTCTGTTACAGCCTTTGCCGGTGCCATCTTGCCCGTGGGGATCCATTTCTATGGACTTTATTGTAGAACTGCCCCTTTCCAAGGGAAAGAGTATGATTTTGGTGGTGGTCGATCGCCTGACCAAGGCAGCCCATTTCATCCCTTGTTCTGGTTTACCCTCTGCGAAGGACACTGCTTACCTAATTATCCAGAACATCTTTCATCTGCACGGGGTTCCAGATGAAGTTGTTTCGGACCGTGGAGTTCAATTTACTTCAAAGTTTTGGTGAAGTTTTGTTCGGCATTAGGCATAGAAGTTAACTTATCTTCGGCTTTCCACCCACAGTCCAATGGGCAGACAGAACGTACTAATCAAACACTGGAGCAATATCTTCGCTGCTACATTTGTCATTTGCAAGATGATTGGGTAAGGCTACTCCCATTGGCTGAATTTTCTTATAACAACTCCCAGAGTGCCTCCACCAAGCAGTCTCCATTCTCCGCTAACCTGGGATATCACCCTAGCATTCTTCCCAGATTACCGGTAGATACATCTTTAACAGCAGTTGCTGACAGGATCTCTTCACTTCAACAGAACCTTGAACTTCTGAAAGAGACTTTGGGTTCCCCACAAGATAGGTACAAGAATGCAGCTGACAGATTTCGCAAACCAACACCAACATTTAAGGTAGGAGATTTAGTCTGGTTATCTACAAAGAATTTAAAGATGAAGATCCCTTCCCCTAAGTTGGGACAGAAGTACATCGGTACTTATAGGATCAGTGGTCTGGTAGGTCTGGTGGTCTGGTTGCATGTCACTTAAAACTCCCAAGAACAATGAAGATACATCCTGTCTTTCATACTTCCCTACTAAAGGCTGTAGTACCAAATCATTTTCCAGGATGTTCATCACCTCCTCCCGATCCTGTTCTTGTGGATGGTCAAGAGCAGTTCATCGTTGAGAGGATTCTGGATTCAAGAATCTACAGAAATCAATTGCAGTATTTGATTAAATGGCAAGGCTATTCTTCAGAGGAGAATTCCTGGGAATCCGTAGATAATATTAACGCCTCTTGAGGTGGGAGTAATGTCAGTATCTAGTCCTGGAATCTGTTTCTCTTGCCCTTAGACTTGCCCTTAGTTAACATGGATCTTGATGTTTCATGTCGGCCATCTTGCTTCCTGCCAAAGCTGTATATAAAGCCAGCACCTTTTCTGTTTCATTGCTTGCGTATTATGTTTTGGATCTTGTTCCTCTGCAGTCCCAAGCCTGGACTTACGATCCCTGTTGGTCCTTTCCTAAAGGCGGAGTCCTCTGCCAACCTGCACATCTGGATCCCTGCCTGCTGACCGAGTGATTGCTGAACACCTGACTTCAGAAACTTCTGCCTGACCACACCTGCAGTGAAGTAAGAATTCCAGCCAGCTAGTGTATTCCTCTGCTCTGCAAGAGACTGTGTCAGTGCTGGACATTCTTGTGCACTCATATAGAAAAAGGGCTACAAATATGGAACTTCCCAGAACTCAAGAAAAACCTACAAAAACACGGAAGCCAATGCCACATATCCAAAATAAAGTTTAAACAAATTCTTTATTACATAATAAAATTAAAAATTCCACAAAAACGGAGATACAAATGCACAAAATAGTACCGCCATATACAGGATAATATGGTTAACAAGGTATGTGTACAAAAATCCACATAATAGTAATCAGTTAATCAAATTGACATAAAGGTCTAAAAAGAGATGCACAAAAACCCAATCCTGATTCTTATAACCAAAGTAAGACTATTATGTAAATGCCCTGGGTAAATCAGCCAAAGTGCAGTGCTTAATATATATATAGCCACATAAGGGTAATATACAAAGTGCTTAGTGCCATACAAATAATTGCAATAGTGCAAATAGATTATATATCCCGGACTATTATAATCATACCTGTTATGGACCTGGTGGTTAGGAGCACTTGGAATGACCTGATGAGTAAACTCAAAAAACGGAACTAGCTCTGGGAAGTGGGAACTCTGCTGACTGCAAACTCTACTCCTATCGCACACACTAGAAATAGCCGTGGAGCGTACCTAACTCTCCCTAGACGCCTCTTCACAGCCTAAGAGCTAACTACCCCTAAAGATAGAAATAAAAGCCTAACCTTGCCTCAGAGAAATTCCCCAAAGATAAAGGCAGCCCCCCACATATATTGACTGTGAGTTAAGAGGAAAGTCACAAACACAGGAATGAAACAGGTTTTAGCATAGGAGGCCAGACTTACTAAATAGTCAGAGGATAGAAAAGAATACTATGTGGTCAGCATAAAAAACTACAAAACCACGCAGAGTATGCAAAAAGACCCCCGCACCGACTCACGGTATGGAGGTGCAACACTGCACCCCAGAGCTTCCAGCTAGCAAGGAAACATCATGATAGCAAGCTGGACTAGAATTTAGCAGAGCTAAGAAATATATTCAGGCAGCAGTAACAACAAATGAACTAGCAGGGACTTAGCTTCTGCTGGAGTAGACAGATCCTCAGAGAAGTCCAAGAGAGATCTGAACCAATTCTGATACATTGACAGCTGGCATCAGGTAACGATCTGAGTCGAGTTAAATAGGGAAGCAGCATAGCAACATAACGAGAGCAGCTGATAAAGTCAACCTAGTGACCAGCAGTTCCGCTCGAAGCCACCAGAGGGAGCCCAAGAGCAGAACTAACCAAAGTACCATTCATGACCACAGGACGGAGTCCGAGAACGGAATTCACAAAACATACCTACTGCCATAGCCATACTGTTATAAAGACTATCAGGGGGTAAAAAGCAATCCATAGCAAGTGCTCCATAAACATGTGCCTAAATGAAACCTATAGTAGAAAAAGATGAATACATAACCTGTATATGTGGTGCCTCACCCGACGCACGTTTCGCGTTTAGCTTCTTCTTAGGTGGTCTGTCTGGCACATTGTAGCTGTTCACTCTATTTATAATCCTGCTTTTACATTGGTGACAGCGGTGTAATAATGGCGCTCACGCCCGTGTTCCAGGACGCCGCGCCTGCGCGATCGCACGTCACTGGTCCGAGCCCCCATCCGACGCGAAAAGCCAAAAACATCACTGCTCTAGAGGAGATCTGCATGGAGGAATGGGCCAACATACCAACAACAGTGTGTGGCAACCTTGTGAAGACTTACAGAAAACGTTTGACCTCTGTCATTGCCAACAAAGGCTATATTACAAAGTATTGAGATGAAATTTTGTTTCTGACCAAATACTTATTTTCCACCATAATATGCAAATAAAATGATAAAAAAACAGACAATGTGATTTTCTGGATTTTTTTTTCTCAGTTTGTCTCCCATAGTTGAGGTCTACCTATGATGTAAATTACAGACGCCTCTCATCTTTTTAAGTGGTGGAACTTGCACTATTGCTGACTGACTAAATACTTTTTTGCCCCACTGTATATTCAGTGGGAACTTTGTTCCTGTTATGGTAGCAGCTCCCTCCATATCTATGCGCTTATATTGTTTCTACGCAGAGTACATATCTTTCTAGTGGTGAGTGCGCTCGGCCTGGTGTCCGGATGTAGACTGTTATGAACTGGTGGTTTAGGAGCAACATGGGACGTGCTCTGGAGGAGTTGGAACCTGTACTGACCGCAGTTCCTGAGCTTAACACAACACTAGAAGTAGCCGTGGGATGTTCCTGTCACTCCCTAGACACCTCGTCACAGCCGGAGGACTAAATACCCCTAAAGATAGAAACAGGAAAGCTATCTTGCCTCAGAGAAAATTCCCAAAGGACAGACAGCCCCCAACAAATATTGACTGTGAGTGGAGAGGGAAATGACATACACAGAATGAAACTAGGATGTAGCAAAGGAGGCCAATCTAGCTAGATAGATAGAACAGGACAGAATACTGTGCAGTCAGTATTAAAAACTAGAAAAATCCACCACAGAGTTTACAAAAATCTCCACACCTGACTAAAGGTGCGGAGGGTAAATCTGCTTCCCAGAGCTTCCAGCTTAACTGAATAAATCCATACTGACAAGCTGGACTAGAAAAAACATAGAATGTGCTGAACGATAAAGTCCACACCAAGTGGAAAGAAAAAGAACAAAGCAAGGACTTATCTTTGCTGAACTGGTCAGAATATCAGGGAAATCCAAGAGAGATGTGAATCCAAGCAGGAACCATTGACAACTGGCAATGGCTGAAGGATAGAGCCAGGATAAATAGCCGAGCCAGAATAGACGATCAGTGGAAGCAGCTGCTGACTGCTAAATCCAATGAGCAGCAGTTCCACTTAAATCCACCTGAGGGAGCCCAAGAGCAGAACTCACAAAAGTGCCACTTACAACCACCGGAGGGAGCCCAAGAGTGGAATTCACAACAGTACCCCCCTTTGAGCAGGGGTCACCGAACCCTCACCAGAGCCCCCAGGCCGATCAGGACGAGCCAAGTGAAAGGCACAAACCAAATCGTCGGCATGGACATCGGAGGCAACAACCCAAGAATTATCCTCCTGGCCATAACCCTTCCACTTGACGAGATACTGAAGCCTCCACCTCAAAAAATGAGAATCCAAAATTTTCTCCACCACATATTCCAACTCCCCTTCAACCAACACCGGGGCAGGAGGATCAACAGAGGGAACAACGGGCACCACATATCTCTGCAACAAAGATCTATGGAAAACATTATGGATGGCAAAAGAGGCTGGAAGGGCCAAACGAAAAGATACCGGATTGATAATCTCAGAAATCTTATAAGGACCAATAAACCGAGGTTTGAACTTAGGGGAAGAAACCTTCATAGGAACATGACGAGAAGATAACCAGACTAAATCCCCCACCCGAAGCCGGGGACCAACACACCGACGGCGGTTAGCAAAACGTTGAGCCTTTTCCTGAGACAACGTCAAATTGTCTACCACATGAGTCCAAATCTGCTGTAACCTGTCCACCACAGAATCCACACCAGGACAATGAGAAGGCTCAACCTGCCCCGAAGAAAAACGAGGATGAAAACCAAAATTACAAAAGAAAGGCGAAACCAAAGTAGCCGAACTAGCCCGATTATTAAGGGCAAACTCGGCCAACGGCAAGAAAGCCACCCAATTATCCTGATCAGCAGACACAAAGCATCTCAGATAGGTTTCCAAGGTCTGATTAGTTCCCTCAGTTTGGCCATTTGTCTGAGGATGGAACGCCGAAGAAAAAGACAAATCAATGCCCATCCTAGCACAAAAGGCCCGCCAAAACCTAGAAACAAACTGGGAACCTCTGTCAGACACAATATTCTCTGGAATGCCATGCAAACGAACCACATGCTGAAAAAACAATGGAACCAAATCAGAGGAGGAAGGCAATTTAGGCAAAGGTACCAAATGGACCATTTTAGAGAACCAGTCACAAACCACCCAGATAACAGACATCTTCTGGGAAACAGGAAGATCCGAAATAAAATCCATGAAAATATGCGTCCAGGGCCTCTCAGGGACCGGCAAAGGCAAAAGCAACCCACTAGCGCGGTAACAGCAAGGCTTGGCCCGGGCACAATTCCCACAGGACTGCACAAAAGAACGCACATCCCGCGACAAGGAAGGCCACAAAAAGGACCTAGCAACCAAATCTCTGGTACCAAAAATCCCTGGATGACCATCCAACACTGAACAATGAACCTCAGAAATTACCTTACTAGTCCATCTATCAGGAACAAACAGCTTCCCCACAGGACAGCGGTCAGGTTTATCAGCCTGAAATTCCTGAAGCACACGCCGCAAATCAGGGGAGATGGAAGAAAGAATTACCCCTTCTTTAAGAATGCCAACCGGCTCAAGTACCTCCAGGAGAATCAGGCAAAAAACTCCTAGAGAGGGCATCAGCCTTAACATTCTTAGATCCCGGAAGATACGAGACCACAAAATCAAAACGGGAGAAAAACAGGGACCATCGAGCCTGTCTAGGGATCAGCCGCTTGGCCGACTCGAGGTTAATCAGATTCTTATGATCGGTCAAGACCACAACGCGGTGCTTGGCTCCCTCAAGCCAATGTCGCCACTCCTCAAATGCCCACTTCATAGCCAACAACTCCCGATTACCAACATCA
The DNA here is from genome assembly GCF_051348905.1 of Ranitomeya variabilis. Taxonomy (NCBI): domain Eukaryota; kingdom Metazoa; phylum Chordata; class Amphibia; order Anura; family Dendrobatidae; genus Ranitomeya; species Ranitomeya variabilis. The sequence continues at coordinate 104,220,117 of NC_135238.1, read as the reverse complement.
TAATTGCGCTCCGCAGGCGAAAACTTTCTGGAAAAAAAAGCACACGGTTTCATCAAAGAACCATCAGAATTCCTCTGAGACAAAACGGCCCCTGCCCCAATCTCAGAAGTGTCAACCTCAACCTGAAAAGGAAGAGAAACATCCGGCTGACGCAACACAGGGGCAGAAGTAAATCGGCGTTTAAGCTCCTGAAAGGCTTCAACAGCCGCAGAGGACTAATTCGTGACATCAGCGCCTTTCTTCGTCAAATCGGTCAGGGGCTTACCCACACTGGAAAAGTTGGCAATGAAACGGCGATAAAAATTAGCAAAGCCCAAAAATTTCTGAAGGCTCTTCACCGATGTGGGTTGAATCCAGTCATGAATGGCTTGGACCTTAACAGGATCCATTTCTATAGACGAGGGAGAAAAAATAAAACCCAAAAAAGAGACCTTCTGAAATCCAAATAGGCACTTAGACCCCTTCACAAATAAAGCATTATCACGAAGGATCTGGAATACCATCCTGACCTGCTTCACATGAGACTCCCAATCATCGAAAAAAATCAAAATATCATCCAAATACACAATCATGAATTTATCAAGATAATTGCGGAAAATATCATGCATGAAGGACTGAAATACAGAAGGAGCATTAGAAAGCCCGAAAGGCATCACAAGGTATTCAAAATGGCCTTCGGGCGTATTAAATGCAGTTTTCCATTCGTCACCCTGTTTAATACGAACAAGATTATATGCCCCTCGAAGGTCAATCTTAGTAAACCAACCAGCCCCCTTAATCCGAGCAAACAAATCAGAAAGCAAAGATAAAGGGTATTGGAATTTGACCGTGATCTTATTAAGAAGGCGATAATCAATACAGGGTCTCAAGGAGCCATCCTTCTTGGCAACAAAAAAGAATCCCGCTCCCAATTGTGACGAAGACGGCCGAAAATGCCCCTTCTCCAAAGACTCCTTGACATAACTCCGCATGGCGGCATGCTTTGGCACAGACAGATTTAAAAGTTGGCCCTTAGGGAACTTACAGCCAGGAATCAAGTTAATAGCACAATCACAGTCCCTATGTGGAAGAAGGGAACTGGACTTGGGCTCATCAAATACATCCTGGAAATCTGACAAAAACTCAGGGACTTCAGAAGAGGGGGAAGAGGAAATTGACATCAAAGGAACGTCACAATGTACCCCTTGACAACCCCAACTAGTCACAGACATAGATTTCCAATCCAGCACCGGATTATGTTCCTGTAACCATGGAAAACCCAGTACAACAACATCATGCAAGTTATGCAACCCCAGAAAACAGCAATCTTCCTGATGTGCTGGAGCCATGCACATGGTCAGCTGAGTCCAATACTGAGGTTTATTCTTGGCCAACGGTGTAGCATCAATCCCCCTCAATGGAATAGGGCTCTGCAAAGGCTGCAAGGAAAAACCTGGCGAATTCCAAGTCCATTAAGTTCAGGGCAGCGTCTGAATTCACAAATGCCATGACAGAAACCAGGGATTCAAGCTTGAGGAGGATAATTTGCATATTCCAGGTGCCTTCTGGGAAAAGCAAAGAGTCTCACTCAGCAAGAAGATCGTTGGGTACAGCCGGGACCAGCTGCTTGGAAAGCATCACCAAACCAGGGATTCAAGCTTGAGGAGGATAATTTGCATATTCCAGGTGCCCTCTGGGAAAAGCAAAGAGTCTCCCTCAGCAAGAAGATCGTTGGGTACAGCCGGGACCAGCTGCTTGGAAATCATCACCAAACCAGGGATTCAAGCTTGAGGAGGATAATTTGCATATTCCAGGTGCCTTCTGGGAAAAGCAAAGAGTCTCCCTCAGCAAGAAGATCGTTGGGTAAAGCCGGGACCAGCTGCTTGGAAAGCATCACCAAACCAGGGATTCAAGCTTGAGGAGGATAATTTGCATATTCCAGGTGCCTTCTGGGAAAAGCAAAGAGTCTCCCTCAGCAAGAAGATCGTTGGGTACAGCCGGGACCAGCTGCTTGGAAAGCATCACCAAACCAGGGATTCAAGCTTGAGGAGGATAATTTGCATATTCCAGGTGCCTTCTGGGAACAGTAAAGAGTCTCCCTCAGCAAGAAGATCGTTGGGTACAGCTGGGACCAGCTGCTTGGAAAGCATCACCAAACCGCGCGCCTTACGGCGCGCAAATTTTTGCCTGTAGGACATTATTGCAAGAAAGCTTGGCTGAGTAGATTACACAAGAAGGAAAACACACAGCAAGTCAGCAGGATCTAGGAGCAACATGGCCGATGTGACAACCTACATGGTGAGCTGCAGCATGTGCTACATGTTCACAGATCGACCAGAAGAAGAATCCAATTTCACCTGTCAGAAGTGTAGACTAGTGGCCCTTTTAGAAGAAAAGGTGCGAGGTCTGGAAGAAAGAATAGCAACTTTGAAACTCATCAAAGAGAATGAAGACTTCCTAGACAGAACAGAAGCATCTCTACTGGTCACAGAAGGTGAAAAAAGTGTCAGAGAACCTCCAAAAGCAGATGAGTGGAAGCATGTGACCAAAAAAAGCAAGAAGACCATGGAAAAATCACCAACCACACAACTGAAGAACCGATATCAAATCTTTGTAGAGGATGAAGATGGCACACCTAAGGATGAAGCAATACCAGCAAGCAAAAAAGAAAAGGGCACACAGCAACAAGTGACAGCAAAAAGTACAGCCAAGAAGCAACAAAGAGTGGTGGTGGTGGGAGACTCACTACTGAGAGGCACAGAAGCAGCCATCTGCAGACCGGACATAACCGCAAGAGAAGTATGCTGCCTTCCAGGTGCGATGATCAAGGATGTGACCGATAAGATACCAAAGCTCTTCAGCTCCAAGGACGTCCACCCATTTCTGCTGATACATGTTGGCACCAATGACACGGCAAGGAAGGACCTACCGACAATCTGCAAGGACTTTGAAGAGTTGGGGAAGAAAGTAAAGGAACTGGATGCACAGGTAGTTTTTTCTTCTATCCTTCCAGTAGACGGGCATGGCACCAGGAGATGGAACAGGATCCTTGATGCGAACAACCGGCTAAGACGATGGTGCAGACAACAAGGATTCGGATTCCTGGACCATGGTGTAAATTACTTGTACGATGGACTCCTCGCCAGAGACGGACTACACCTCAACAAACCTGGGAAACACACATTCGCCAGAAGACTCGCTACACTCATCAGGAGGGCGTTAAACTAGAAGTAGAGGGGACGGGAAGAAAAACATTAGACTCGAACAAAGAAGACCCAGGAAAACATACTCAGAAGGGAGGTAAGAACATTTCTAAAACAATCCACAGCGAGGAGATTGGAACAAAGCAAAATCCTCTAAACTGCATGCTCGCAAACGCCAGAAGCCTGACAAACAAGATGGAAGAACTAGAAGCAGAAATATCTACAGGTAACTTTGACATAGTGGGAATAACCGAGACATGGTTAGATGAAAGCTATGACTGGGCAGTTAACTTACAGGGTTACAGTCTGTTTAGAAAGGATCGTAAAAATCGGAGAGGAGGAGGGGTTTGTCTCTATGTAAAGTCTTGTCTAAAGTCCACTTTAAGGGAGGATATTAGCGAAGGGAATGAGGATGTCGAGTCCATATGGGTTGAAATTCATGGAGGGAAAAATGGTAACAAAATTCTCATTGGGGTCTGTTACAAACCCCCAAATATAACAGAAATCATGGAAAGTCTACTTCTAAAGCAGATAGATGAAGCTGCAACCCATAATGAGGTCCTGGTTATGGGGGACTTTAACTACCCGGATATTAACTGGGAAACAGAAACCTGTGAAACCCATAAAGGCAACAGGTTTCTGCTAATAACCAAGAAAAATTATCTTTCACAATTGGTGCAGAATCCAACCAGAGGAGCAGCACTTTTAGACCTAATACTATCTAATAGACCTGACAGAATAACAAATCTGCAGGTGGTCGGGCATCTAGGAAATAGCGACCACAATATTGTACAGTTTCAACTGTCTTTCACTAGGGGGACTTGTCAGGGAGTCACAAAAACACTGAACTTTAGGAAGGCAAGGTTTGACCAGCTTAGAGATGCCCTTAATCTGGTAGACTGGGACAATATCCTCAGAAATAAGAATACAGATAAAAAATGGAAAATGTTTAAGAACATCCTAAATAGGCACTGTAAGCGGTTTATACCTTGTGGGAATAAAAGGACTAGAAATAGGAAAAACCCAATGTGGCTAAACAAAGAAGTAAGACAGGCAATTAACAGTAAAAAGAAAGCATTTGCACTACTAAAGCAGGATGGCACCATGGAAGCTCTAAAAAACTATAGGGAGAAAAATACTTTATCTAAAAAACTAACTAAAGCTGCCAAAAAGGAAACAGAGAAGCACATTGCTAAGGAGAGTAAAACTAATCCCAAACTGTTCTTCAACTATATCAATAGTAAAAGAATAAAAACTGAAAATGTAGGCCCCTTAAAAAATAGTGAGGAAAGAATGGTTGTAGATGGCGAGGAAAAAGCTAACATATTAAACACCTTCTTCTCCACGGTATTCACGGTGGAAAATGAAATGCTAGGTGAAATCCCAAGAAACAATGAAAACCCTATATTAAGGGTCACCAATCTAACCCAAGAAGAGGTGCGAAACCGGCTAAATAAGATTAAAATAGATAAATCTCCGGGTCCGGATGGCATACACCCACGAGTACTAAGAGAACTAAGTAATGTAATAGATAAACCATTATTTCTTATTTTTAGGGACTCTATAGCGACGGGGTCTGTTCCGCAGGACTGGCGCATAGCAAATGTGGTGCCAATATTCAAAAAGGGCTCTAAAAGTGAACCTGGAAATTATAGGCCAGTAAGTCTAACCTCTACTGTTGGTGAAATATTTGAAGGGTTTCTGAAGGATGTTATTCTGGATTATCTCAATGAGAATAACTGTTTAACTCCATATCAGCATGGGTTTATGAGAAATCGCTCCTGTCAAACCAATCTAATCAGTTTTTATGAAGAGGTAAGCTATAGGCTGGACCACGGTGAGTCATTGGACGTGGTATATCTCGATTTTTCCAAAGCATTTGATACCATGCCGCACAAGAGGTTGGTAACACAAAATGAGAATGCTTGGTCTGGGGGAAAATGTGTGTAAATGGGTTAGTAACTGGCTTAGTGATAGAAAGCAGAGGGTGGTTATAAATGGTATAGTCTCTAACTGGGTCGCTGTGACCAGTGGGGTACCGCAGGGGTCGGTATTGGGACCTGTTCTCTTCAAAATATTCATTAATGATCTGGTAGAAGGTTTACACAGTAAAATATTGATATTTGCAGATGATACAAAACTATGTAAAGCAGTTAATACAAGAGAAGATAGTATTCTGCTACAGATGGATCTGGATAAGTTGGAAACTTGGGCTGAAAGGTGGCAGATGAGGTTTAACAATGATAAATGTAAGGTTATACACATGGGAAGAAAGAATAAATATCACCATTACACACTGAATGGGAAACCACTGGGTAAATCTGACATGGAGAAGGACTTGGGGATCCTAGTTAATGATAAACTTACCTGGAGCAGCCAGTGCCAGGCAGCAGCTGCCAAGGCAAACAGGATCATGGGGTGCATTAAAAGAGGTCTGGATACACATGATGAGAGCATTATACTGCCTCTGTACAAATCCCTAGTTAGACCGCACATGGAGTACTGTGTCCAGTTTTGGGCACCGGTGCTCAAGAAGGATATAATGGAACTAGAGAGAGTACAAAGGAGGGCAACAAAATTAATAAAGGGGATGGGAGAACTACAATACCCAGATAGATTAGCGAAATTAGGATTATTTAGTCTAGAAAAAAGATGACTGAGGGGCGATCTAATAACCATGTATAAGTATATAAGGGGACAATACAAATATCTCGCTGAGGATCTGTTTATACCAAGGAAGGTGACGGGCACAAGGGGGCATTCTTTGCGTCTGGAGGAGAGAAGGTTTTTCCACCAAAATAGAAGAGGATTCTTTACTGTTAGGGCAGTGAGAATCTGGAATTGCTTGCCTGAGGAGGTGGTGATGGCGAACTCAGTTGAGGGGTTCAAGAGAGACCTGGATGTCTTCCTGGAGCAGAACAATATTGTATCATACAATTATTAGGTTCTGTAGAAGGACGTAGATCTGGGGGTTTATTATGATGGAATATAGGCTGAACTGGATGGACAAATGTCTTTTTTCAGCCTTACTAACTATGTAACTATGTAAGAAAACGACGATAATGAGCAAATCAGGGTCACAGATAAGAGAAATTTAGGCTGTACAGTACTGATGGTAACAGACCTAGCGACCCTCTTAGTACGCTTAGGGCAATCAGAAATAACATGAGCAGAATCACCACAGTAAAAATACAGCCCATTCTGACGTCTGAATCCCTGCCGTTCTGCTCTAGTCAAAATCCTATCACATTGCATAGGCTCAGGACTCCGCTCAGAGGACACTGCCATATGGTGTACAACTTTGCACTCGCGCAGGCGCCGATCAATCTGAATGGCTAGGGACATAGATTCGCTCAAACCAGCAGGCGTGGGGAACCCCACCATAACATCTTTAAGGGCTTCAGAAAGACCCTTTCTGAAAATTGCTGCCAGAGCATCCTCATTCCATTTAGTGAGCACAGACCATTTTCTAAATTTCTGGCAGTATAATTCTGCCGCTTCCTGACCCTGACATAGGGCCAACAAGGTTTTTTCTGCATGACCCACAGAATTAGGTTCGTCATACAATAATCCCAGCGCTTGAAAAAATGCGTCTACATTAAGCAATGCCGGATCCCCTGATTCAAGGGAGAATGCCCAGTCCTGAGGGTCACCACGCACAGAGAGATGACGATTTTAACCTGCTGAATGGGATCACCAGAGGAACGGGGTTTCAAAGCAAAAAAACAATTTGCAGTTATTTTTAAAGTTTAAAAACTTGGATCTGTCCCCAAAAAACAAATCAGGAGTAGGAATTTTAGGCTCTAAAGCCGGAGTCTGGACAACATAATTTTGGATACTCTGTACTCTTGCAGCAAGTTGATCCACATGAGAGAACAAACCCTGAACATCCATGCCAGCGCCAAAATCCTGAACCACCCAGAGATTAAGAGGAAAAAAAAGACAAAACAGACTGCAGAAAAAAAAATGGCTCAAAATTTTTCTTTTTTCCTTGTTTTGAGATGCAATTAATTCATTTCTGGCCAGTTGTACTGTTATGAACTGGTGGTTTAGGAGCAACATGGGACGTGCTCTGGAGGAGGTGGAACCTGTACTGACCGCAGTTCCTGAGCTTAACACAACACTAGAAGTAGCCGTGGAATGTTCCTGTCACTCCCTAGATACCTCGTCACAGCCGGAGGACTAACTACCTCTAAAGATAGAAACAGGAAAGCTATCTTGCCTCAGAGAAAATTCCCAAAGGACAGACAGCCCCCAACAAATATTGACTGTGAGTGGAGAGGGAAATGACATACACAGAATGAAACTAGGATGTAGCAAAGGAGGCCAATCTAGCTAGATAGATAGAACAGGACAGAATACTGTGCAGTCAGTATTAAAAACTAGAAAAATCCACCACAGAGTTTACAAAAATCTCCACACCTGACTAAAGGTGCGGAGGGTAAATCTGCTTCCCAGAGCTTCCAGCTTAACTGAATAAATCCATACTGACAAGCTGGACTAGAGAAAACATAGAATGTGCTGAACGATAAAGTCCACAGTGGAAAGAAAAAGAACAAAGCAAGGACTTATCTTTGCTGAACTGGTCAGAATATCAGGGAAATCCAAGAGAGATGTGAATCCAAGCAGGAACCATTGACAACTGGCACTGGCTGAAGGATAGAGCCAGGATAAATAGCCGAGCCAGAATAGACTATCAGTGGAAGCAGCTGCTGACTGCTAAATCCAAGGAGCAGCAGTTCCACTTAAATCCACCGGAGGGAGCCCAAGAGCAGAACTCACAAAAGTGCCACTTACAACCACCGGAGGGAGCCCAAGAGCGGAATTCACAACAGTAGACGTCTCCGTGGTAACGCGTCCTATCGCGTCATCTGACTCCGCCCCTCCATTCTGACGCATCGGATGGGGTCTTGGACCAGTGACGTGCGACGCCGATCTGCGCAGGCGTGGCGTCCTGGAACACGGGCGTGAGCGCCATTATTACACCGCTGTCACCAATGTAAAAGCAGGATTATAAATAGAGTGAACAGCTACAATGTGCCAGACAGACCCCCTAAGAAGAAGCTAAACTTGAAACGCGCGTCGGGTGAGGCACCACATATACAGGTTATGTATTAATCTTTTTCTACTATAGGTTACATTTAGGCGCATGTTTATGGAGCACTTGCTATGGATTGCTTTTTACCCCCTGATAGTCTTTATAACAGTATGGCTATGGCAGTAGGTATGATTATAATAGTCCGGGATATATAATCTATTTGCACTATTGCAATTATTTGTATAGCACTAAGCACTTTGTATATTATTCTTATGTGGCTATATATATATTAAGCACTGAACTTTGTATATTACCCTTATGTGGCTATATATATATATATTAAGCACTGCACTTTGGCTGATTTACCCAGGGCATTTACATAATAGTCTTATTTTGGTTATAAGAATCAGGATTGGGTTTTTGTGCCTCCCTTTTTAGACCTTTATGTCAATTTGATTAACTGATTACTATTATGTGGATTTTTGTACACATACCTTGTTAACCATATTACCCTGTATATGGCAGTACTATTTTGTGCATTTGTATCTCCGTTTTTGTGGAATTTTTAATTTTATTATGTAATAAAGAATTTGTTTAAACTTTATTTTGGATATGTGGCATTGGCTTCCGTGTTTTTGTATGTTATTCTTGTGCACTCATTGCTCAGTGACTTTGCATGCTGTGTCGCAGAGTATCAGCTCTGCTGTTACCGTTTATCGGATTGACTGAACATTTATCTGGACTTATATGCTATATTAGATACCCTGAGGAAGAAGAGCGCTGCTCTTCGAAACATGTTGGCTGTTTCTTCTCCCCCTTTTTGAGCGTTCTAGCGCTCCATACTGCAAGTGACGTCACGAAGTAGGAAGAGCCTATCGACCATCTTTTTTGTTGCATGCGGTATTCGGGGAACGCTACCGGCCGGGGCTTCCCTGGATTTATACTGCACTCTGCCATCTAATACATACGACACCGCAGCCCCGGGTGCACCCACCGGGTGGGTGAAAAGATACTCAGCACGGGCCCACATTCAGCTGTATCCATCTGACAAGAGGTAAGCTGAGGGATATCGGCACCTGAGTGAAATTCAGACATACTGTGTGGCTAGTTTAAGATTTTGTTTAGCAGATTGATTACTTGTTACTGTTTTCGGGAGGTCTTGTCACTAGGAATCCACGTGGTGGCTCTGTGGACTACTTGTCCCCAAGTATTCCACCTGTTATCTGTTTTCGTATCCTCAAGCGCGGTATCTATTGGTTTCACAGGTATACATTGTCATACAGGGGGGCACTACCCAGGTTGATTCCAGCAGCTGAGGATCGTGAGTTTCTGGGTGAGCGCCAGTGTTATTGTTTTACTATTATATGCTATATTGCATTCCGATCACAAATACAATATTGCCTGTTCAAACCATTGTGTCTGCAGTCTCTTTGACCTAGCCACTGGTGTCCAGTTGTATCCACTAGTATCGTGACATTCGCGCTCCTCGGAGACGGTCAAACAGTTCCAGAATGAGGGGAAGTGGGTACTTGTTTTTAACTGTGATATTGTTGGGACCTCAGTAGTAGATGCAAGGACGAAGGGAACCATCTTTCTTCTTGACAAAAAAGAAACCAGCACCAATGGGAGAAGAAGATTTTCAAATAAAGCCTTTGGTTAAATTTTCCTGGATATATTCGGTCATAGCTTGAGTTTCAGTAGTAGATAGGGGGTAAATCCGACCCCTAGGTGGAGTAGAACCTGGAACAAGGTCGATCGGGCAGTCGTATGTATGATGCGGAGGAAGGATCTCCACCTCCTTTTTGTTGAAGATATCTGCAAAAGCCACATAAGCAGACGGTAAATCTGGAGGCAAAGATTTTGACAGAGAGGAGTCTTTGAACTGGACGGGAAGCAAGCATTTGTTCTGGCAGCACTGCCCCCAACATAGAATGTCTCCAGACTGCCAATCGAGAGTAGGCTTGTGCGTTCTCAACCAAGGAAGACCGAGAAGAATAGCATGAGACAAGGAGGGTAGCACGTAAAAGACAATTCTCTCCCGGTGCTGTACTCTGATCTGTAGTTCCAATTCTTCGGTGACCAGAGCAACAGACTCCCGCAGGGGTTGACCATTGACCGAAGCTATCTGTCAAGGAGTCTCCAGGGATCTGACAGGAATCCAAAGTCTCCTAACCGCCTTGAGGTGGATGAAATTCCTGGCCGCACCTGAATCAATATGAGCAAGTTCAGAGAAACGTTTAGAGCCCAAATGCAAAAGGACAGACATAGTCAAAGGTTGGGAGAAATCTGAAACACCTAGTAAGACCTCTCTTACCTGTCCCAGGTGGAGGCGTTTCCCGGGCCTCAGAGGACAGGAGTGCTAAAAATGAGAAGCACTGCCGCAGTAGAAGCAGAGGCCCTGAGTGAGTTTCTCTTTATGGTGCTGCTCCACAGGCTTGAGCCGGTCCACCTGCATAGGTTCGGGAGCAGAAACAGCTGGGGTTGTTACAGAGCAAGAACGGGAGGAACTACCGATAGATGGAGGAGCACGAGGAAACCTTCTCTCTCTGGCGGACTCACGGGAACGCTCCTGGAAGCGTAAATCTATAAGGGTTGCCAGTGAGATCAGGTTCTCTAGAGATGTCGGAGTATCCCATCCTGCCAACTCGTCCTTGATGCGAGGCGAGAGGCCACACCAAAAAGCTCCCACCAACGCCTCATTGTTCCAACCTAACTTGGAAGACAGGGTGCGGAACCGAATGGCGTATTGACCCACAGAGAACGTACGCTGGTGGAGGTTAAAGAGCGACTCTGTAACAGAGGCCAAGAGACCAGGCTTGTCGAATACCTTACGGAAGGTATCGAGAAAGGTGGAGAGTATTGAGACTAGAGGGTCATCACGCTCCCAGAGAGGGTTCACCCAGGTTAAAGCCTCCCCCTCTAAGTAAGATACTATAAAGTCCACCTTTGCTCGATCTGTGGGGTATTGCTGTGGCAGCAATTCAAAATGTAGTTGGCACTGATTAAGAAACCCCCTACATAATTTGGGATCTCCGCTGTACCGTGGTGGTTTCGCCAGGCGGGGCGGCGGGTGGGGAATTGAGGCTTTGGTCGAAGCGGAGGCAGCAGACTGAAGAGCAAGAAGGTGGTCATCCACAGATGCCATATAGCTAAGGATGTGGGCCTGGGTATCACGCTGCTGAGCAAGCTCCTGCTGGAGACTGGCCAGCTGGGCAGCGCTTCCTGGATCGGACGTCTGAAAGGCCGATAAGCGGGACTCCATGGTTTTGAAGAAAGACATGATCCTAGACTGATTCTCCCGTAAAATAAAAGTTCCATGGCCTGTTTGTACTGTCAGATCTTATGGATCACCTAAAAGTGAACCCGCAGAACCATGACAACGAACCTCCCAAGGGTGAGCTGGCCTGGTGGACCACCCCCAATACAGGGAGCATTAGGGGCAGACCCAAGGGAGACTATTGCAGCAGAGGCTGATACCGGGGAACAGGAAGTAGGAGAGGAAAGACACGGAAGTGGCAAAGGTGGAGAAACAGGACAGAGTGACAGTGACTGAAACACAGAGTGGGCTGGATATGGTGGACGCCCAGGATTGACAGGGTATGGCGGACAGACTGGAGATGGCGGAAACACAGGATCAGCAGGAAATGGCAGAGAGACAGAACGGACAGGATATCACCCTGGAGAGTACAAAGCACAGAGGGACCTGGGTCAAGTGAGGACAAATGACAAACAGGCAAAGGACAGAGGGAGATGCTACCTGATAAAGGAAGCGTCAGTAGAACTTCCGGGTCAGGAAACCAGCTGCATCATGGAAAGGAGGAGCGGAACAAATGAAGGTTGGCCAGAGGGAGTGCACGTGTGCCGCTGGAGCCGGAGGGAGGAGTGCGCACACGTCGGGAACCTGAAGCCAGTGGGGAGACCGGAAGTCGGGAGGCCAGGCAGCGCACGGACACACTGGTGACACGCAGAGCCAGACAAGCGCACCGGGAGACGGCAGAAGACCCAGCCGGAGCAGCAGCAGAGGAGGAAGCGCGCCGGGAGAGGTAAGTATGCTGCGAACCAAGAGCGGCAGGCGTCACAACAGCAATCATATCTATATTCAGTCGTTCTAGAAAATCTTAAGCATTGAGCATTGAGTACTCTAGATAATCATGACAATCTTCTTGACCAGTATCTATAGGTAAGTAATGTTAAAACTAGCTACTATGTATTCCGGAATTAAAGGAGAACTGCAAGAATGTGAAGATGTTCTAAATTATAACTGTGACCGTGCTCAATTTTCCATAACTGTTCCGTTTGGCTGTGTAGTAAATATTGGAGACACAATATATGATCTGACATGCTTTCAAATAATTACTGTACAGATAAAAAAAGCAAAACACAAAAGATAGAGGGCACTATCAACAATAATATTCTATGTGCTCAACCCGCAGCATGTCAAACATAGACAATACAAAAGAAGCAAAAGAGACATGCACAAACGCAGGGATCAGCAAGAAAAAAGTAACAAATTTTATTTATTCAATGTCTTTTGACCACACAACTCAAATTTAAAAACATTTAAAACCACAAATAACAAAATACAGGTCCTTCTCAAAAAATTAGCATATAGTGTTCAATTTCATTATTTACCATAATGTAATGATTACAATTAAACTTTCATATATTATAGATTCATTATCCACCAACTGAAATTTGTCAGGTCTTTTATTGTTTTAATACTGATGATTTTGGCCTACAACTCCTGATAACCCAAAAAACCTGTCTCAATAAATTAGCATATCAAGAAAAGGTTCTCTAAATGACCTATTGCCCTAATCTTCTGAATCAACTAATTAACTCTAAACACATGCAAAAGATACCTGAGGCTTTTAAAAACTCCCTGCCTGGTTCATTACTCAAAACCCCCATCATGGGTAAGACTAGCGACCTGACAGATGTCAAGAAGGCCATCATTGACACCCTCAAGCAAGAGGGTAAGACCCAGAAAGAAATTTCTCAACAAATAGGCTGTTCCCAGAGTGCTGTATCAAGGCACCTCAATGGTAAGTCTGTTGGAAGGAAACAATGTGGCAGAAAACGCTGTACAACGAGAAGAGGTGACCGGACCCTGAGGAAGATTGTGGAGAAGGACCGATTCCAGACCTTGGGGAACCTGAGGAAGCAGTGGACTGAGTCTGGTGTGGAAAGGCGTGTGCAGGAAATGGGCTACAGGTGCCGCATTCCCCAGGTAAAGCCACTTTTGAACCATAAACAGCGGCAGAAGCGCCTGACCTGGGCTACAGAGAAGCAGCACTGGACTGTTGCTAAGTGGTCCCAAGTACTTTTTTCTGATGAAAGCAAATTTGCATGTCATTCGGAAATCAAGGTGCCAGAGTCTGGAGGAAGACTGGGGAGAAGGAAATGCCAAAATGCCTGAAGTCCAGTTTCAAGTACCCACAGTCAGTGATGGTGTGGGGTGCCATGTCAGCTGCTGGTGTTGGTCCACTGTGTTTCATCAAGGGCAGGGTCAATGCAGCTAGCTATCAGGAGATTTTGGAGCACTTCATGCTTCCATCGGCTGAAATGCTTTATGGAGATGAAGATTTCATTTTTCAGCACGACCTGGCACCTGCTCACAGTGCCAAAACCACTGGTAAATGGTTTACTGACCATGGTATTACTGTGCTCAATTGGCCAGCCAACTCTCCTGACCTGAACCCCATAGAGAATCTGTGGGATATTGTGAAGAGAAAGTTGAGAGACGCAAGACCCAACACTCTGGATGAGCTTAAGGCCGCTATTGAAGCATCCTGGGCCTCCATAACATCTCAGCAGTGTCACAGGCTGATTGCCTCCATGCCACGCCGCATTGAAGCAGTCATTTCTGCCAAAGGATTCCCGACAAAGTATTGAGTGCATAACTGAACATTATTATTTGATGGTTTTTTTGTTTGTTATTAAAAAACACTTTTATTTGATTGGACGGGTGAAATATGCTAATTTATTGAGACAGGTTTTTTGGGTTATCAGGAGTTGTAGGCCAAAATCATCAGTATTAAAACAATAAAAGACCTGACAAATTTCAGTTGGTGGATAATGAATCTATAATATATGAAAGTTTAATTGTAATCATTACATTATGGTAAATAATGAAATTTAACACTATATGCTAATTTTTTGAGAAGGACCTGTATACCCAAGAAAACAGTAAGGGAAGACAAAGAATAACACACATGGGATCAGTCCCTTATCATATTTCCTCATAAGTCATATGATACCCAATATCACAATGGTTAGATCCAAATTGGACTATAAACAGAATATAAAAGTCCTATTGTTATAGATTGGTACCCAATATAGGCAAAAAAGTGCAAATTGCAATTTCTATAACAACCTAATGGGAAGAAAAAATATACATATGTAACCTGAATGCACAGATGACAGTTTAGTACCATAACAATATAGGCATCTCAGCAAAAGTCCATCATAGTTGAGCAAAAAGATTTACCAAGAGAGAATATATATACCAAATTAAGCTCCTAATGGACATGCTCACTCTGTGTATATAGCTGAGGAAATTGAGATGGAAAATCAGGAACTGGCTCCCATGTAGCCCACCCTAAAAAAAAGCATTTATTATTATTCCTGTTTATTATCCTAGAAAGAAAGCAGGAACATGCAGCCTCCCTCATACAAGTTATCTCAGCCAAAATTGATTATGTCCTCTTCATCTACAAGCATTCAGCCATCACTTTTTTGTATTGAACTCTTACAATTTGATGTAGCCAAAGTTATGGCTCTCAAGGAGAGAAACTAATATAGTGGACAAAGAAATATTTGTAATGAACTACTGAGCCAAACTAACAATATTGCTTTATCAAATTTATATGAAGTGTATTGTTTCCAATGTGAGCAATCCGGCAACACAAAAAGGAGCTTTTCAAGTGAGCTCTTTAAGGTACACAAATGTTATGAAGTCTTTGCCAACAAGGATGTGGTTTCACCAATGGGGGGGTACCTTTTTTAAAAATATGCTATTGCCATCACAGCCCCCCTTGCCAAAATTCAATGGCCTATAACAGTACAGAGCACGTTCACCCTTGTCATCTAGTGGCAGGTAAGGAAGAGACATTGCAGGAAGCCAAGCTAAGAAGTAGGCCCAATGCAGGGGTGTGGGTCTCTGAGACTTGTAATGGAGTGCATGGCTGGACAAGCATTTGCCCATGGTGGGTACATTTTAAAAAAATATTTCATGGGGATCACAGACACCCTTGCCAAAAATTGACTGTCTGTATCAGCACGGAACACGTGAACCATTGGTGATCTAGTGCTGGAAAATGATGAGAGGTGGAGGAAGGCCTCATTAAAAACTAGTCCCAGTTTAAAGGAGCGGGTCTCCTAGACTTGTAACACCCATACACTAAGTGTATGGCTAACAAACATTTCACCATATTTTTTAAAAATATAATTGTCACGATTCGACTGGCGAGTAAACTGGGACCAGGGGAACCTTTCCTGGCCCTAGCTCTAGGGGGCACCCTGTCATGATCCTAGTGGCAAGGATCGCAGGTCGGACTAGCTAAGTAACTGAACAGACTATTAGCTCTGGGGAAGTGGTAACTAGATTGACCGCAACCTGATCCTATCCGCAAACAACTATAGGCAGCCGTGGAACGTTACCTAAAAAATCCTAGACGTCTCGTCACGGCCTGAGAAACTGACTATTCCTGGAGGGAAAGTAAGTCCTCACTTGCCTCAGTGGAAGACCCCAAAGATATAGAATAGCCCCCCACAAATATTAACGGTGAGTTAAGGGGAAAGCACAAACGCAGAGATGAAATCAGATTTAGCAAATGAGGCCCGCTAATACTAGATAGCAGAAAATAGGAAGGAAACTGTGCGGTCAATAAAAAACCCTATTCAAAATATCCACGCAGAGATTGCTCGAGCCCCCGCACCAACTAACGGTGCGGGGGAAGCAACTCCGTACCCCAGAGCTTACCAGCAAAAAGAAATCACATGTTAGCAAGCTGGACTAGACTCATCATACACAGAAATAATATTGCAGGCAGATGAGCAAAAAATATTCAAACAGAACTTAGCTTATCCTGAAGAGGCAGAAAACGAGATAATCAGGAGTAATCAGAATAGCACTGAATACATTGACAGCCAGCAACAAGTGGAAGTGAAGCAGAGCTAAATAGGAGCCTCCCTGGTGAATAACGAGGCAGCTGATCCAGCAGACCCGCAGGATAATAAACCAAACCACCAGGGGGAGCCAAAAAACCAAAGTCACACAATACCATCTGTGACCATAAGAGGGAGCCTGAAAACGGAGTTCACAACAGTACCCCCCCTTGAGGAGGGGTCACCGAACCCTCATCAAAACCCCCAGGGCGATCAGGGTGAGCCACATGGAAGGCACGAACCAAATCGGCCGCATGAACATCATAGGCGACAACCCAGGAATTATCCTCCTGACCATAGCCTTTCCACTTAACCAAATACTGAAGCCTCCGTCTAGAAATACGAGAATCCAAGATCTTCTCCACCACGTATTCCAATTCTCCCTCAACCAGCACAGGGGCAGGAGGCTCAACCGAAGGAACCACAGGCACCACATACCTCCGCAACAACGACCGATGGAACACATTATGAATAGCAAACGATGCCGGGAGGTCCAAACGAAATGACACAGGGTTAAGGACTTCCAAAATCTTATAAGGACCGATAAACCGAGGCTTAAACTTAGGAGAGGAGACCTTCATAGGAACAAAGCGAGAAGACAACCACACCAACTCCCCAACGCGAAGTCGGGGACCCACACAGCGACGGCGGTTGGCAAAGCGCTGAGCCTTCTCTTGTGACAGCTTCAAATTGTCCACCACATAATTCCAAATCTGATGCAACCTATCCACCACAACATCCACTCCAGGACAGTCAGAAGACTCCACCTGACCCGAGGAAAAACGAGGATGAAACCCTGAATTACAAAAAAAAAGGCGAAACCAAAGTAGCAGAACTAGCCCGATTAAGGGCAAACTCGGCCAATGGCAAAAAAGTCACCCAGTCGTCCTGATCAGCAGAAACAAAAAACATCTTAAATAGGTTTCCAAAGTCTGATTAGTGCACTCGGTTTGGCCATTCGTCTGAGGATGGAAGGCCGACGAAAAAAACAAATTAATGCCCATCTTAGCACAAAAGGTCCGCCAAAATCTAGACACAAACTGGGATCCTCTGTCGGAAACAATATTTTCAGGGATCCCGTGCAAACGAACCACATTTTGAAAAAACAGAGGAACCAACTCGGAGGAGGAAGGCAACTTAGGCAAGGGCACCAAATGGACCATTTTAGAAAAACGATCACACACCACCCAAATGACCGACATTCTCTGAGAGACAGGGAGATCTGAAATAAAATCCATGGAAATGTGCGTCCAAGGCCTCTTCGGGACAGGCAAAGGCAACAACAAGCCACTGGCACGAGAACAGCAAGGCTTAGCCCGAGCACAAATCCCACAGGACTGCACAAAGGAACGCACATCCCGCGACAAGGAAGGCCACCAGAAGGACCTAGCCACCAAATCTCTGGTACCAAAAATCCCAGGATGGCCTGCCAACACCGAAGAATGAACCTCGGAAATAACTCTGCTGGTCCATCTATCCGGGACAAACAGTCTCTCCGGTGGACAACGGTCAGGTCTGTCCGCCTGAAACTCCTGCAGCACTCGTCGCAAATCTGGGGAGATGGCAGACAAAATCACCCCTTCACTGAGGATACCAGCTAGCTCTGAATCACCAGGAGAGTCAGGCACAAAACTCCTAGAAAGAGCATCAGCCTTCACATTCTTCGAACCAGGCAGGTATGAGACCACGAAATCAAAACGAGAGAAAAACAACGACCAACGAGCCTGTCTAGGATTCAGCCGCTTGGCCGACTCAAGATAAATCAAATTCTTGTGATCAGTCAAGACCACCACACGATGCTTAGCTCCCTTGAGCCAATGTCGCCACTCCTCAAATGCCCACTTCATAGCCAACAACTCCCGATTACCAACATCATAATTCCGCTCGGCAGGCGAAAACTTTCTTGAAAAGAAAGCACATGGCTTCATTACAGAGCCATCAGAGCTTCTCTGAGACAAAACAGCCCCCGCTCCAATCTCAGAAGCATCAACCTCGACCTGGAAAGGAAGGGAGACGTCTGGCTGACATAAGACCGGAGCCGAAGAAAACCGGCGCTTCAGCTCCCGAAAGGCCTCCACAGCCGCAGGAGACCAATTAGTAACATCAGAACCCTTCTTGGTCAAATCCGTCAATGGCTTAACAACACCAGAAAAATTAGCGATGAAGCGACGGTAAAAATTAGCAAAACCCAAGAACTTCTGAAGACTCTTAACAGATGTAGGCTGAGTCCAGTCATGAATAGCCTGAACCTTGACTGGGTCCATCTCAATAGCAGAAGGAGAAAAAATGAAACCCAAAAAAGAGACCTTCTGGACTCCAAAAAGACATTTTGAGCCCTTCACAAATAAAGCATTGGCACGCAGGACCTGAAACACCATCCTGACCTGCTTAACATGGGACTCCCAATCATCCGAAAAAAACAGAATATCATCCAGATACACAATCATAAATTTATCCAGATATTCGCGGAAGATGTCGTGCATAAAGGACTGAAAGACAGAAGGAGCGTTAGAAAGTCCAAAAGGCATCACCAAGTACTCAAAATGGCCTTCGGGCGTATTAAATGCAGTTTTCCATTCATCACCCTGCTTAATACGCACAAGGTTATATGCACCACGAAGATCTATCTTGGTGAACCAACTAGACCCCTTAATGCGAGCAAACAGATCAGATAACAATGGCAAAGGATACTGAAATTTGACCGTGATTTTGTTTAGAAGGCGATAATCAATACAAGGTCTCAAGGAACCATCCTTCTTAGCCACAAAAAAAGAACCCCGCACCAAGAGGGGAGGAGGAGGGGCGAATAAGTCCTTTCTCCAAAGACTCCTTTATATAACTCCGCATAGCAGCATGCTCCGGCACTGACAAATTGAAAAGTCGTCCCTTAGGAAACTTACTACCAGGAATCAAATTTATAGCACAATCACAATCCCTATGAGGAGGTAGAGAACTGAGTTTGGGCTCATCAAATACATCCTGGTAATCTGACAAAAACGCAGGGACCTCAGAAGGAGTGGATGAAGCAATTGACACCACAGGAGCGTCGCCATGAATTCCCTGACAACCCCAACTTGACACAGACTTTGCTTTCCAATACAGGACTGGATTATGAGTCTGCAACCATGGCAGGCCCAACACGACAACATCATGCAAATTATGCAATACAAGAAAGCGAATCACCTCCTGATGAACAGGAGTCATGCACATGGTCACTTGTGTCCAGTACTGAGGTTTATTCGTAGCCAATGGTGTAGCATCAATTCCCCTTAGTGGAATAGGGAATTTTAAAGGCTCCAAAACAAAACCACAGCACCTGGCAAATGACAAATCCATCAGACTCAGGGCAGCACCTGAATCCACAAAAGCCATAACCGGGTAAGATGACAGGGAACAAATCAGGGTAACAGACAAAATAAACTTAGGCTGTAAAGTACCGATGGTGACAGATTTATCAATCTTTTTTGTGCGCTTAGAGCATGCTGAGATAACATGAGCTGAGTCACCACAGTAAAAGCACAACCCATTTTGCCGTCTATAATTTTGCCGTTCACTTCTGGTCAGAATTCCGTCACACTGCATAGACTCAGGTGTCTGTTCAGAAGACACCGCCAAATGGTGCGCAGGTTTGCGCTCCCGCAAACGCCGATCAATCTGAATGGCCAGAGTCATTGACTCATTCAGACCTGCAGGCGTAGGGAACCCCACCATGACATTCTTAATGGCTTCAGAAAGACCTTTTCTGAAATTTGCAACCAGGGCACACTCATTCCATTGAGTAAGCACCGACCATTTCCGAAATTTCTGGCAGTACACCTCTGCATCATCTTGCCCCTGAGAGAGGGCCAACAACGCTTTTTCAGCCTGGTTCTCAAGATTAGGTTCCTCATAGAGCAATCCAAGGGCCAGAAAAAACGCATCCACACTGAGCAACGCAGGATCCCCTGGAGCCAATGCAAAAGCCCAATCTTGAGGATCGCCATGCAAGAAAGAAATAATAATCTTAACTTGCTGAACAGAATCCCCAGAGGAACGAGGTTTCAAAGAAAGAAACAACTTGCAATTGTTCTTAAAATTCAGGAACCTAGATCTATCTCCAGAAAACAACTCCGGAATAGGTATTCTAGGCTCTGACATAGGACTGTGCACAACAAAATCCTGAATACTTTGTACCCTTGCAGCAAGATGATCTACACTGGAGGCTAAACTCTGGATATCCATATCAGCAGCTGAACTCAGAGCCACACCAAGATTAAGAGGAGGAGAGAAGCCAGACACACAGCAGCTAGACACACGGCAGCAAAAAAAAAAAAATATCTCCAAGATTCTTTTCTCCTGCTTCTGCCATGTAATTAACACTTTTTAGGCCGGCTGTACTGTCATGATCCTAGTGGCAAGGATCGCAGGTCGGACTAGCTAAGTAACTGAACAGACTACTAGCTTTGGGGAAGTGGTAACTAGATTGACCGCAACCTGATCCTATCCGCAAACAACTATAGGCAGCCGTGGAACGTTACCTAAAAAATCCTAGACGTCTCGTCATGGCCTGAGAAACTGACTATTCCTGGAGGGAAAGTAAGTCCTCACTTGCCTCAGTGGAAGACCCCAAAGATATAGAATAGCCCCCCACAAATATTAACGGTGAGTTAAGGGGAAAGCACAAACACAGAGATGAAATCAGATTTAGCAAATGAGGCCCGCTAATACTAGATAGCAGAAAATAGGAAGGAAACTGTGCGGTCAATAAAAAACCCTATTCAAAATATCCACGCAGAGATTGCTCGAGCCCCCGCACCAACTAACGGTGCGGGGGAAGCAACTCCGTACCCCAGAGCTTACCAGCAAAAAGAAATCACATGTTAGCAAGCTGGACTAGACTCATCATACACAGAAATAATATTGCAGGCAGATGAGCAAAAAATATTCAAACAGAACTTAGCTTATCCTGAAGAGGCAGAAAACGAGATAATCAGGAGTAATCAGAATAGCACTGAATACATTGACAGCCGGCAACAAGTGGAAGTGAAGCAGAGCTAAATAGGAGCCTCCCTGGTGAATAACGAGGCAGCTGATCCAGCAGACCCGCAGGATAATAAACCAAACCACCAGGGGGAGCCAAAAAACCAAAGTCACACAATACCATCTGTGACCACAAGAGGGAGCCTGAAAACGGAGTTCACAACAGTACCCCCCCCCTTGAGGAGGGGTCACCGAACCCTCATCAAAACCCCCAGGGCGATCAGGGTGAGCCACATGGAAGGCACGAACCAAATCGGCCGCATGAACATCATAGGCGACAACCCAGGAATTATCCTCCTGACCATAGCCTTTCCACTTAACCAAATACTGAAGCCTCCGTCTAGAAATACGAGAATCCAAGATCTTCTCCACCACATATTCCAATTCTCCCTCAACCAGCACAGGGGCAGGAGGCTCAACCGAAGGAACCACAGGCACCACATACCTCCGCAACAACGACCGATGGAACACATTATGAATAGCAAACGATGCCGGGAGGTCCAAACGAAATGACACAGGGTTAAGGACTTCAAAAATCTTATAAGGACCGATAAACCAAGGCTTAAACTTAGGAGAGGAGACCTTCATAGGAACAAAGCGAGAAGACAACCACACCAACTCCCCAACGCGAAGTCGGGGACCCACACAGCGACGGCGGTTGGCAAAGCGCTGAGCCTTCTCTTGTGACAGCTTCAAATTGTCCACCACATGATTCCAAATCTGATGCAACCTATCCACCACAACATCCACTCCAGGACAGTCAGAAGACTCCACCTGACCCGAGGAAAAACGAGGATGAAACCCTGAATTACAAAAAAAAGGCGAAACCAAAGTAGCAGAACTAGCCCGATTATTAAGGGCAAACTCGGCCAATGGCAAAAAAGTCACCCAGTCGTCCTGATCAGCAGAAACAAAAAACATCTTAAATAGGTCTCCAAAGTCTGATTAGTGCGCTCGGTTTGGCCATTCGTCTGAGGATGGAAGGCCGACGAAAAAAACAAATTAATGCCCATCTTAGCACAAAAGGTCCGCCAAAATCTAGACACAAACTGGGATCCTCTGTCGGAAACAATATTTTCAGGGATCCCGTGCAAACGAACCACATTTTGAAAAAACAGAGGAACCAACTCGGAGAAGGAAGGCAACTTAGGCAAGGGCACCAAATGGACCATTTTAGAAAAACGATCACACACCACCCAAATGACCGACATTCTCTGAGAGACAGGGAGATCTGAAATAAAATCCATGGAAATGTGCGTCCAAGGCCTCTTCGGGACAGGCAAAGGCAACAACAAGCCACTGGCACGAGAACAGCAAGGCTTAGCCC
Source organism: Ranitomeya variabilis (assembly GCF_051348905.1). Taxonomy (NCBI): domain Eukaryota; kingdom Metazoa; phylum Chordata; class Amphibia; order Anura; family Dendrobatidae; genus Ranitomeya; species Ranitomeya variabilis. The sequence goes on along the minus strand of NC_135238.1, from coordinate 104,197,382 downwards.
GAGCACAAATCTGTCATGTTCCCAATGGCAGGGAATTAAACACATAACACGGGCAAAAACAGGACGAGCTCTAGGGTGATGGAACCTGAGCTGACCGCGATCCTGAACCTCAACACTCAACTAACAGCAGCCGGGGAACGTTCCTGGGGGGACTCTAGACGTCTCGCGCCAGCCGGAGATCTAGCTACCCCTATCAGAAGAATCACAGACCTACCTTGCCTCCAGAGAAATATTCCCACAGAAATAGCAGCCCCCCACATATAATGACGGTGAAATGAGAGGAAGGCACAAACGTAGTTATGAAAACAGATTCAGCAAAATGAGGCCCGCTTAAGCTAGATAGCAGAGGATACAAAAGGTGAACTGCGCGGTCAGCTTAAAACCCTTCAAAATACCATCCTGAAATTACTTGAACTCATGTGCCAACTCATGGTACATGAGTGGTAATTTCAGCCCACTAGAGCAACCAGCAGCAGAGAATTACATATCTGCAAGCTGGACTAAAAACATGAAAGCAAACATGAAACAGGGAAATCCAGACTTAGCTTGTCTTGAAGGCCTAGGAGCAAGTAGCAAAGGTAACATAGACACACTGATACATTGATAGCCGGCAAGGGAATGACAGGAAAGCCAGGTTAAATAGGAAACACCCAGCCTCTGATGGACAGGTGGAAACCAGAGACCGCAACCCACCAAAGTCACCCAGTACCAGTTGTAACCACCAGAGGGAGCCCAAAAACAGAATCCACAACAGTACCCCCCCCTTGAGGAGGGGTCACCGAACCCTCACGAGAACCCCCAGAGCGATCAGGATGAGCTCTATGGAAGGCGCGGACCAAATCAGTCGCATGAACATCTGAGGCGACCACCCAGGAATTATCCTCCTGACCATAACCCTTCCACTTAACCAAATACTGGAGTTTACGTCTGGAAACACGAGAATCTAAGATCTTCTCAACAACATACTCCAATTCTCCCTCCACCAGCACCGGAGCAGGAGGCTCAACCGAAGGAACAACGGGCACCTCATACCTCCGCAATAACGACCGATGGAACACATTATGAATAGCAAACGATGCTGGGAGATCCAAACGAAAAGACACAGGGTTAAGAATCTCCAAGATCTTATAAGGACCGATGAACCGAGGCTTGAACTTAGGAGAAGAGACCTTCATAGGGACAAAACGAGAAGACAACCACACCAAGTCCCCAACAAGAAGTCGGGGACCCACGCGGCGACGGCGATTAGCAAACTGCTGAGTCTTCTCCTGAGACAACTTCAAATTGTCCACCACCTGATTCCAAATCTGATGTAGCCTGTCCACCACCACGTCCACTCCAGGACAATCCGAAGGCTCCACCTGACCAGAGGAAAAACGAGGATGAAACCCCGAATTACAAAAGAAAGGAGAAACCAAAGTAGCAGAACTAGCCCGATTATTAAGGGCAAATTCGGCCAGTGGCAAAAAGGCAACCCAGTCATCTTGATCAGCAGAAACAAAACACCTTAAATAAGTTTCCAAGGTCTGATTAGTTCGCTCCGTCTGGCCATTCGTCTGAGGATGGAATGCAGACGAGAAAGACAAATCAATGCCCATCTTAGCACAAAACGTCCGCCAAAATCTAGACACAAACTGGGATCCCCTGTCAGAAACGATATTCTCCGGAATCCCATGCAAACGAACCACGTTCTGAAAAAATAAAGGGACCAACTCAGAGGAGGAAGGCAACTTAGGCAAGGGTACCAAATGAACCATCTTAGAAAAGCGGTCACACACAACACAGATAACGGACATTTTCTGTGAGACAGGGAGATCTGAAATAAAATCCATGGAAATGTGCGTCCAAGGCCTCCTCGGGATAGGCAAGGATAACAACAACCCACTGGCCCGAGAACAGCAAGGCTTAGCCCGAGCACACACTTCACAAGACTGCACAAAGGTGCGCACATCCCTTGACAAGGAAGGCCACCAAAAAGACCTGGCCACCAAGTCTCTAGTACCAAATATTCCAGGATGACCAGCCAACACAGAAGAATGGACCTCGGAGATGACTCTACTGGTCCAATCATCCGGAACAAACAGTCTTTCTGGTGGACAACGATCAGGTTTATCCGCCTGAAACTCCTGCAATGCACGTCGCAAGTCTGGGGAGACGGCGGACAATATTACCCCATCCCTAAGGATACCAGTAGGCCCAGAGTCTCCAGGAGAGTCAGGCACAAAACTCCTGGAAACAGCATCTGCCTTCACATTCTTTGAACCTGGCAGGTATGAAACCACAAAATTGAAATGAGAAAAAAACAATGACCAACGAGCCTGTCTAGGATTCAGACACCTGGCAGACTCAAGGTAAATCAGATTTTTGTGATCAGTCAAGACCACCACACGATGTCTAGCACCCTCAAGCCAATGACGCCACTCCTCAAATGCCCACTTCATGGCCAAAAGCTCCCGATTACCCACATCATAATTGCGCTCGGCGGGCGAGAATTTTCTAGAAAAGAACGCACATGGCTTCATCACCGAGCCATCGGAACTTCTCTGTGACAAAACCGCCCCCGCTCCAATCTCGGAAGCATCAACCTCAACCTGAAAAAGAAGTGAAACATCTGGTTGACATAACACAGGAGCAGAAGAAAACCGGCGCTTAAGTTCCTGAAAGGCCTCCACAGCCGTAGGAGACCAATTAGCAACATCAGCACCCTTTTTAGTCAAATCAGTCAAAGGTTTAACAACACTGGAAAAATTAGTAATGAACCGACGATAAAAATTAGCAAAACCCAAGAACTTCTGAAGACTCTTAACAGATGTAGGTTGTGTCCAGTCACAAATCGCCTGAACCTTAACGGGATCCATCTCAATAGTAGAAGGAGAAAAAATGTATCCCAAAAAAGAAATCTTCTGGACTCCGAAGAGACATTTTGAGCCCTTCACAAACAGAGAATTGGCCCGCAGGACTTGAAACACCTTCCTGACCTGTAGAACATGAGACTCCCAGTCATCAGAAAACACCAAAATATCATCCAAATACACAATCATAAACTTATCCAGATATTCACGGAAAATATTGTGCATAAAGGACTGAAAGACTGAAGGAGCATTAGAAAGTCCAAAAGGCATTACCAAATACTCAAAATGGCCCTCAGGCGTATTAAATGCGGTTTTCCACTCATCACCCTGCTTTATCCGCACAAGATTATATGCACCGCGAAGATCTATCTTAGTGAACCACCTAGCCCCCTTAATGCGAGCAAACAAATCAGTCAATAATGGCAATGGATACTGATATTTGACTGTAATCTTATTCAGAAGGCGATAATCTATACAAGGCCTCAGGGAACCATCTTTTTTTGCCACGAAAAAAAAACCTGCTCCCAGAGGGGACGAAGATGGACGAATATGTCCCTTTTCCAAGGACTCCTTAATATAATTCCACATAGCAGTATGCTCTGGCACTGACAGATTAAATAAACGACCCTTAGGGAACTTACTGCCAGGAATTAATTCTATAGCACAGTCACAATCCCTATGAGGAGGGAGCGAATTGAGCTTAGGCTCCTCAAAAACATCCCGATAGTCAGACAAAAACGCAGGGACCTCAGAAGGAGTAGATGAAGCGATTGAAATCAGAGGTGCATCATCATGAACCCCCTGACATCCCCAGCTTAACACAGACATAGTTTTCCAATCCAGGACTGGATTATGAGTTTGTAACCATGGCAGACCAAGCACTAGTACATCATGTAAATTATACAGTACAAGGAAGCGAATCACCTCCTGATGAACGGTAGTCATGCGCATGGTCACTTGTGTCCAGTACTGCGGTTTATTCATAGCCAATGGTGTAGAGTCAATTCCCTTCAAAGGAATAGGAACTTCCAGAGGCTCCAGACTAAAACCGCAGCGTTTGGCAAATGACCAATCCATAAGACTCAGGGCAGCGCCCCAATCCACATAGGCATAGACGGAAATGGATGACAGTGAACAAATCAGAGTTACAGACAAAATGAACTTAGACTGCAGAGTACTAATGGCAAAAGATTTATCAACCTTTTTTGTGCGTTTAGAGCATGCTGATATAACATGAGCTAAATCACCACAATAAAAACACAATCCATTTTTCCGCCTATAATTTTGCCGTTCACTTCTGGACTGAATTCTATCACATTGCATAGTCTCAGGTGCCTGTTCAGAAGACACCGCCAACTGGTGCACAGGTTTGCGCTCCCGTAAACGCCGATCAATCTGAATGGCCATAGCCATAGACTCATTCAGACCTGAAGGCGCAGGGAACCCCACCATAACATCCTTAATGGCCTCAGAAAGACCATCTCTGAAGTTTGCAGCCAGGGCGCACTCATTCCACTGAGTAAGCACCGACCATTTCCGAAATTTTTGACAATATACTTCCGCTTCATCATGCCCCTGAGAGAGGGCCAATAAAGCCTTTTCAGCCTGAATCTCCAGGTTAGGTTCCTCATAGAGCAATCCCAGTGCCAGAAAAAACGCATCCACACTGAGCAATGCAGGATCCCCTGGTGCCAATGCAAATGCCCAATTCTGAGGGTCGCCCCGGAGGAAAGATATTACAATCTTGACCTGCTGAACAGGGTCTCCAGAGGAGCGAGATCTCAAAGAAAGAAACAACTTGCAATTGTTCCTGAAATTCAGGAAGGTAGATCTATCTCCAGAAAAAAAACTCTGGAATAGGAATTCTAGGTTCAGACATAGGAGTGTGAACAACAAAATCCTGTATGTTTTGAACTTTTGCAGCAAGATTATTCAGGCTGGAAGCCAAACTCTGGACATCCATGTTAAACAGCTAAGGTCAGAGCCATTCAAGGGTTAAGAGGAGGTAAGAAGCAGCTAGACAGCAATTAAGGGCTAGGCAGCAAAACTCTGAGGGAAAAAAAAAAATTTCCTTTCAACACTTCTTTTTCTCCTGCTTCAGCCCAAACAATTAACACTTTGTGGGCCGGCTATACTGTCATGTTCCCAATGGCAGGGAATTAAACACATAACACGGGCAAAAACAGGACAGCTCTAGGGTGATGGAACCTGAGCTGACCGCGATCCTGAACCTCAACACTCAACTAACAGCAGCCGGGGAACGTTCCTGGGGGGACTCTAGACGTCTCACGCCAGCCGGAGATCTAGCTACCCCTATCAGAAGAATCACAGACCTACCTTGCCTCCAGAGAAATATTCCCACAGAAATAGCAGCCCCCCACATATAATGACGGTGAAATGAGAGGAAGGCACAAACGTAGTTATGAAAACAGATTCAGCAAAATGAGGCCCGCTTAAGCTAGATAGCAGAGGATACAAAAGGTGAACTGCGCGGTCAGCTTAAAACCCTTCAAAATACCATCCTGAAATTACTTGAACTCATGTGCCAACTCATTGTACATGAGTGGTAATTTCAGCCCACTAGAGCAATCAGCAGCAGAGAATTACATATCTGCAAGCTGGACTAAAAACATGAAAGCAAACATGAAACAGGGAAATCCAGACTTAGCTTGTCTTGAAGGCCTAGGAGCAGGTAGCAAAGGTAACAGAGACACACTGATACATTGATAGCCGGCAAGGGAATGACAGGAAAGCCAGGTTAAAAAGGAAACACCCAGCCTCTGATGGACAGGTGGAAACCAGAGACCGCAACCCACCAAAATCACCCAGTACCAGTTGTAACCACCAGAGGGAGCCCAAAAACAGAATCCACAACACAAATCCCACAGGACTGCACAAAGGAACGCACATCCCACGACAAGGAAGGCCACCAGAAGGACCTAGCCACCAAATCTCTGGTACCAAAAATCCCAGGATGGCCTGCCAACACCGAAGAATGAACCTCGGAAATAACTCTGCTGGTCCATCTATCCGGGACAAACAGTCTCTCCGGTGGACAACGGTCAGGTCTATCCGCCTGAAACTCCTGCAGCACTCGTCGCAAATCTGGGGAGATGGCAGACAAAATCACCCCTTCTCTGAGGATACCAGCTAGCTCTGAATCACCAGGAGAGTCAGGCACAAAACTCCTAGAAAGAGCATCAGCCTTCACATTCTTCGAACCAGGCAGGTATGAGACCACGAAATCAAAATGAGAGAAAAACAATGACCAACGAGCCTGTCTAGGATTCAGCCGCTTGGCCGACTCGAGATAAATCAAATTCTTGTGATCAGTCAAGACCACCACACGATGCTTAGCTCCCTCGAGCCAATGTCGCCACTCCGCAAATGCCCACTTCATAGCCAACAACTCCCGATTACCAACATCATAATTCCGCTCGGCAGGCGAAAACTTTCTTGAAAAGAAAGCACATGGCTTCATCACAGAGCCATCAGAGCTTCTTTGCGACAAAACAGCCCCCGCTCCAATCTCAGAAGCATCAACCTCGACCTGGAAAGGAAGGGAGACGTCTGGCTGACATAAGACCAGAGCCGAAGAAAACCGGCGCTTCAGCTCCCGAAAGGCCTCCACAGCCGCAGGAGACCAATTAGTAACATCATAACCAGGGGCGTAACAACAGTCCTGCGGGCCCCGGTGCGAACTTTTGAATGGGGCCCCCCCCCCCCCCCCCAAAAAAAAAAAAAATGATATACAGACACACGCATACAATGTTAAACTAAGAAGTAAATATCTATTGCAAAAAAAACATTTCCGAAAGATAAGAAAAAAGTGTTGTAAACAACAGCTTACCCTCAAAAGATGAACTTTCATGTTGCATCCCCTAAAAAGAAAAGATTGTAAGGAAAATTAGCTGACAGTATGATCTCCCCATCCTGCCCCATCGTATCCATCCTGGCCCATGATCCAATCCTGCCCCATGTCTTTCATTCTGCCCCGTGTCTCCAATCATGCCCTGTATCTACATTCTGCCCATGCCTCCAGTCCTGCCCCCAGTGTGTCCAGCAATCTGCCCCAGTGTGTCCAGCATTGCCTCCAGACAGTGTATCCAGCAATCTGCCCCAGTATGTCTGGCAATCTGCCCCAGTGTGTCCAGCAATCTGCCCCAGTGTGTCCAGCATATTACCCCCGTGTGTCCAACAATCTGCCCCCAGTCTGTCTAGCGTTCTGCCCCCAGTCTGTCCAGCGTTCTGCCCCCAGTCTGTCCAGCGTTCTGCCCCAGTGTGTGTCTCCAGCATTCTGCCCCAGTGTGTGTCTCCAGCATTCTGCCCCAGTGTGTGTCTCCAGCATTCTGCCCCAGTGTGTGTCTCCAGCATTCTGCCCCAGTGTGTGTCTCCAGCATTCTGCCCCAGTGTGTGTCTCCAGCATTCTGCCCCAGTGTGTGTCTCCAGCATTCTGCCCCAGTGTGTGTCTCCAGCATTCTGCCCCAGTGTGTGTCTCCAGCATTCTGCCCCAGTGTGTGTCTCCAGCATTCTGCCCCAGTGTGTGTCTCCAGCATTCTGCCCCAGTGTGTGTCTCCAGCATTCTGCCCCCCCCCCAGTGTCCCCCACTGCTCCAGGGGCACCCGCCGCTCCGGGGGCCCCCCGGCCGCCACCCTCCTTGAAGACGATACTCACCCTGCTGCCTGCTCCAGCGATGGTCTCGGCATCTGCTCTGCACTGCATCTTCTTCCTGCTTGTGCTGGTGCGGTCATGTGATACTGATTAAAGTCATGAATATGCGCATATTCATGGCCTTAATGAAGCGGTACCACGTGACCGCACAAGCAGGAAGAAGATGCAGTGCAGAGCAGACGCCGAGACCATCGCTGGAGCAGGCAGCAGGGTGAGTATCGTCTTCAAGGAGGGTGGGTGGGGGGCGGCCAGGGGGGCCCCCGGAGCAGTGGGGGCCCTCCCCGGTGGGCCAGTCCGAGCCTGCCGGGGCCCCTGACCTGCGGGGCCCGGTCGCAATGGCGACCGCTGCGACCGCGGTAGTTACGCCCCTGATCATAACCCTTCTTGGTCAAATCCGTCAATGGCTTAACAATTCAGAAAAATTAACGATGAAGCGACGGTAAAAATTAGCAAAACCCAAGAACTTCTGAAGACTCTTAACAGATGTAGGCTGAGTCCAGTCATGAATAGCCTGAACCTTGACTGGGTCCATCTCAATAGCAGAAGGAGAAAAAATGAAACCCAAAAAAGAGACCTTCTGGACTCCAAAAAGACATTTTGAGCCCTTCACAAATAAAGCATTTGCACGCAGGACCTGAAACACCATCCTGACCTGCTTAACATGGGACTCCCAATCATCCGAAAAAAACAGAATATCATCCAGATACACAATCATAAATTTATCCAGATATTCGCGGAAGATGTCGTGCATAAAGGACTGAAAGACAGAAGGAGCGTTAGAAAGTCCAAAAGGCATCACCAAGTACTCAAAATGGCCTTCGGGCGTAATAAATGCAGTTTTCCATTCATCACCCTGCTTAATACGCACAAGGTTATATGCACCACGAAGATCTATCTTGGTGAACCAACTAGACCCCTTAATGCGAGCAAACAGATCAGATAACAATGGCAAAGGATACTGAAATTTGACAGTGATTTTGTTTAGAAGGCGATAATCAATACAAGGTCTCAAGGAACCATCCTTCTTAGCCACAAAAAAGAACCCCGCACCAAGAGGGGAGGAGGAGGGGCGAATAAGTCCTTTCTCCAAAGACTCCTTTATATAACTCCGCATAGCAGCATGCTCCGGCACTGACAAATTGAAAAGTCGTCCCTTAGGAAACTTACTACCAGGAATCAAATTTATAGCACAATCACAATCCCTATGAGGAGGTAGAGAACTGAGTTTGGGCTCATCAAATACATCCTGGTAATCTGACAAAAACGCAGGGACCTCAGAAGGAGTGGATGAAGCAATTGACACCACAGGAGCGTCGCCATGAATTCCCTGACAACCCCAACTTGACACAGACTTTGCTTTCCAATCCAGGACTGGATTATGAGTCTGCAACCATGGCAGGCCCAACACGACAACATCATGCAAATTATGCAATACAAGAAAGCGAATCACCTCCTGATGAACAGGAGTCATGCACATGGTCACTTGTGTCCAGTACTGAGGTTTATTCGTAGCCAATGGTGTAGCATCAATTCCCCTTAGTGGAATAGGGAATTTTAAAGGCTCCAAAACAAAACCACAGCGCCTGGCAAATGACAAATCCATCAGACTCAGGGCAGCACCTGAATCCACAAAAGCCATAACCGGGTAAGATGACAGGGAACAAATCAGGGTAACAGACAAAATAAACTTAGGCTGTAAAGTACCGATGGTGACAGATTTATCAATCTTTTTTGTGCGCTTAGAGCATGCTGAGATAACATGAGCTGAGTCACCACAGTAAAAGCACAACCCATTTTGCCGTCTATAATTTTGCCGTTCACTTCTGGTCAGAATTCCGTCACACTGCATAGACTCAGGTGTCTGTTCAGAAGACACCGCCAAATGGTGCGCAGGTTTGCGCTCCCGCAAACGCCGATCAATCTGAATGGCCAGAGTCATTGACTCATTCAGACCTGCAGGCGTAGGGAACCCCACCATGACATTCTTAATGGCTTCAGAAAGACCTTTTCTGAAATTTGCAGCCAGGGCACACTCATTCCATTGAGTAAGCATCGACCATTTCCGAAATTTCTGGCAGTACACCTCTGCATCATCTTGCCCCTGAGAGAGGGCCAACAACGCTTTTTCAGCCTGGTTCTCAAGATTAGGTTCCTCATAGAGCAATCCAAGGGCCAGAAAAAACGCATCCACACTGAGCAACGCAGGATCCCCTGGAGCCAATGCGAAAGCCCAATCTTGAGGATCGCCATGCAAGAAAGAAATAATAATCTTAACTTGCTGAACAGAATCCCCAGAGGAACGAGGTTTCAAAGAAAGAAACAACTTGCAATTGTTCTTAAAATTCAGGAACCTAGATCTATCTCCAGAAAACAACTCCGGAATAGGTATTCTAGGCTCTGACATAGGACTGTGCACAACAAAATCCTGAATACTTTGTACCCTTGCAGCAAGATGATCTACACTGGAGGCTAAACTCTGGATATCCATATCAGCAGCTGAACTCAGAGCCACACCAAGATTAAGAGGAGGAGAGAAGCCAGACACACGGCAGCAAAAAAAAAAAATATCTCCAAGCTTCTTTTCTCCTGCTTCTGCCATGCAATTAACACTTCATAGGCCGGCTGTACTGTCATGATCCTAGTGGCAAGGATCGCAGGTCGGACTAGCTAAGTAACTGAACAGACTTCTAGCTCTGGGGAAGTGGTAACTAGATTGACCGCAACCTGATCCTATCCGCAAACAACTATAGGCAGCCGTGGAACGTTACCTAAAACATCCTAGATGTCTCGTCACGGCCTGAGAAACTGACTATTCCTGGAGGGAAAGTAAGTCCTCACTTGCCTCAGTGGAAGACCCCAAAGATATAGAATAGCCCCCCACAAATATTAACGGTGAGTTAAGGGGAAAGCACAAACGCAGAGATGAAATCAGATTTAGCAAATGAGGACCGCTAATACTAGATAGCAGAAAATAGGAAGGAAACTGTGCGGTCAATAAAAAACCCTATTCAAAATATCCACGCAGAGATTGCTCGAGCCCCCGCACCAACTAACGGTGCGGGGGAAGCAACTCCGTACCCCAGAGCTTACCAGCAAAAAGAAATCACATGTTAGCAAGCTGGACTAGACTCATCATACACAGAAATAATATTGCAGGCAGATGAGCAAAAAATATTCAAACAGAACTTAGCTTATCCTGAAGAGGCAGAAAACGAGATAATCAGGAGTAATCAAAATAGCACTGAATACATTGACAGCCGGCAACAAGTGGAAGTGAAGCAGAGCTAAATAGGAGCCTCCCTGGTGAATAACGAGGCAGCTGATCCAGCAGACCCACAGGATAATAAACCAAACCACCAGGGGGAGCCAAAAAAACAAAGTCACACAATACCATCTGTGACCACAAGAGGGAGCCTGAAAACGGAGTTCACAACAGCGCCCTAGCTCGCCCTGTTCCCCGGGATACCTCAGATGGTGAGGATGCAGGGGCCTCCGCCCTTGCCCTGTCTTCTGACTGCTGCCCTGCGTCTGTCCCCCTCCCCACCCGGGGAAGAGAGGCGCTACCGTGTACAACAGTACACCAACCCGACAAACAGGGGAACGAAGAAAACTCCACTCACACAAAATATGCTCTCACAAATAACAGAGGTATCCACCAGGGTGTGAAGGAAGGGAAGAGTAAATAAGGCAGGTAAGGATTAGGAATTTTCCAAGCGTACAAACCATACAACTGTCGCACAATAAATTCCTCCAGCTCTCCAAACACCAGCTCCTCACTACTCCAGGTCTATCTAGCAAGTGCTATTTCAGACAAAGATCTGACCAGAAGGGTTAGCTTATATAGGAGAGAGGAGTGGCTAACCAAGCACAGCTGAAAGCAGGAATTTCCACATGGGCTATTAACCCCTGTCCTGCTGAAAGAAAACAAAACACTTTTAATACACAGGAGAAGTGCTTCTTCTCAGAGATGAAGCAGAAGCCATCAGACGCCGTGGTCTTCTGGTACTGCTCTGTCGCGGTAACTCCGTGACAGTACCCCCCTTCTATGAGGGACCCCCGGAACCTCAGGACCTGTTTTATCTGGGTGGGCCGCATGAAAAGCCCAAACCAGTCTGGTCGCATGAATGTCGGAAGCTGGAACCCACTTCCTCTCCTCAGGACCATACCCCTTCCAATGCACCATGTATTGAAGTGACCGACGAACAAGACGAGAATCTAAGACCTTTGCTATCTGGAACTCCAGATTACCATCGTCAATGACAGGAGAAGGTGGCAGAGGTGAAGATCCTGCAGATGCCACCTACTTCTTGAGAAGAGAATGGTGAAACACATTGTGGATTTTAAAAGTAGGTGGCAGAGCAAGGCGGAATGCTACCGGATTGATGACGGCTAGGATCTTATAGGGACCAATAAACCTGGGACCCTGTTGGGTTGAACAATTAATAAAATGTTCAATTCTCTAGTGCCTACTCCTGGCCTAATGGATATTGATCATGTGCGCACTAAAGAAATACACCAGACAGACACAGTCAGATGTATACTACTTGATCAATCCGTGGCTCAGCTCCAAGAAGGACATTTTATTAGTCAGACACAAGTTTATATAGTTCTTGTAAGGGGGCTCGGTTAGCTCTAAAATGGGAGTGAACGAATGTATTTCATTGGTTAGTGGGTTGGGCAATGAGCAAGTCCATGGGTGTATCCATGAGGTCATCAGGGTGGGTGTCACTGTGGGTGGATCCATGAGGTCATCAGGGTGGGCGTCATCTTGGATACTAGCACATGGTCTGCTGATACAGGAAATGGCAGCCATCTTTAGGGTCTCACTGATCTGGGAAAACTTATGTAAGGTTAAACAGTACATGTTATGGGTTGCTTCTCTCAATTACCTTATGTCTTATGTCTTGAGGTTAATTAAGTATTTGATCTTATGGCTGTCCACAACAGTCCCCCCTAAATACTTTATTAACCACCTTTTTTTATCTTGATCCCACCATGGTTCCCTAACCCACCGGTGTTAAGTGTTACTATGACATCAGAGACTTCATGACAATACGGATGCTATAGACACCAGAGAATGTGTGACTAATTATGGGTATACTGAGGAGGTATATTGGAGCGCGTTACCCATGTCCTACCTGCTGGATCTATTACTCTCCAATCTCCCATCACCATGTTTACATAAAATACACATGTGACTAACCCTGATGTACACATCCTAGATCTGACCGTCTCGCCCGGGAGGGGGAATTGGAGTTTTCACCAGTTTGAGACAAGTTTTCCCTTGTGGAAAACCTCCCTTTGTAGCTGGACTTTGACAAGCAGGTCAGATTTCTCTTTCCCTAACTGTCTAACAAGTTAACGATGTGAGAGATGGATCCAGGAGGCGCTCAGCAACCCTGACCAAAGTAGTAGTAGTCAGGAGCACTTGGTAGGGACCATCAAATCTCGACTCCAGGGATGTCTTTCTGATGAACTTCTTTACCAGCATGTAGTCACCAAGTTGGAAAGTATGGGTACCTTCACTGGAATCTGGACCTGGAATGGATGATAAAACTTGTACATGTGTTACTGACAGTTCTTTAGTAACAACAATTACATAATTTACCAGAGTATCACTTCCTAAGGCTAGCTGTTGTGGAAAATATTGACCCAACCTTGGAGGCCCCCCAAAAAGAATCTCGTATGGTGTGAGTTTAGTGGGACCCCTTGGGGTGTTTCTGACTGAGTATAAGGCAATGGGCAAAATGTCTGTCCAAGTCTGACCTCCTAACTGGCTTTCAGTAATTTATTTTTGAAGGTGCCATTCAGTGTTTCTACTTTCCCACTGCTCTGTGGGTGATATGGAGTATGTAAACCCAAATCAGCTCCCACCAATGTCCATAGTTCCTTAGTCAGTGCTGCAGTGAACGCAGGTCCTTGGTCACTCTCAATTACCTCTGGGACCCCCATATCTGCAGACTACTTCAGTCATCAGTCTCTTAACAGTCACTCTGGCAGTCATGTTGGTTACTGGATAGGCTTCGGGCCATCCTGAAAACATGTCAGTCACTACCAGTACATACTCATACTTCACTACTTTTGGCATTTGAATGTGATCAATCTGAATTCTCTGAAAGGGATAGAGTGGTTTAGCCAAATGTTTCTGAGTAACTTTCTGAGGCGGTGCTGGATTGCATGCTGCACACACAAGGCAGGACTTGAAATAATTTTGGGTGACAGTAGAGATCCCAGGTGCCATATAAGTCTTCCAAATCAGGTCATTCATCTGATTCTTGCCTCTGTGGGTGATACCGTGTGCCCATTCTGTCACTGAGGGGTACAGATTACGGGGTAGACAGACCTTTTTGTTCATCCTCCAGACTCCATCTTCATCCTTTTTAGCTCCTCCTTCTTGCCATGACTTCTTTTCATCATCTGATGTCTTGTCTTGATGTAGATGGATAATCCTCATAAGAGAGCCTTTAGTCCCTTCTTCAGTGTCTTGTGACACGTACACCGCTGCTTTCTCTTTCCCAAATGGATCCACAGCATAGGTTTTTGCTGTTTTGTCAGCAAAGAAGTTCCCCCTTGCTTCTGGAGAATCCAATCTCCCGTGAGCTTTGATCTTGATCACTGCAACCTCCAAAGGTAGATCTTGAGCGGCCACAAGTTCTTGTATGATAGCAGCATGTTTTACAGGAGTTCCACTGGACGTTAGGTATCCTCTGGCTGCCCAGATACTGCCGAAGTCATGAGCCACTCTGAAAGCGTATCTTGAATCCATGTAGATGTTGACCACCTTCTCCGTCGCTTCCTGACAAGCCAACGTCAAAGCTTTAAGTTCCGCTTCTTGTGCAGACATGTGCGGTGGTAGCGATCCAGCTGACATGACCTGGTCATGTGTAACCACGGCATATCCCTTATGGAATCTTCCTGTTTTATCTGCAAATCTGGAACCATCAGTGAAGAACGTCAGGTCAGCATGTGGGAGTGGGTCTTCAGACACGTTTTTCTTGGAGGCTGCTTCTTCCTGCATTTGTTCGAGACAGTCATGATCCTCTGAGTGTGTAGAGGCATCTTCTCCGAGAGCATCAGTATCATCATCCACATCCCCCCTGGAAAGAGGAAGCAGCGTGGAAGGGTTGAGGATGCTGCAACGGACAAGAGTGACATTATCCGGAACCAAGAGCGAACATTGGAGTCTCATGTGATGCTGCACCAACAAATGTTTAGGTTGCAAGAATAGCAATCATGTCGTGTGGAGCCATTAAGAGAACTGGATGTCCTCAGATGATATAAGAATTTCGGATTCCAAGAGCTGGTGCAGACTGTATGGCCTGTTTAAGAGCGTAGAAAGCTTCCATGGATTTGGTACATAGTGGAAACGCTGACGTCTTGAGGTCATCGTACAATGGCTGCATCAGCTTGGAGGCATCTGGAATCCATTGGCGACAATAAGTGATAGGTCAGCCAGCTCATCCGAGGCCCATGTCTTAGGTTCTTGGCAGAACTCAACACCAGAGTCCCATGTAGTGTCACTGGCAAGTGAGGCATCATTGAACGCGATTTCCATAACAGGCCAATATGCATCGCCTGCTTTAAGATTTGGCAAGGAAATGAGATCTTGCCACTTGGCTGGCTAAGTACTTTGGATTTGAAGCATGCTTCTGTAGAAAGGCATTGGCTGTTTTTTCTGGATCTGGAACTTGGTTCAACAGAGTAGCAGCTTGCTGGGGTGTAAACTTGACATAGAGGGTGGGCTCCTCAGACATGAGCATTGGCACTGTTGGTGGTGACACCTGAGGCGGGAGTAGAGATGGCACCAGGAGTACAGATGTAATCCCTTGTGTATGAGGAGCAGGAGGAGGTAACAGTCCTGGAATCAGGGGCTCTATTTGGGCAGCTCCAGTATCATGGTGTGGGGTCCAGGTGACGCAGGCAGTCTTAAAAGCTTTAACAGTCCTGTCCTCATTACTAATTAACCTGATTTCAGAGAGGCAGCAAATGCTTGGGGGGCTACACTTGTTTATTATAATTCCAACGATTTCCCTTGTACATGCATGAACAGGGAAACCGAAAATGCCAACATCAATGGCGGGAATTGTCAACGTCTCAATCTGCTCACTAATATTCGCATACTCTAAAATGCGAGTTATTGCTGCACAAAGTTGTTGAGCACTAACGTCTGGATGAATAGGGTGATAAGTAGGGGTCACAGTGTGTATGATCATTCTACACAGAAGATTGCCAGCTTTAGTCACCGCTATGTCCCCAACAGCTATCTGACCACGTGACTCAACAATGATTACTGTCAGCTTGAATAGTCGCCCCTCCTGCTTCCACTATAGCTCTAGCTACACCTCCATTGTGCTCTAACGGAGAATTGGTAGCATTAACAATAGCGTCTGTCTCCATTGTTATGTCACCCTTTCCCACCACTAACAAGGGTCCCTCAGGAAGTTCTTTTTCAAAAATAGGTTGCCAACATTCCTTCCCCTTTGTGCTCCCTGTGTTGTTGGTATCCCCCTCCCAGATTGAGCCCCCTTGTTACAGTTGCCACTGTCCCATACAGGCGTGCGCTTGGCTGCAAGACAGCCTGTGAGGTACCGGGTATAGGGTTAGGTAGACTGTGTGAGAGTGCTGTTGTAGTGGAAGCATTGGGAGGAGAGGCCGTTGCTTGGAGCATCTCATGTGGGTGTGCGACTAAATTGGCAGTGGAATTGACAGTAGAAAGGGTTGGTTCCGGGGACGATCCAGGTGGGAGTATTGCTGGATTCATGACAGGAGTGATAGGGGAAAGGGTCGGTGCCCCATTGGAAACCACTGAGACGGGAAACATGGGAAAAGCCTGTTCACTTCCCGAATGAATATAGTATTGGCCATCAGTGGTCATTACTGGGTAACAAGGATTTAGTGATGTGGTGTGTAGCCTTGGTCTGAAATGTTCACCATCAGGAGCAGCACATTTGCCATCCACAAAATGGCCGCCGCCAGAATTACATTTGCCATCCACAAAATGGCTGCCGTTAGCATCAACACATTTACCATCAACAAAATGGCTGCTGTTAAAATTAACACTTTTTCCATCCACAAAATGGCTGCCGTTAGAATATTTGCCATCCACAAAATGGCTGCCGTTAGAATCAACACATTTGCCATCAACAAAATGGCTGCCGTTAGAATTACATTTTCCATCCACAAAATGGCTACTATTAGAATTAACACATTTGCCATCAACAAAATGGCTGCCGTCAGCATTAACACATTTGCCATCCCCAAAATGGCTGCCGTTAGAATTAAAACATTTGCTATCCACAAAATGGCTGCTATTTGAATTAGCACATGGCCCATCCATAAAATGGCTGCCACCAGCATTATATTTGCCATCCACAAAATGGCTGCCATTAGAATTAACACATTTGCCATCCACAAAATGGCTGCTATTACAATTAGCACATTTGCCATCAACAAAATGGTTGTCGTTAGAATTAACACCTTTGCCATCCACAAAATGGCTGCTGTTACAATTAGCACATTTGCCATCCACAAAATGGCTGCTGTTAGAATTAACACATTTGCTATCCACAAAATGGCTGCTATTTGAATTAGCACATGGCCCATCCATAAAATGGCTGCCACAGCATTATATTTGCCATCCACGAAATGGTTGCCGTTAGAATTAACACCTTTGCCATCCACAAAATGGCTGCTGTTACAATTAGCACATTTGCCATCCACAAAATGGCTGCTGTTAGAATTAACACATTTGCCATCCACAAAATGGCTGCTGTCGGAATTACATTTGCCATCCACAAAATGGCTGCCATCAGAATTAACACATTTGCCATCCACAAAATGGCCGCTATTAGAATTAGCACATTTGCCATCCACAAAATGGCTGCTGCCAGCATTAACACATTTGCCATCCACAAAATGGCTGCTATTAGATTTAGCACATTTGCCATCCACAAAATGGCCACTGCTGGCATTCACACAATTTGCCAACCACAAAATGGCTGCTATTACAATTAACACATTTGCCATCAACAAAATGGCTGCTATTAGAATTAGCACATGGCTCTGGGCCACCATTATACGGTGGTGGCCGCTCACAGGATATATTTTTGTAATACACATAACTCAAAACTCTACTCTTTCTATTCCTTTCCTCTTCTACCCAATTTTCTCTATACAAACTTTCAGAGACTCTTTCTCCTGCCCTAGCAATAGACAACAATCCATTATCTTCTAGGATACCTTTTTTTTTTTCTAAAACAATCTTCCAGTCCAGGGGCTGTAACCTCCCCCTTCTGGCATTCCACCCACTTCCACTAATGTACACGAGTCTAACTTGCCATCTGAATTTGGCTTAGTGCCAATACGGCAGAACTGCATTAATTTCTCCATCTTTCTATAGATATACAGTATATATATCTATCTATCAAGATAGCAAACATCAAACAAACAATAAGACAGGGGAGATGACTCAAACCTGAGATTCTAAAGGGAACTGAGTCTGCAGTACTCAGTTTCTATTCCTTCTTGTCACATGGTCCCTGTCTGACTTCCGTGTTCCGTACTTTACAAACCAATTATTCCCTACTTAATCAAATTGCTCCCTAACTTACCAGTCCCCGTGCAGAGTCAATTCACTCGATGTCACGAGGCAAAACTATAAATTTAATTGGCTCGAACTGAGTCATCTCACTCCAAGTTTTAATGAGCCGCTACACAATTTATTAGGCGCCGAACTGAGTCATCTCACTCCAAGTTTTACTGACCCCCCTAGGCCGAGTCAATTCACTCAAGGTCCTAGTCTCTCTTATACAGAACTGAAAATATTATCACAGGCGACAACCATGTACTGTACCACAGACAAAAAATTTTTTTTCTCTACACTTGACTGCTTTTCTTTTCTAAAACACTTGCTTTTCCTGTATTATCACTTGCTTCTCCTTCTGTAAAAAAAAACTTGCTTTTCCTGTTTTAACACTTGCTTCTCCTTCTGTAAAAAAACTTGCTTTTCCTGTGTTATCACTTGCTTCTCCTTCTGTAAAAAAAACTTGCTTTTCCTGTTTTAACACTTGCTTCTCCTTCTGTAAAAAAAACTTGCTTTTCCTGTTTTAACACTTGCTTCTCTTAACTACCAGTCATCTCCCCTCTTCACAACATATAACAGGCAGTAGGCAACTAAAATATGTGACGGTTCTTGCAATTAAATGACCAGCAGCGGAGAGACCCTTCTGCCGTCTTACAGATACCAAGAAAACTGGACACGGTCAGGCAATCTGCACAGGATACCCCGAAGGACACAGGTAAAGACTACAGATTATAAAAATCAGTAGACTTACCGTGTTCTGATAAGGAAGTGATCAGTCTCCAGGTTCGGGGTATTCAGTGCGTCCTGTCATTCCACTCGCCGGTCCTCAGGGCTCTTCCTCTGCTGGCCCCAGGTTGGGTGGCCAAATATGTTGGGTTGAACAATTAATAAAATGTTCAATTCTCTAGTTGCCTACTCCTGGCCTAATGGATATTGATCATGTGCGCACTAAAGAAATACACCAGACAGACACAGTCAGATGTATACTCCTTGATCAATCTGTGGCTCAGCTCCAAGAAGGACGTTTTATTAGTCAGACACAAGTTTATATAGTTCCTGTAAGGGGGCTCGGTTATCTCTAAAATGGGAGTGATCGAATGTATTTCATTGGTTAGTGGGTTGGGCAATGAGCAAGTCCATGGGCGTATCCATGAGGTCATCAGGGTGGGTTGGTCCATGAGGTCATCAGGGTGGGCATCACTGTGGGTGGATCCATGAGGTCATCAGGGTGGGCGTCATCTTGAATACTAGCACACGGTCTGCATACAGGAAATGGCAGCCATCTTTAGGGTCTCATTGATCATCTTGGATACCAGCACATGGTGTGCTGATACAGGAAATGGCAGCCATCTTTAGGGTCTCACTGATCTGGGAAAACTTATGTAAGGTTAAACAGTACATGTTATGGGTTGCTTCTCTCAATTACCTTATGTCTTATGTCTTGAGGTTAATTAAGTATTTGATCTTATGGCTCTCCTCAACAACCCAATTTCCAAGATGGAACCTTTAGCTTAACCCCTTCATGACCCAGCCTATTTTGGCCTTAATGACCTTGCCGTTTTTTGCAATTCTGACCAGTGTCCCTTTATGAGGTAATAACTCAGGAACGCTTCAACGGATCCTAGCGATTCTGAGACTGTTTTTTCGAGACATATTGGGCTTCATGTTAGTGGTAAATTTAGGTCGATAATTTCTAAGTTTATTTGTGAAAAAAACGGAAATTTGGCGAAAATTTTGAAAATTTCACAATTTTCACATTTTGAATTTTTATTCTGGTAAACCAAAGAGTTATGTGACACAAAATAGTTAATAAATAACGTTTCCCACATGTCTACTTTACATCAGCACAATTTTGGAAACACATTTTTTTTTTGCTAGGAAGTTATAAGGGTTAAAATTTGACCAGTGATTTCTCATTTTTACAACAATATTTACAAAACCATTTTTGTTAGGGACCACCTCACATTTGAAGTCATTTTGAGGGTTCTATATGGCTGAAAATACCCAAAATTGACACCATTCTAAAAACTGCACCCCTCACGGTGCTCAAAACCACATTCAAGAAGTTTATTAACCCTTCAGGTGTTTCACAGCAGCAGAAGAAACATGGAAGTAAAAAATGAACATTTAACTTTTTAGTCACAAAAATGATCTTTTAGCAACAATTTTTTTATTTTCCCAAGGGTAAAAGGAGAAACTGGACCACGGACGTTGTTGTATAATTTGTCCTGAGTACGCTGATACCTCATATGTGGGGGTAAACCACTGTTTGGGCGCACGGCAGGGCTCGGAAGGGAAGGAGCGCCATTTGACTTTTTGAATGAAAAATTGGCTCCAATCTTTAGCGGACACCATGTTGCGTTTGGAGAGCCCCCTGTGTGCCTAAACATTAGAGCTTCCCCACAAGTGACCCCATTTTGGAAACTAGACCCCCCAAGGAACTTATCTAGAAGCATAGTGAGCACTTTAAACCCCCAGGTGCTTCACAAATTGATCCGTAAAAATGAAAAAGTACTTTTTTTTCACAAAAAAATTATTTTAGCCTCAATTTTTTCATTTTCACATGGGCAACAGGATAAAATGGATCCTAAAATTTGTTGGGCAATTTCTCCTGAGTACACCGATACCTCACATGTGGGGGTAAACCACTGTTTGGGCACATGGTAAGGCTCGGAAGGGAAGGAGCGCCATTTGACTTTTTGAATGAAAAATTATCTCCATTGTTAGCGGACACCATGTCGCGTTTGGAAAGCCCCTGTGTGCCTAAACATTGGAGCTCCTCCACAAGTGACCCCATTTTGGAAACTAGACCCCCGAAGGAACTTATCTAGAGGCACAGGGAGCACTTTAAACCCTCAGGTGCTTCACAAATTGATCCGCAAAAATGAAAAAGTACTTTTTTTTCACACAAAATTTCTTTTAGCCTCAATTCTTTCATTTTCACATGGGCAACAGGATAAAAATGGATCCTAAAATTTGTTGGGCAATTTCTCCTGAGTACGCCGATGCCTCATATGTGGGGGTAAACCACTGTTTGGGTGCACGGCAAGGCTCGGAAGGGAAGGAGCGCCATTTGACTTTTTGAATGGAAAATTAGCTCCAATCGTTAGCGGACACCATGTCGCGTTTGGAGAGCCCCTGTGTGCCTAAACATTGGAGCTCCCCCACAAATGACCCCATTTTGGAAACTAGACCTCCCAAGGAACTAATCTAGATGTGTGGTGAGCACTTTGAACGCCCAAGTGCTTCACAGAAGTTTATACCGCAGAGCCGTGAAAATAAAAAATAATTTTTCTTTCCTCAAAAATGATTTTTAGCCCAGAATTTTTTATTTTCTCAAGGGTAACAGGAGAAATTGGACCCCAAATGTTGTTGTCCAGTTTGTCCTGAGTACGAAGATACCCTATATGTGGGGGTAAACCACTGTTTGGGCGCACGGCAGGGCTCGGAAGGTAAGGCCGCCATTTGGCTTTTTGAATGGAAGATTAGCTCCAATCATTAGCGGACACCATGTCGCGTTTGGAGAGCCCCTGTGTGCCTAAACATTGGAGCTCCCCCACAAGTGACCCCATTTTGGAAACTAGACCTCCCAAGGAACTAATCTAGATGTGTGGTGAGCACTTTGAACCCCCAAGTGCTTCACAGAAGTTTATACCGCAGAGCCGTGAAAATAAAAAATAATTTTTCTTTCCTTTAAAAATGATTTTTAGCCCAGAATTTTTTATTTTCTCAAGGGTAACAGGAGAAATTGGACCCCAAATGTTGTTGTCCAGTTTGTCCTGAGTACGATGATACCCTATATGTGGGGGTAAACCACTGTTTGGGCGCACGGCAGGGCTCGGAAGGGAAGGCCGCCATTTGGCTTTTTGAATGGAAGATTAGCTCCAATCATTAGCGGACACCATGTCGCGTTTGGAGAGCCCCTGTGTGCCTAATCATTGGAGCTCCCCCACAAGTGACCCCATTTTGGAAACTAGACCTCCCAAGGAACTAATCTAGATGTGTGGTGAGAACTTTGAACCCCCAAGTGCTTCACAGAAGTTTATAACGCAGAGCCATGAAAATAAAAAATATTTTTTCTTTTCTCAAAAATGATTTTTTAGCCCACAATTTTTTATTTTCCCAAGGGTAGCAGGAGAAATTGGACAACAAAAGTTGTTGTCCAGTTTCTCCTGAGTACGCTGATACCCCATATGTGGGGGTAAACCACTGTTTGGGCACAAGTCGGGGCTCGGAAGGGAGGTAGTGACGTTTTGAAATGCAGGCTTTGATGGAGTGGTCTGCGTGCGTCACATTCGATTTGCAGAGCCCCTGATGTGCCTAAACAGTAGAAACCCCCCACAAGTGACCCCATTTTGGAAACTAGACCCCCCAATAAACTTATCTAGATATGTGGTGAGCACTTTGAACCCCCAAGTGCTTCACAGAAGTTTACAACGCAGAGCCGTGAAAATAAAAAAACATTTTTCTTTCCTTAAAAATGATGTTTTAGCAAGCAATTTTTTATTTTCACAAGGGTAACAGGAGAAATTGGACCCCAACAGTTGTTGCCCAGTTTGTCCTGAGTACACTGATACCCCATATGTGAGGGTAAACCACTGTTTGGGCACAAGTCAGGGCTCGGAAGGGAGGTAGTGACGTTTTGAAATGCAGGCTTTGATGGAGTGTTCTGCGTGCGTCACATTCCATTTGCAGAGTCCCTGATGTGCCTAAACAGTAGAAACCCCCCACAAGTAACCCCATTTTGGAAACTAGACCCCCCAATAAACTTATCTAGATATGTGGTGAGCACTTTGAACCCCCAAGTGCTTCACAGAAGTTTACAACGCAGAGCCGTGAAAATAAAAAAACATTTTTCTTTCCTTAAAAATGATGTTTTAGCAAGCAATTTTTTATTTTCACAAGGATAACAGGTGAAATTGGACCCCAACAGTTGTTGCCCAGTTTGTCCTGAGTACACTGATACCCCATATGTGAGGGTAAACTACTGTTTGGGCAGAAGTCAGGGCTCGGAAGGAAGGTAGTGACGTTTTGAAATGCAGGCTTTGATGGAGTGTTCTGCGTGCGTCACATTCCATTTGCAGAGCCCCTGATGTGCCTAAACAGTAGAAACCCCCCACAAGTGACCCCATTTTGGAAACTAGACCCCCAAAGAAACTTATCTAGATATGTGGTGAGCACTTTAAACCCCCAAGTGCTTCACAGAAGTTTATAACGCAGAGCCGTGAAAATAAAAAATAATTTTTCATTCCTCTAAAATTATGTTTTAGCAAGCAATGTTTTATTTTCGCAAGGGTAACAGGAGAAATTGGACCCCGATAATTGTTGCCCAGTTTGTCCTGAGTATGCTGGTACCCTATATGTGGGGGTAAACCACTGTTTGGGCACATGTCGGGGCTCGGAAGGGAGGGAGCACCATTTGACTTTTTGAACCCAAGATTGTCTGGAATCAATGGTGGTTCCACGTTGCGTTTGGAGACCCCTGATGTGCCTAAACAGTGGAAACCCCTCAATTCTAACTCCAACACTAACCCCAACACACCCCTAACCCTAATCCCAACCCTAACCCCAACACACCCCTAACCCTAATCCCAACTCTAGCCATAACCCTAATCACAACCCAACCCCAACACACACCCCCTAACCACAACCCTAACCCTAATCCCAACCCTAACCCTAATCCCAACCCCAACCACAACTTTAACCCCAACACACCCCTAACCCTAACCATAACCCTAACCACAAGCCTATTCTTAATCCAATTTCCAACCCTAGCCCTAATTCCAACCCTAACTCTAATTCCAACCCTAACCCTAAGGCTATGTGCCCACGTTGCGGATTCGTGTGAGATTTTTCCGCACCATTTTTGAAAAATCCGCAGGTAAAAGGCACTGCGTTTTACCTGCGGATTTACCGCGGATTTCCAGTGTTTTTATGCGGATTTCATCTGCGGATTCCTATTGAGGAACAGCTGTAAAACGCTGCGAAATCCGCACAAAGAATTGACATACTGCAGAAAATACAGCGCAGCATTTCCGCGCTATATTTTCCGCACCACGGATTTGGTTTTCCATAGGTTTACATGGTACTGTAAACCTGATGGAACACTGCTATGAATCCGCAGCGGCCAATCCGCTGCGGATCCGCAGCCAAATCCGCACAGTGTGCACATAGCCTAATTCTAACGCTAACCCTAGTTCTAACCCTAACCCTACCCCGACCCCTAACCCTACCCCTAACCCTAACCCTAACCCTACCCCTACCCCTACCCCTAACCCTAACCTTACCCTACCCCTAACCCTAACCCTAACCCTAGTTCTAACTCTAACCCTAGTTCTAACCCTAGTGGAAAAAAAAAATATTTTCTTTATTTTATTATTGTCCCTACCTATGGGGGTGATAAAGGGGGGGGGGGTCATTTACTATTTTTTTATTTTGATCACTGTGATAAGTTTACCACAGTGATCAAAATGTACATGGAACGCATCTGCCGTCCGGCAGATTCGGCGGGCGCACTGAGCATGCGCCCGCCATTTTGGAAGATGGCGGCGCCCAGGGAGAAGACGGACCGACTTCGGGAGGCTCGGTAAGTATGAGGGGGTGGTGGGGGGGTGGATCGGAGCACAGGGGGGTGGATCGGAGCACAGGGGGGGATCGGAGGACGGGGGGAGTGGACAGGAGCACGGGGGAGCGGACAGGGGGACGGAGGGGGGTACCGGACAGAACGGAGGACTGGGGAGGAGATCGGGGGCGGTGGGGGGGGGCAGAACATGATTTCCAGCCATGGCAGATGCTATTGCAGCATCGGCCATGGCTGGATTGCAATATTTCACCATTTTCATAGGTGAAATATTGCAAATTGCTCTGATTGGCTGTTGCACTTTCAACAGCCAATCAGAGCGATTGTAGCCACGTGGGAGCAAATCCACCCCCCCTGGGCTGAAGTACAACTCCCCCTCTCCCTGCAGATCGGGTGAAATAAGAGTTAACCCTTTCACCCGATCTGAAGGGACGCGATCATTCTGTGACACAGCATATGCATCACAGGTCGGATTGGCACCGACTTTCATGACGCATACGCTGTGTCACAGGTCGGGAAGGGGTTAAAGGGACTCTGTCACCTGAATTTGGAGGGAACAATTTTCAGTCATATGGGCGGGGTTTTCGGGTGTTTGATTCACCCTTTCCTTACCCGCTGGCTGCATGCTGGCTGCAATATTGGATTGAAGTTCATTCTCTGTCCTCCATAGTACACGCCTGCGTAAGGCAAGATTGCCTTGTGCAGGCATGTACTACGGAGGACAGAGAATGAACTTCAATCCAATATTGCAGCCAGCATGCAGCCAGCGGGTAAGGAAAGAGTGAATCAAACACCCGAAAACCCCGCCCATATGACTGAAAATTGTTCCCTCCAAATTCAGGTGAGAGTCCCTTTAATGTTCCTTGAGGACAGCCACACCAAGTCACCAACACTCAGGTCCGGACCCACCAAACGTCTCCGATCAGCCACACTCTTATATTTGGAGCCCATTTTTTGCAAATTATTAATCACCCCCTGCCAAATCGTAGAAATAGAAGAAGAGAACCGTTCCTCCTCCGGTAAACCAGAAGGGCGATCACTAGGGTTGAGCGAAACGGATCGGTCATTTTCATAAGTCGTCGACTTTTGGCAAAGTCGGGTTTCATGAAACCCGACCCGATCCCTGTGTGGGGTCAGCCATGCGGTACGCGACTTTCGCGCCAAAGTCGCGTTTCAATGACGCTAAAAGCGCCATTTCTCAGCCAATGAAGGTGGACGCAGAGTGTGGGCAGCGTGATGACATAGATCTCAGTCCCCACCATCTTAGAGAAGGGCATTGCAGTGATTGGCTTGCTTTCTGCGGCGTCACAGGGGCTATAAAGGGGCGTTCCCGCTGACCGCCATCTTACTGCTGCTGATCTGAGCGTAGGGAGAGGTTGCTGCTGCTTCATCAGAAGCAGGGATAGTGTTAGGCAGGGTACATTCACCCCCAAACCGCTTGTGCTGTAGCAATTTCCACTGTCCAACACCACCTTTTGTTTGCAGGGACAGTGGAAGCTACATTTTTTTCCTCAGCGCTGTAGCTCATTGGGCTGCCCTAGAAGGCTCCCTGATAGCTGCGTTGTTGTGTGTGTACGCCGCTCTGCAAACCAACTGCTTTTTTCAAAGCACAAATCCTGTTGTTCCTTCCTTTCTGCATAGCTATCTTGTTTGTTTGTCCACACTTTTGTGTGCAGCAGTCCTTATTATAGCTGCCTGCCATACTTTTCTGAGATTACTGCAGGGAGATAAAGATTGGCAAGTCTGCCTCTGTGCCAGTGCTGTGTGTGGCATCTGTCTCTCATTGTGTGCCACAGAAAACCTAGTGTGTAATACTGGGCCATTTTTTTTTTTAAATTCTCCCTGAAAAAAAAAAATAGTGGGAGATTAAGATTGGCATTTCTGCTTGAGTGCCGGTCCTGTGTGTGCCATCTGTCTCAAATTATTGGGGCACAGAAAACCTAGTGTGTAACATTGGGCCTGATTTTCCTTTCAGTGTCAGCCACCTATAAAGGTATATATAAATCCTACAGAAGTTTGAGTTCACCTTATAAGTTGTTTTACAGTAACAAATACCGTTACTTTGGTTACGTTTTGCAAACAATGAGGAAGTCTGGTGGAAGAGGTCGTGGCCGTGGGCGGTCATTGTCAGCTGGTAATGATGGTAGTGGTGGTGGAGCATCAGGTGGTCGTGGTAAAAGCAGTATAGCACCTAAGTCTCGAGTTGTTGAGCCAGGTTCGTTGTCTGGCTACACAAGTGTTGTGAACTGTGTTTCTGGGCTCCCTCTGGTGGTCACTAACGGTATTGTGTTAGGCATGTCTTGTTGCAGGCCTGAGCTCCAGCTGTGTCGTTAAGCAGCGGGTGTTCCCTATTTAAGTCTCCTCCGGACTCAGTCTCTTGCCTGGCATCGTTGTATCCAGACCTATATGGTCTCCTCGGGATTCCTTTCAGTCTGTCTCATGCAAGAAAAGCTAAGTCCGTTTTGTATAATTTGGATCGTTTGCATTTTTCAGTGTCTTTGTCCAGCTTGCTTAATATTTGATTTTCTGGCTCGCAGGAAGCTCTAGGGGGCTGATATTCTCCCTCCGCACCGTCAGTCGGTGTGGGGGTTCTTGAATGTTCAGCGTGGATGTTTTTGTAGGGTTTTCTGCTGACCGCATAGTCCACTATCTATTTTCTGTCTATCTAGACTAGTGGGCCTCACTTTGCTGAATCTAGTTCATCTCTACGTTTGTGTTTTCCTCTTGCCTCACCGTTATTATTTGTTGGGGGCTTTGGGGTTCAATTTCTCTGGAGGCAAGTGAGGTCTTATTTTCCCTCTAGGGGTAATCAGTTCTCCGGCTGGCTCGAGACGTCTAGAACCAACGTAGGCACGTTCACCGGCTGCTTCTAGTTGTGTGTGTTAGGATCAGGTATGCGGTTAGCCCAGTTTCCACCTCCCTAGAGCAGTATTTATGTTTTTGCTATCTTGCCGGAATATCAGAGGTCCTCTAACACTGGGATCATAACAGTATGCCAGGCCAAAAGAAAATGTTTATTGCATCGCAGAAGCGGGATTTAAAAGAAGTTCTGAGTTTTTGGTTTTTTTTGCTGCAGTTTGCCTAGCTTCTTCCATCCCCTTTTTCTCTGAGTGGCTGGAACTCTGCTGCAGATATGAATGTCCAGTGTTGTGAATTAGACTTTTTGGCTCCCTCTTGTGGTTACTAGTGATATGACTTTGGGATTGTCTTTCCTCAGTTTGGCACCCACCTGGGTCGTTAGTCCAGGGGTGTTGCTATATAAACTTCCTGGATCCTTAGTCCAGTGCCTGGCATCGTTGTAATCAGATCCTTTCTGTTTGCTCCTATCTGCTGGTCCGGTTCGTGCAAAATTAAGCTAAGTCCTGCTTCTTTGTTTTTTGGTTATTTGCTTTGCTCTTATTTTTGTCCAGCTTGTACTAAATGTGATTCCTGACTTTGCTGGAAGCTCTAGTGGGCTGGTGTTCTCCCCCCGGGCCGTTAGACGGTACGGGGGTTCTTGAATATCCAGCGTGGATATTTTGATAGGGTTTTTGCTGACCATATAAGTCATCTTACTATATTCTGCTATTAGCTAGTGGGCCTCTCTTTGCTAAATACCTAGCTCATTCTTACGTTTGTCTTTTCCTCTTACCTCACCGTTATTATTTGTTGGGGACTTGTATCCTACTTTTGGGGTCTTTTCTCTGGAGGCAAGAAAGGTCTTTCTTTTCCCTTCTAGGGTTAGTTAGTTCTCCGGCTGGCGCGAGACGTCTAGAACCAACGTAGGCACGTTCCCCGGCTGCTGCTATTTGTGGTGCTAGGATTAGATATATGGTCAGCTCAGTTACCACTGCCCTATGAGCCGGTTTTTTGTGTTTGCAGACTTAGTAATTATTTCTGAGACCCTCTGCCATTGGGGTCATAACAGTCCAGACTCTGACTTCTAGTGTGGATCAGCTTGCTGCTAGGGTGCAAAGCATTCAGGATTTTGTTATCCATAGCTCTACTGAACCAAAAATACCTATTCCTGAGCCGTTTTTTGGAGATAGATCTAAGTTCCTGAATTTTAGGAATAATTGCAAATTGTTTCTGTCTCTGAAACCTCGTTCCTCTGGTGATTCCGCTCAGCAAGTTAAGATTGTTATTTCCTTCTTGCGCGGCGACCCTCAAGATTGGGCCTTCTCTCTGGCGCCAGGAGATCCTGCATTGGTGAATGTTGATGCGTTTTCCCTGGCACTTGGTTTGCTTTATGAGGAGCCTAATCTTGAAAATCAGGCTGAAAAGATGTTGCTGGCTATCTCTCAGGGTCAGGACGAAGCTGAGGTATATTGTCAAAAATTTCGGAAATGGTCCGTGCTTACTCAATGGAATGAGTGTGCACTGGCCGCAAATTTCAGAAATGGTCTTTCTGAAGCCATTAAAGATGTGATGGTGGGGTTTCCTATCCCTACAGGTCTGAATGATTCAATGGCTCTGGCCATTCAAATTGATCGACGTTTGCGGGAGCGCAAATCTGTTAATCCTTTGGCGGTGCTGTCTGAACGGTCACCTGATTCTATGCAATGTGACAGAATTTTGACCAGAGCCGAGCGACAAAATCATAGACGTCAAAATGGGTTGTGTTTCTACTGTGGTGATTCAACACATGTTATCTCAGCATGCTCTAAACGCTTAAAAAAATTGTTAATCCTGTCGCCATTAGTACTTTTCAGCCTAAGTTTATTTTGTCTGTGACTTTAATTTGTTCATTATCTTCTTACTCAGTTATGGCTTTTGTGGATTCTGGTGTTGCTTTAATGCTTTAAGTCTGATGGATTTGTCGTTTGCCAAGCGCTGCGGTTTTGTCCTGGAGCCTTTGGAAAATCCTATTCCTCTTAGAGGAATTGATTCTACGCCATTGGCAGAGAATAAACCTCAGTATTGGACGCAAGTGACCATGTGCATGACTCCTGTACATCAGGAGGTGATTCGTTTTCTGGTACTGCATAAAATGCATGATGTTGTCGTTTTGAGTCTGCCATGGTTACAGGCCCATAATCCAGTTTTAGATTGGAAAGCTATGACTGTGTCTAGTTGGGGGTGTCAGGGGATTCATGGCGATTCTCCATTGGTGTCTATTGCTTCTTCTACTCCTTCTGAGATCCCTGAGTTTTTGTCAGACCTTCAGGATGTATTTAATGAGGCCAGGTCCAGTGCCCTTCCTCCTCATAGGGACTGTGATTGTGCTATAGATTTGATTCCTGGTAGTAAGTTTCCTAAGGGACGACTCTTTAATTTATCTGTGCCAGAGCATGCCGCGATGCGGAGTTATATAAAGGAGTCTTTGGAGAAGGGACATATTCGCCCATCCTCTTCTCCTCTT
Source organism: Ranitomeya variabilis (assembly GCF_051348905.1). Lineage (NCBI taxonomy): Eukaryota > Metazoa > Chordata > Amphibia > Anura > Dendrobatidae > Ranitomeya > Ranitomeya variabilis. The sequence continues at coordinate 104,167,356 of NC_135238.1, read as the reverse complement.
GGTGCAGGATTCTTTTTTGTGGGCAAGAAAGACGGGTCTTTGAGACCTTGTATAGATTATCGTCTTCTGAATAAGATCACGGTTAAATTTCAGTATCCTTTGCCATTGTTGTCTGATTTGTTTGCTCAGATTAAGGGATCCAGTTGGTTCACCAAGATAGATCTTCGTGGTGCGTATAACCTTGTGCGCATAAAGCAGGGAGATGAATGGAAAACGGCATTTAATACGCCCGAGGGTCATTTTGAGTACCTGGTGATGCCTTTTGGATTATCGAATGCCCCTTCTGTGTTTCAGTCCTTCATGCATGACATCTTCCGGAAATATCTGGATAAATTTATGATTATTTATCTGGATGATATTTTGTTTTTTTCTGATGATTGGGAGTCCCATGTGAACCAGGTCAGGATGGTGTTTCAGGTTCTGCGGGAGAATGCTCTATTTGTGAAGGGCTCAAAATGTATCTTTGGGGTACAGAAGGTTTCTTTTTTGGGTTTTATTTTTTCCCCCTCTACTGTGGAGATGGACCCAGTCAAGGTTCATGCCATTCATGACTGGACTCAGCCCACGTCTGTTAAGAGCCTGCAGAAGTTCTTGGGCTTTGCTAATTTTTACCGTCGTTTTATCGCTAATTTTTCCAGCGTGGTTAAACCTTTGACGGATATGACCAAGAAGGGTTCTGATGTTGCTAATTGGTCTCCTGCGGCCGTGGAGGCCTTTCGGGAGCTGAAGCGTCGGTTTACTTAAGCGCCAGTCTTGTGCCAGCTGGATGTCTCTCTTCCCTTCCAGGTTGAAGTTGATGCTTCTGAGATTGGTGCAGGGGCTGTTTTGTCGCAAAAAAGTTCTGATGGCTCCGTGATGAAGCCATGCGCCTTCTTTTCAAGAAAATTTTCACCTGCTGAGCGGAACTATGATGTTGGTAATCGGGAGTTGTTGGCTATGAAGTGGGCATTTGAGGAGTGGCGACATTGGCTCGAGGGAGCTAGACATCGTGTGGTGGTCTTGACTGATCATAAAAATCTGATTTACCTCGAGTCAGCCAAGCGCCTGAATCCTAGACAGGCTCGTTGGTCGTTGTTTTTCTCCCGTTTTGACTTTGTGGTCTCGTACCTGCCTGGTTCGAAGAACGTGAAGGCTGATGCACTTTCTAGGAGTTTTGTGCCTGACTCTCCGGGAGTCTCGGAGCCGGCTGGTATTCTCAGAGAGGGAGTGATTTTGTCTGCCATTTCCCCAGATTTGCGACGAGTGCTGCAGAAATTTCAGGCTGATAGGCCTGATCGTTGCCCACCAGAGAGACTGTTTGTCCCTGACAGATGGACCAGCAGAGTTATTTCTGAGGTTCATTCTTCAGTGTTGGCGGGACATCCTGGGATTTTCGGTACCAGAGATTTGGTGGCTAGGTCCTTTTGGTGGCCTTCCTTGTCGCGGGATGTGCGTTCTTTTGTGCAGTCCTGTGGGATTTGTGCTCGGGCTAAGCCTTGCTGTTCTCGTGCTAGCGGGTTGCTTTTGCCCTTGCCTATCCCGAAGAGGCCTTGGACGCACATTTCCTTGGATTTCATTTTGGATCTTCCGGTATCTCGGAAGATGTCTGTCATCTGGGTGGTGTGCGATCGTTTTTCTAAAATGGTCCATTTGGTGCCCTTGCCTAAGTTGCCTTCCTCCTCTGATTTGGTTCCTTTGTTCTTTCAGAATGTGGTTCGTTTGCACGGCATCCCTGAGAATATTGTGTCTGACAGAGGATCCCAGTTTGTGTCCAGATTCTGGCGATCCTTTTGTGCTAAGATGGGTATTGATTTGTCTTTTTCGTCGGCTTTTCATCCTCAGACTAATGGCCAGACCGAGCGAACTAATCAGACGTTGGAGACTTATTTGAGATGTTTTGTTTCTGCTGATCAGGACGACTGGGTTACCTTTTTGCCACTGGCCGAGTTTGCCCTTAATAATCTGGCTAGTTCTGCCACTTTGGTTTCACCCTTTTTCTGTAACTCTGGTTTTCATCCTCGTTTCTCCTCGGGCCAGGTTGAACCTTCTGACTGTCCTGGGGTTGATTCTGTGGTGGATAGGTTGCAGCGGATTTGGAACCATGTGGTGGACAATTTGAAATTGTCACAAGACAAGGCCCAGCGTTTTGCCAACCGCCGCCGCGGTGTGGGTCCCCAACTTCGTGTTGCGGATTTGGTTTGGTTGTCTTCTCGGCATGTTCCTTTGAAAGTCTCCTCTCCTAAGTTCAAGCCTCACTTTATCGGTCCTTACAAGATTTTGGAAATCCTTAACCCGGTGTCTTTTCGCTTGGACCTTCCAGCGTCATTTGCTATTCATAATGAGTTCCATAGGTCCTTGTTGCGGCGTTACGTGGTGCCTATGGTTCCTGCTGTTGAGCCTCCTGCCCCGGTTTTGGTTGAGGGCGAGTTGGAGTACGTGGTGGAGAAGATTCTGGATTCTCGTATCTCTAGACGGAAACTCCAGTATTTAGTTAAGTGGAAAGGCTATGGTCAGGAGGATAATTCCTGGGTTGTCGCCTCTGATGTTCATGTGGCTGATTTGGTTCATGCCTTTCACGCTGCTCATCCTGATCGCCCTGGGGGTCTTGGTGAGGGTTCGGTGACCCCTCCTCAAGGGGGGGGTACTGTTGTGAACTGTGTTTCTGGGCTCCCTCTGGTGGTCACTAACGGTATTGTGTTAGGCATGTCTTGTTGCAGGCCTGAGCTCCAGCTGTGTCGTTAAGCAGCGGGTGTTCCCTATTTAAGTCTCCTCCGGACTCAGTCTCTTGCCTGGCATCGTTGTATCCAGACCTATATGGTCTCCTCCGGATTCCTTTCAGTCTGTCTCATGCAAGAAAAGCTAAGTTCGTTTTGTATAATTTGGATCGTTTGCATTTTTCAGTGTCTTTGTCCAGCTTGCTTAATATTTGATTTTCTGGCTCGCAGGAAGCTCTAGGGGGCTGATATTCTCCCTCCGCACCGTCAGTCGGTGTGGGGGTTCTTGAATGTTCAGCGTGGATGTTTTTGTAGGGTTTTCTGCTGACCGCATAGTCCACTATCTATTTTCTGTCTATCTAGACTAGTGGGCCTCACTTTGCTGAATCTAGTTCATCTCTACGTTTGTGTTTTCCTCTTGCCTCACCGTTATTATTTGTTGGGGGCTTTCTATATCTTTGGGGTTCAATTTCTCTGGAGGCAAGTGAGGTCTTATTTTCCCTCTAGGGGTAGTCAGTTCTCCGGCTGGCTCGAGACGTCTAGAACCAATGTAGGCACGTTCACCGGCTGCTTCTAGTTGTGTGTGTTAGGATCAGGTATGCGGTTAGCCCAGTTTCCACCTCCCTAGAGCAGTATTTATGTTTTTGCTATCTTGCCAGAATATCAGAGGTCCTCTACCACTGGGATCATAACACACAAGGCCTCGAACGCTCCCTTTTCTGGGAGTAGGAAAACCGCTTTTAAAGCCGGAGTAGCAAGAACAAGTTTTGGCTTTCCTTGCTGACTCAGCCTCTAGCTCTTTTGCCTCCTCTTCTGAAAGTGCTAAATGTAAAAGCAGCGCGTCGCTAGTGGATGTTCACGGTCAGGGACAAGTCGCTTCCTTGTCTTCTTCACCCAGAACAAGAGAGAAGGATACGTCAGGAGACACAACGGGTTACTCCATGGAGCTCTTTACACATACCGTTCCTGGGTTAGACAGTGAAACAGTTAACAGGCCATGCCCATTAGAAGTTGAATCGGACATGGAGTGCACTGATGCACAGCCACAGCCAGATTACTATGCTGTTCCTTTGACTCAGACCAGAACATTGCCCTCGCAGTGTACTGAGCCAGAATCAAACCCAGCTGAGACTATGGTGCCCCGTCACGAACGCTATACCACCGGCTTACACGGTGACACAGACGAAGTTGCACACGAGATAGAAGAGGAGGTCATAGATGACCCAGTTGTTGACCCCGATTGGCAGCCATTGGGGGAACAGGGTGCAGGCGGCAGTAGTTCTGAAGTGGAGGAGGAGGAGGAGCCGCAGCAGGCATCAACATCACAACAGGTTCCATCTGCCGGGTCCGTATCTGGCCAAAAACACGTGGCAAAACCAAAACCAGTTGGAGGACAGCGTGGCCATCCGGTTAAAGAAGCTCAGTCTGCAATGCCTGAAAAGGTATCCGATAGTAGAAAGAGTGCAGTCTGGCATTTTTTTAACCCCTTCACACCAAAGCCTGTTTTCACCTAAGTGACACGGCCAATTTTTAGAAATCTGACAACTGTCACTTTATGAGGTCATAACTCTAAAATGCTTCAACGGATCCTGGTGATTCTGACATTGTTTTCTCGTAACATATTGTACTTCATGATAGTGGTAAAACTTCTTCGATATGACTTGCATTTATTTGTGAAAAAAACAAAAATTTGTAGAAAATTATGAAAATTTAGCAATTTTCAAACTTTTAGTTTTTATGCCCTTAAATTAGAGAGTTATATCTCATAATATAGTTAATAAACAACATTTCCCACATGTCTGCTTTACATCAGCACAAATTTGGAAACATAATTTTTTTTTTGTTAGGGAGTTATAAGGGTTAAAATTTGACCAGCGATTTCTCATTTTTGCAAGAAAATTTGCAAAACCTTTTTTTTACGGACCACCTCACATTTGAAGTGACTTTGAGGGGTCTATATGACAGAAAAGCCCAAAAGTGGCACCATTCTAAAAACTGCACCCCTCAAGGTACTCAAAACCATATTCAAAAAGTTTATTAACCCTTCAGGTGCTTCACAGGAATTTTTTGAATGTTTAAAAAAAATTGAACATTCAACTTTTTTTTCACAAAATTTTTACTTCAGATCCAATTTGTTTGATTTTACCAAGGGTAACAGGAGAAATTGGACCAAAAAAGTTGTTATACAATTTGTCCTTAGTACGCCGATACCCCACATGTTGGGGTAAACCATTGATTGGGCACGTGGCAGAGCTCGGAAGGGAAGGAGCGCCATTTGACTTTTCAATGCAAGATTTGCTGGAATTGAGATCGGAACCCATGTCGCAATTGGAGAGCCCCTGATGTGCCTAAACAGTGGAAACCCCCACAAGTGACACCATTTTGGAAATTAGACCCTCTAAGGAACTAATCTAGATGTGTGGTGAGCACTTTGAACCTCCAAGTGCTTCACAGAAGTTTGTAATGTAGAGCCGTAAAAAACAATTCATATTAATTTTCACAAAAAATGATATTTTGCCCCAAATTTTTTATTTTCCCAAGGGTAACAGGATAAATTGGACCCCAAAAGTTGTTGTGCAATTTGTCCTGAGTACGCTGATACTTCATATATGGGGATAAACCACTGTTTGGGCGCATGGCAGAGCTCGGAAGGGGTGCCATTTGACTTTTCAACGCAAAATTGGCTGGAATTGAGATCGGAACCCATGTCGTGTTTGGAGAGCCCCTGACGTGCCTATACAGTGGAAACCCCACAAGTGACACCATTTTGGAAAGTAGACCCTCTAAGGAACTAATCTAGATGTGTGGTGAGCACTTTGAATCTCCAAGTGCTTCACAGAAGTTTATAATGTAGAGCCGTAAAAAAAAATTCATATTAATTTTCACAAAAAAATGATTTTTTGCCCCAAATTTTTTATTTTTCCAAGGGTAACAGGATAAATTGGACCCCAAAAGTTGTTGTGCAATTTGTCCTGAGTACGCTGATACTTCATATATGGGGATAAACCACTGTTTGGGCGCATGGCAGAGCTCGGAAGGGGCGCCATTTGACTTTTCAACGCAAAATTGGCTGGAATTGAGATCGGAACCCATG